>NC_053518.1:71440164-71770164 GCF_016920715.1 Anopheles arabiensis | reverse complement strand
CAAGCAGGTACTCCGTCTTTCGTCTTCATTGATTCGAAATCCAATTATTGCTGATTCGTGTTTGAGTTGGGTGTACGCCTTACAAACCTTCTTTGTTGTCCTGCCGATGGCCACATTTCGAAAGGCATTCATCTTTGAAAAATAGTTTAGATTGATAAGAATAATGACTTGTAACAACCTCCGTTTGGTGATCAAGTTTGTTCTATTCATCCTCTGATTTGGACCAGTATTAACTACCCGACGACTGCTGGATTGCAATAAAAGGTTGAGTGTTGTTGAAGATTTGACTTGAAGGCTGGTAAACCAACTAAGTTCAAGCGACAACTCAAGCACTTCAATAATGTTTACCTTCATTTCATAGTTCGATCCAAAATGTCTTCCTTTAAAAATGGTCCCGATTATTCTGATATTATTCTGTCACCCGTATTAAGTCATCAAAAGCCAAAAAAAGTCAAAGAGTGTCGATCCTTCCTGGTTGTTCCTGGTTTTCTGGTTTTCCTGTTTCACCGAATTCCTCCCACGCCCGTCCGTCCGGCCCCGGTAAGCTTTCCTGATCCTCATTTGTTTGGTACCGGTTGGTGTATCGTTTTGTAATCTGCTCTCTTCTCTTCTCCCCCCACACACACGCACGCACACGGGGTTTTGTCTGTCTGTTTAATAATTTCATGGTTGTGATCTTTTGATTAATTGAACGCAATTATCACCGGCATTTTCGGGCGGCGGCGGCGGCGGCTGCTGCTGGGAGTGTTTCTGTATCTTCTGCTCTGTTTTGCTTCCTGCTCCGACTGGCTGCCTTGTTCGGAAGTTCTTTCACGCGGTCTGGAAATGGGTCAGCGCGCATATCTCCTTTGGTAATATGTTGTACTGCTCGTTTCACGTGTTCATTTTTGGGGAATCCACACATCCGTTCCGTTTCGTTACACCCGGTTCGTGTTTGTCGCAGGTTGCTGAGGTCGCAGTCGCACTGGAAGGAAGCAGAAGGATCGTCGGGATGGCTGGCTTGCTAGCTTCCCATATGTGACCGTGTTTTTGGGGTGGATGCGGGCAACATACATACAAACACACACACACATACTCACACTGGTGAACGTAATTTTACGCACATGTGGCTATGCGGCTGGTCTCTGCTCTCTGATCTCTGTGATCATCCGGTCGGTGCTCCCCGGCCGAATCTCGCCTGTTAACGCAGTTGTTCCGGTCCCGATTCCTGTACCCGATGCGTGCCTGTGCTGTGCTGACGGGCCGTGTAATTGACAGCCTTCGGGAATGGAACGAGCCTGTAGTATAACTTAATTTTAGATAAGATATTACACTCACCAGGGAAAAAAATACACGCTTCCACACGGACACAAACACTCAAACACTTTCACACGTGCCTGACGGGGAAATTATGTTGAACAAGACTGACACGGAGCAAAAGACACCCGAAAATGTTGTAAATTAAAGGATCTCCGTAGTCGGAAGACAGGTCGAAGTAGGCGTTAAGTAGGGAAGGCATGAAGTGAGAATCGATTGCGTCGCTGCTTGTCGCTGCGCACGAAATGTCAAATTTGTAATAAGTGATGAAATATTAACTTTCGGTTGGAAATGTGACCCAATGAGGCACGGTCCTTTGATGTTTGCGGTAAATCTTGCGTCTCTTGTGTGGGTGTTTATTTGTGTGTGTGTTTTTTTATGACAGGAAGTGATATCTCGAAGAAAGCTAATGATGCTATTGAAAGGTTTGTTGTTTTCAATTTCCTCTTTTGCATATCTATTCATTTTTAAGCTCTTGTGGTAAAAGGTCATAGGTCAAACTCGCGTGACTAAGGTTTGTTTAAGGTTTGTTTTGTTTTGTTCGGATTTTATCAGAAATAAAATGGAGGATTATTTTCATGCATTTCAAACTTTTGTTTTATTTTTTATTAACAAAAATTCCCAATTTTACAGGGTTATTGCATATTTCGTATGCGAAGTTAATAGAAGCTTTATTTTTCATCAAATTGATAAATTAGTCTAATAATTCAGGTATGCTTAAATCCATAATAAATGACAAAAAATCAAATTTTATCTGAAAATTATGATTGCATTTCTCCATTAAATGAACCTCAACCAGTGGCTTATTTACCGGTAAGCAAAGTAAGCAATTGCGTGGGGCCCTGTCAATGAGGGGCCCCGGAATCTTTAATCCATTATCCATAACAGTTGATAGAATATGGCACTGTATTAGCAAGGAGGACCCCGTGGGCGATGGACGTTGGGGCCCCGCGCTAGACGAACCCTAAGCACCCCCCCCTCCCCCCCGGCAGCAACCAAATTTAAGTTGAAATGATACATAATCAAAGACGGATGCCGAGTACCCCCAGTAATCATGTACAAAGGGGCCTCAACAATTCTTACTGCTTAGGGCCCCCGACACTGTAAACCCGCTGCTGACCTCAACCATGCTATTAATTTTATATCTATTTCCTAGTTTTAAGAGGCGATTTCATCAATTGAGTATTCCAAAAAAACCAATAACAAGATTTCTAAAATAACTGAAAATATGTAAGACTTTCTCCACAATGTACAACTTGCTGGTGGAAAGCAATTCAAAGTGGGAGAAACATAAACCATTAACATACTGAAGACAATCTAAAGCACAGAATAAACAAAATTAGAAGAAAATAATTTAATTTAATAATCATTTTTGAAATTATAAATTCTAAACCTAATTCTAATATTCCTCTTAAGAGGAATGTTAAAATTTGGTTTATATTTTATTCATCTTGAAGGAGGAATGTTAAAATTAAGTTTAGATTTTATAATCGTAAAAATAATTATTAAATTAAATAATTTTCTTTTTTTTATTTATTCTACTTAGCTTTTTAATTCCACATTGTACATCTTGCTAGTGGAAAGTAATTCAAAGTGGGAGAACCATTAACATACTGAAGACAATCTAAAGCACAGAATAAACAAAATTAGAAGAACATTATTTAATAAAATAATTATTTTTAAAGTTATAAAATCAAAACGTAATTTTAAAATTCCTCTTAAAGCTTCTGCTATATGTTTCAGCACAGAATTTGGTAATGCAACCGTTATCCCTCCCAAAAAAAGAAGCTACTTTAAAGTTGTGCCCCAAACAAACACTCCACTTGCTAAACAACTGTTTCACACACAGGTAATTCGTAATAATTGCATGTTGGAGCAATCATTACCATGGGCGATGACGAACCGAACCGAACCGAACGCAAGCATTTCCACGCAAGAACAAGGACAAGGACCCCGTCACCCTCATGTCGTCCTCATGAAACAACAGTGAATTATGCAAATGCCTGCACACACACACACTCACTCATTTCATATTCACAGCGAGCGCAACTGCGTTGTTAACTGCGCTTTTGTGTCGTTTTTTTTATCATGCTCCTCATTTTTGTGCACCTACATATCGACTCACTCACTTCCCCCTCTGTCCTCTACCCTTTACCCTCATCCGCAGGAAAACAGCGCAAAATGTGTACCGGCGTGTGCACACATTAGCGATTATTAATTGGTATTTAAACGGACCGATTTAGACACAACAGAATACACTCACACACACACACACACACCAAAGTGAGAACGGGCGCGGTTCGTTTAATGGCTCTGTTGTTGATGTTGTTGTTGTTGTTGATGGTTGTTTTTGGACTGTTTTCTCTCTCTCTCTCCCCTCAGTGTGCTCCTTTCACTCACGCTTTTCCCGTGCCTGTGAACTTAAACTCTCCTTGCGTACGTGTGTGAGTATGGGGGGAGCTTTGCCCATTTTCGCCCCACATTGCCGGTTGGGAAGCGCGCCGGGGCCGCGGATGTGTCGCTTTAATGTGATTAATCGTTACATTAAATTAAAGCCCTTTTTCGCATCGTGCGCATCGTGCTAGAAAGGCCGAGAGGATGGTTAAATCTCCGACGCTTTGGCGCGTTGGTAGGCCGGTCGGATGTGAATTTAATGTTATTTTGGCTGTATGTGTGTGTGCAGCAGGCTTTAAACGGTCGATGGCATTGGCAGTGTTTAATTTAATGAGCGTTGATTTCGTTATTCGAGCCCTTGTGTTGGATGTGCTTTAAGAATTAGCTCGATGGAAGCTGTTTCTTTTGCCAAAATATTATTTATTTTGGTTGGTTCTTGTTTCTCGATTATTTCTTGAATAGCACGACGCAAATAGGCTAAATAAAATGTAATTATGTTCATAAAAGCGTAATAGAAATCATTTTAGTGTAGTTTTTTTTGCTATCCTAGGATATGAAAACTATTAACATAAGTCTGAACCTATAATAGCCTAAGAACCAATTAGAAATAAATTGAGTAAAATATAATAGATAACAATAAGAAATATGACACTTAGTTTTGTGTTTTTTTTCTGATTTCTAATTATTTGTTTACAAAAAGTCTAGGACAATCGTAGGCGATGGAACGATTCAAAAATATGTTTGAAACGATCAATCGTGGGACGAATTGATAAAATATCGAAAAGCCATCAATAAATAAAAAAACAACAATTGTAAAAATCGGAGCTCTTAGAAAATAAGAGCAACGGAAAAGTGATGAATTGTTTATTTATTTGTGTTGTAAAAATGAATAACATTGGAGACAATTTTATCGTTTCAAAATCGACAAACAAAACGATAAAAATATGATAAAAAATTGATGATGCTGCTGATATGGGGGCTGTGTTGTATCGATTTTTCCAATCCACCGTTTTGGGATCAAACGAGCAAACTTCCCGTTTTTATGTTGGTGCTTCGCGGCCTAAAAGTGCGTCCGGGACCTTCCACATTTTTTCAAGGGCAGTGTGCGAACAGAAACAACAATTCGAAAACAATTCATCCGCTCTGGGCTCTAGGGAAAAAGAGAAGGAGGATACCGCATAGACAAAGACCGAATCCGCTCGACGCCAGTCGGCCAAAGTCTCGCCATTAATAATCGAAAACTACGTAATAATTAATGTGTGCACATCCATCCTTAAATTCACCCGGTGGGCCCGTCGTTTGTTTCCTTTTCCTCCCAAGAGAACCACACACACACACACACCCACCCAAGCGCATACAATTCCAAGCCAAGGACTGGGTGGAAAAGTTTTCTTAGCAGGTAGCTTTCTTTGGCTTTCCCCCTTTTTTATTGCTACGGTGGAAGGATTAGAGGACGAAGAAAGAGACAGAGATAGAATAGAGAGAGAGAGAGCGAGAGGAAGTGAGGTGGTAGAAAGAAAAATCAAAGTTCACTGGATCAATAGTGTTGCGCCGTGTCGGTCGGAGGATGACTTTTTCCCGCGTGCGTCAAGGTGCGTGTAGGTGCACACGTGTATGTGTGACAAGGTGGTGAGGCTGTGTGTCTGTGTGTGCCGTTTTGCTGGCTGCTGCTGCGAAAAAAAGGGCGCCCCATATTTCGCCCCCCCATTTGAACGGTGAAGTGGAAAAATCAAACAGAACAGAAGGAAAACTCTCTGCAAGGGTGTGAAAGAGAGCGAGAGAGAAAGCGAGCACAACGACGGGGGAAGAAACAGCACAGCTATCTATGGCGTTCCCCCGCTCATGAACAGCGTGGAAAATGCCTGCCAGAAGCGTTGCGGGAAGGGCGGTGAAGGAGTTTTCCCAGAATCACACCTTTGCGTGGTAGAAAAAAAAGAAGGATAAGCCAGGGAACCCCTCCCGCCCGGAGAAAATCCACGGCAAAGACGACGCCATCGTCCATCGAAATTCATTCACGCTTATTCAAAGCAGGCTCCCGTTTGCGGAAAGAAAAAACACTCACACATACACACCCGCTCCCCTAGTGGCAGCAGCCTCTACACACGGGGGGGTGTTGACAAAAGTGCGATGTGCATGCGTGTGTACGATGTGCCCGTGCAAGTGAGTGAAATCGTCCACGCCGATTGGACAGAACAAACAGCGGCAGTGGCATCTCTTTCACGCACGTGCGAGCTCGCTCTCGTGCTTGCGCTTTGCCACGTTGCTAGGGGCAACGCCTTCTTTTCGCTCGGTGCGCCTGGAACGCTGTGTGCGGGAAAGAGAGCTGCCAAGTGTCGGTGAGTGCTAGTGGTCTCGCTCACACGGTAATGGGGTTTTGTGAACGGGTGCGGGTGTTTCGAGCGCGGACCACAACCAGTCAAGTCAACATTTATCCCTTGTTCGGTGCGGTTCGACAGAGCGAGGCGTGCGTGAGAAACCGTTCGATACACACACCGTTCGTGGTGGACGCGCGATTTTTGAAGTGACGTAGTGGCCGGGCAGTGTGCGTGTGCGTGTGTGGGGTTGAGTTTTTTTGTTTGTTGGTTTGTATCATCTTGTCCGAAGACGAGCATTTTCCACTGGCCAAGAAATGGGTGCAAATCACACGGCGTGACACAACGTCATCTCTCGATCGGTCCAAGTTGCCCATGGGATCTGTGCAGGAAGGTCGACGACAGGACGGCGACGGAACCGGGAATGGAGTTTAAACAGCAAGTTTAAACAAGGTCCAGCTAACAATAGCGCGACTGTGGTGTGAAAACAGTGGTGCCCCAACATTCTCTACCAACAACCCGACGGCAGTGTGGAAAGCCGAAAAGTGAAAATTCCTTCAGTGCCCACGGTGTGTTGGGAACCGACACCACCGAAAGGATAACACAGTGTGTCAGTGTGTATGTGTGTGTGTGTGTACATGTGGGAAGATAGTAAATCAAAGTGACCCGTGACCGAAAGAAATTTCCCGCATCGGAATGCAATTTACACCGAAAGAGAAAAATTAGCAAAAAAAAAGAGTTGAGCAAGTGCTTGAGAGGTAAAAGAGCTCCAAAAGTGCGTGAGTGCGTGTGTGTGCCGGTAAAGTTGTGGTTGTGTTTGTTTTTGTTTGCATCTGTCCAATTCCTATCGGGATAATCGAAAATTACCCTTTCAGTTCTCCGTGCGCCTGCTGGCAAGCGCAACATTTAAAACCAACGTACGCACACACCTTCGGTCACCGTCCGTGTGCGTGCCCGAAGGATTGTTGTCTCTCCGTCCTTCACTCACTCACCCTGCTCACCGGTTCGGTGAAACGGATTTCAAAATTTTAACGGAAGCGACCAAAACGCCCCCACGGGCAGTCGCGCTGGCGTCCTTTCTGGGGGACAGTTACGCAGCAATCGGTGCCCGGGCACCACCGGCCAAGGATCTGATGGCGTTCGGCTCGGTACTGCAGCACAACCAGCACAATATCGGTGCGTACTGGAATAATCGATGTGTCACTTTTTTTTATCTAATTTTATGTAAACTATTGGTTGATTTATTATTCTTGTGGACTAACATTGATCTAGAGGTTCTGTTTTCTTTATAAACATTTGCGTTGCCGCCTTCTCAATTTTATGCTCAAATTATAAGAAAAAAAAGTTATCTTAATTTATTGAGTTAGTTATACTAATCTCTTCATTTCTTTCATTTATCAATGCTTGATTATGAATGATTGTGGACAAGTGTTGTAATTCTTAAGAAATTATAACTATCTGTTAAGCTCCGCAGGCTTTCGTTTACTTCAAGCTCAAAACTACCAATCAAAAATTCAATGTGGAAAAACTGTAAAATTTTGCATTTTAAAAATAATATTCAGTTCCAAACTAAGGCGATTGGAACTGTTTCAATTTATCTTTAGTCGCAACTTTTTATGGTAAAGTAACAGCAAATTAAATTGATATTGATATGAAATATAAAAGCGTCCTGGTTCAAACCCAGAAGGGAACGTCCCCCCGTAGCAAGGATTGACTATCCGGCTGCGTGGTAATTAATAAAGTCTCGAAAGCCTGTATAGGCCGACATGTCCGCAGGACGTTACGCCAAAAAGAAGAAGAAGAAGAAGAAAATGAAATACAAAAGCACGAAAAGACTGAAACAATTCTCTAGATTTTGTTAAAAATCATTGATGGCAAACAAACCAAAAAGATCAGGCACTTGTTTGAAGATTTGTTTTGAGTCCAAACACTAATCCGCAATGATAACCAGGTTAAGAGAACCGGTAAATTTAATTCCATTCAATAAAAGCCGATAAATCCCACAACCGTCCAATGGAAACCAGTTTAATTGAATGCTTTTTCGCATAATTAAACGCAGCTCGTAACCTAGCGAATCCTTCGGCTAGCCTCAAACTCATTATCCATTCTTTCTCCCGGTGAAACTAAACACAAACAAAACTATGCTCGATTAGACAAACGATCCACCTCCTTGCGATAGATAACCCCCTGGTGAAGCTCATTACACTTGCGCCTGATAACAATCCTTTACCGGCACCGGCGGTAGCACAACTCGTTCCAACGAGGATGTTTGAGCTTGTTTTACTTAGTCCTATGTCAACATGGGTGTGTGTGTAACGATACGGAATGCCGGCAGTTTGCACAGCGTCTACTACCGTAGAGATTAGAATCGGTCGGTAGTGTGATTTTAAGGCCCAAAGTGATTGGATGTTCGTCACACGGGATAATGAGAAAATAACACTTTTTGTCAACATTCTGGAAGTGTTTTTAGTTTGAACGAGATTTTAATGGAGTTTTTGCAATGCAAGGTATGGTTCGGTTGAGATAAAAATGTAAAAATGCTTCATAGCGAACATTTGGTGGCCATTTTGTAACCATGAACGGCATGATTGATCTCTGCAATTGCAAAGCGTCTCCCAAAATCACAAATCGGCAATTTTCACCAAATCCCCAGGGCAGAAAAGCTGTATCATTTTCAAAGCAAAAGGTACCGTAAATCCGCCATCGCTTACACAAATCGTATCAAATTTCTGGTTCTGGTGGCGGTGCTTTGCCAAAACAAACGCAACAGCAAACCACACATCAACATGCCTCGTAGTGGCGGATCCTTTCTGGCCGCTTTGCTTGCCCTGGCGGTTGAGTGGCTGTAAAAACAAACCACACTTTTGACGGGAAGGGGCGACCTGGCCCACGGGCTGGTAACTGATACTGTCGGCTGTAAAAATACTAACCCAAAACACACGCAATTGGAAGTTGAAGGATCTGGAAGGTCCTCGGTGCGCTTTTATGTGCGCAAATCCGTAACGCATGTGTGAAAATTCCCGCTTCGCCCGGGGTTTGCTCCGGTTTTCGTGACGCAATTTTGTTTTTTTTTTTGAACGGGGCGCCAGCTTGTAACATGATCCACGATTGTTCTGATCTTATGTATTCGCGGACCGAGATCAGTGCGGTCGACATTTGTTAGCGATGGGAGCGGCGGGAATTACCTACGCTCTTCGCTGTGCTGAAGGATATCTGTTGCTGATCCGGAAAAAGGGATCGGTTGGTTAGATTTTCGTGGAAAGCGATAGAAGCGGGGATTTTCTAAAGTTGTCAAAACAGGCAAAAAGGTGTGACGGTGTGATGTGATAGGTTGGTTGGTGTTGATTTTTGGTGAATGTTTTTTTTCTTCTTCTCGCATATAAAAGGATATTGCGGAAACAAGGTACCAGCTGAGAAAAGGAGCAATGGCATCAAATCAAAGAAATAAAAGATTTTGATTTTGCCGCAATGTTTGTTTTGCATTTGCTTTTGTAATTCGCTTTCGGCAGAGAAATCAAGATGTAGTTTTTTTATTGTAGCATTTTACCAAAATGTCTCATAAGGATGCCATCAAAATTTTGTCAAGCTTTCTTTACATTTTGTGATGATTTATTTAAAGTAGAGACTGATACGTTACTGTCATAGAATCTGCGTTAGTAGCAGTGTTTAAATTATTTCTTATTGAACAAATTCTTAGGAAATCACTTTAAACACCAGCAGTACACCTCTTCAGAGTAGCATAGTGTTTCAACAATTAACTTCCTCACAAACTATTCACCAATTAAATCAACTATCGGATCGGATGTAGATTAGTAGTAAAATAACCTTCCCAGGGATTTCCATGATTTTCTGATTCCTTTCGAATAATGTTTTGAAAGCTTCTCACATCATTTTGTTTTCGATCCACCATTTATTTAGTGCTCCCCAATGTTTTGAATAATTTTTTATTGATTTTGATTGATTGACAGTAAATTGTGGGGCTGAATCAAACACTATGCAGAAGACGGTTAATAAATCATTAATAAACTCAAATGTTTTTGGGGAAACAACCCTAAAATCCACGCGAAACAGCGTAAAATAGAACCTAGTTGGGTTATGTTTTCCAGTTAGAGTTTTACATTTAACTAATTCATGTGAAATGGAGTTAAGAGAGAATTCCAGGGACTAGCAAATTATTCTCATTTGCCGAGGTTTCTTTCTAACGTACGTCTCTTAATTCCCAACTGTGCAGACTTTGGAAAAATGCTATTTTAAAGGCTGCAACGAAAAATCGCTTCAACGTGCTTTACCTTCGGGACTCTCTAACAAGAATGTGCGGGACCTTATTCATCTTTTATTTTTATCATTTTTTCTCCATTATAGAAGTCAATGGAGTGTTCAATGTATTTACAATTGTGATTCATAAAACTATACAAATTACAATTCGATATTCACGCTGTTATGTTATTTCGTATAAGAACGTTCAATCAACAGACCACTTAGAACACATTTCCTTACCTAAACCAATTCACTTACCGTTTTTTTACTCCTTTGCTGTACCATCCCTTGTCCACCCGCAGGTCGGGGAGAGCCACCGTCCGGGCTGGGCGATCCGTGCGCCGGCTGCAACAAACCGATCCTGGACAAATTCCTGCTCAACGTGCTCGAGCGCGGCTGGCATGCGACGTGCGTGCGGTGCTGCGAGTGTCACCAACCGCTGGCCGACAAATGCTTCAGCCGGGAATCGAAGCTGTACTGTCGGAACGATTTCTTCAGGTAAGCATCAAGCAGTACAATTCGGAAGGGAAAGGGAGTGTTTGTATGATTGCTGTCCCTTTAAGTCGCTGCCCACACGCTACCGATTTCCGGTAGCAGCTGTACGGAAAACAAACAAAAAACAAACATACTTTTGGGAGTCTGCCCGATCCCGATTTCCGTTCGCAGGGTCGGGAGTGGGAGTGGCTCATCAAAATCTGGCCCGAAGCACCGCGCGGCTATGACGCTATGATTTACATACAATCATAAGCACAAAACCACCATTTAAACGGTAGGCAAAACAGTCAAGCCCTCGGGAGCCTCCAGATCGACGACGCCCTCTCTGGTCTCGAGACGGATGGAAAATGCTAAATAAGCGGCACGGCTTGCGCGAAGGCAGAAATGAAGCAGGGAAACAAAAAAGTTGATCAGCTTGATTTTGTTTTGTTTCTGTAGCTTTTTTTGTTTCGAGACGAGACGCGCAAATTATAATTATCAACCCGTGCGGTGATCGCGAAGCATTTATCTTGGGTCTTGTTTTTTTTTGCTTTGGTGTCCCTTGTTGCATCCTGCGGTATGGGAAAACATCATGGTAGGAGGATCTCTCTGTGCAAACTCCCCCCGAACGATCATGCAATCATACTCCTGGTTGGATGATGATGGTGATGATTGTCCAAAAAACAGCGGAGGAAAAGGAACGAAACCCAAAAATGGAGAAGAAAATTTCCCATTACGGCACAGGGAAAATATGCCTCAAACCACAAAAGTGCACCTCAGAAGGGATTTTTGTTGTGGTTGTGTTTTTGCAGTCGGTAACGCCCTGCCATTTTTTTCTGCGTTACGGAAGGGTCGGCGTTGAAATTGTCTCAAAATTGATCCTCACCGTTTTGGTGTGCACCTTGGTCGCAGCAGCAACAGCAGAAGCAGCAGCAGCGATGAGCATCCGAGATTGATCGGTTTTCCAGTCCTTCGAAACGCTCCTGCTTCTCCCCTTGGGCGTACCGGCGTGGAGGCTTTTTGGGGCGGTTAAGAGTAGGCCGTTGCTGTTGCCTTTTGTACGGAGGGAAACCAGCCCACGACGAGAAAGAGATTCATTGAGTGCGATTTTTCGTCCAAGTTCGTCGCGCCAGCCAGCCAGAGCAGCCCCCCTGTTTGGCTCACGTATCATCACGTGTTCGTCTCGCGGGCATTGTTGTTGTGTAAATGGGGCAGCTTCACTGTGTAACAGCTTCATGCCGGAGGTCACATTCAATCATCGTCCCGTTTTTAGCCATCTCTCTCTCTCACTCTCGCTTTGTATTTTTCTTGAATTGTTTTTGTTGATATCGAGAGTCCCGGTGATCGATCGGTTTGGGCTGTGTATGAGCCTGTTGATTTCCGAACGGAAGGATTACTGGTTTCTTGCCAGCGCGACGGCTACAATCTCGCATGCCCTAATCCCATCCCGAAAACACACACGCACAAAATAAAACAGCACAAGAAGAAACGGCAGTTTGATTAGATCTCGTTCGTTTGTTTTATTGCCGTTGTGCGTAGGCTGGGCTCGGCTGGGAGCGAGGCTTTAATCGAAAGCATCCCATTACCACCATCCCGCAATTCCCATATCAAACTCGATTAGCGATCGATTGTTTTCACACACACAGACAGACAGACAGGCAGAAAAAAACAGCACAGAACAAACGGCCTACCTCAACTCGCCGTGGGTGCGCGAGCTTCGATGGAGCTTCGGGAGGGTGCCTCTTTAATGTCACAATTAAATCCGGATCGATTGGGCCCGCTTTGGTGGCGCATATGCGCGTGTCATCGTGTGTTTGTGTTGTTGTTTTAACCATTTTTTCCAGATGCAGTTTTGCGATTGAGTTATTAATGGGAAGCAGAAGTGAGAGGAAATAAAAAATTGGCAGCTTTAATTAGATTGGGTTATTTTGAGATTTTGGATTCATGAAACAATAGTTCCACGTGTTTTGAGTAGGATTTAAAGTGCTGCATTAATTTTAAAGTATTTCTTTCTTTGGTAAACGCTATAAAAGAGAGATTTTTTCAAGAGATTGAGAGAACTTAGTAAAACGGAAGATTAAATAGGTTTCAGATTTATTTTTAACGCGACTTGGATTAATTGGACTTGGAAGAATTTGAAACCACACTTTCAGGATTTTCCAAGGATTTTACGGTTTTATGATTGTTTCTCGTTGTTTTAATAAATTGCTTAATGTACTATATTTAAAATAGTCTCCAAAATGGTGAGAGTTACACAAAAATATGCGAGACATTTTCTTGGGAAGCTCTGTATGCGCCAGACTCAATATCTGGTCCTTCTGTTTAGCATGATCGCAATTGTATGCAATTGTACAGGTGACCCCCGACGACCAAAAACCAAAAAAATGTCCCAAAGCAAGGTGTAAGTCGAATATCTGTCAATATATAGTTTATAACCCAAGTTGATGAGTCGAAATCTATGATATCGTGTATATTAACTAAAACCAAATGTTCGATAATGAATTAATATAATTCCAAAATTCGTTTACACGATATAACTATTCAAGCTTGGATGGTTGAAGAATCTTCATAAATGTGTATGTAACGGTTATCAGTAAGAATTTAAAAAACAGTACATACAATTCTTCTAAATGACAGCTTTTTACTGTCAAAACCAAAATCGTTGTACCTGCGGGTCGTCGCAACTCGAGGAAGTCGTGTCTCAAGGGTCGTCCTACAATTTCTCATGCCAACAATGCACAAAAAAGCTAAATTGTAACATTGTTTAATGTAAAACAAACATCATTTTGTTTAATTTTATTACATTCATTTCATTTATTAATTGAACTAGACAAAAAGTATGGGGGAAAACATCTTTTAGGTATTGAACTGCACAACAAAAATTCTCGGAAAGTGGTAATTTTCTTAGGTCTCTTTAGTAAGAACTTTAAGCGTGGAAAATGGCATAAGATCACGTTCTTGTTAGCCTGCTTAATCGTGCATCGCCATCATGTATGTTTATCATTGCCGTGCCCACCTCATTGCACCCATTCTATCCGCCAAGTACAGCACGTTTTAAATTAATCTGCAATAATCGACAGTAACATTAAAGCTTTCTAGCTCTTCTAAGCCTAATAACACTCACCGTATCTTCTTGTTCCCTTCCTCCGTCTCAATTTCAGGCGCTACGGTACCAAGTGCAGCGGTTGCGGGCAGGGCATCGCACCGTCGGACCTGGTGCGGAAACCGCGCGACAAGGTGTTCCATCTGAACTGCTTCACGTGCTGCATCTGCCGGAAGCAGATCAGCACCGGCGAGCAGCTGTACGTGCTGGACGACAATAAGTTCATCTGCAAGGACGATTACATCCTCGGCAAGGGACCCCACCCGATGACAGGTAAGGGCCAAATGGGGCGCACTTCCCGCTAATAGCTTCTTCCAACTCGTTCTTCCAAGCACGACGGATGAGTCGCTTTTCCCGTTTTCCACGAACGCGGTTTGATATGGAACGTTGTTTTCCCGTGTCTGGGCGAGAGAAATCGATTTTCCGAAAATCCCTTTGGTCTGTGTGTGTGTGTGCTTGAATGTGTGCCCCGTACGATGGGGAGGCCATCTCCGTGCGAAGAAGCGGAACGGAACGACCTAAACCGCATGTGATGGATTCGATTTTCGCCCCGCAGTTTGCTGCTTTTTAACCGTACGCTCGACTCCATCTTGTAGTGCCGGGCCGGGGTGAGTCGATTTTCCTTTCCGGCTCCATTTTCCTTCCTTCTTCATATGGAGGGGGGGGGGCGTGTGGGGGGAAGGTGTGATGTTTTCCCGGTCATGCGCATTCCGGTCGGGTAAAGACACGCATGGTCTCTGTCTGGTGCGCGTTTCCCCAAACGTTGGAAGACTGCGATGTACTGGTAGTGGTGAGATTTGTGTGAGGATTTTCATGCTCTTCATGGAACGCACACATAGTGGGTGTCCTCTATGTTGTGTTGGGGCATGATGGGCCGATTTACGCGTTTGTATTTGTACAGGATTTAATGCACCCGTAGCAGCCGAATGGCTTCCAGCGTCAATGTAAGGGTATTTTCCTTCCGATTGATGGTATTTCTTTTAGTTCTTTTTCCCAAGAACTAAGAGCTCTTTTATTTTAAAGCGTTTCGTGTGTGTGTGTCTTTTGGTGTGCTCCAATGGAGGTGTTTTTTTATGTCTTCTATTTAGAAGATCTGAACTGCGTGACATTTGTCAGACATCGCAAAATGAAGATGTACTTCTGGCGTTGATGGAGACGTTTGATCTGTGTGCGGTGTTCATTTATTTTGTCAAGTTCTGACAAGAACCAAGACCGTTGTTCAAGTGTACATTTGGGCATCGTTTTTTTATTTGGAAGAATTAATGTTGAACATTTGCATGGGAATTGGAATGCTTCAACTCCACAAAAATGCGCCATTCCATCCCGAGCTCCAACAGTTTCCAATTTTGCATGTAAAGTACTTCGATATATTTTACCTCACGTGTAGCTTCACTGCCATGATTGCAGCTTCTCTCGAAGGACTTATACGTACACATTTCGAAGAAAAATCAAATAAACCGTACACGGTACCGTACCAGCGCGAAATGCCGGCATACATTTTTAATGGTGCCCTGCGAGATGGGCCGTTTTGCAACATAAACAACGCGGCTTCGGACGTAGCGTTGCGTTGCGTTTGCTGTCTTGTTCCACGGTGGTTTTTCATCGTCCCTATTTCAGCCCCTTACACAAGGGGTTTGCTTTACAAGTGTACGAGTGTGGGGAAAAGTTTAAAAAAATCGCACAAGAAACATTGCACTATAAATTATCCAAACGGTTGTGCAAATGGTAAATCTTCTTACCCAGCCCAGCCAGCCAACGAGCCCAGCCAAGCGAGCCATATCGACAGCTAACTCGAAAGGTGCCGCACAGTGGAAAGCCACGGGAAACCACCTCAGCACGGACGGGCAGACACATTTTTCGAATTTCGGCAATAAATCGATGTACAACGTTATCCAGCAAACAGGCAAGCAGTCTGTGCCAGCATCGGTACTGACCATCGCAGCGACGAAAGCTTTTTCCCTCCCTGCGTTCGAGCTTTTCCGGACCTGTGTGTCCCGCGGCTGCGGTGCAGCGTGTGCTCTCAACCCAGCCCAGCCGTCGAGATATGAATGCTTACGAAACAGGCCCCATAACTTATACGTGGAGCCCTGTGTGCGTACTTAGCTTTTTATTGGTCTGCATTTATCGTTCTCGGCTGGTCCGGTTTTGGGCCGGCGTTTCCTTGCAATTTTGAAGCTAACAGAAGAGGGGGTTCGTACAGACGGTACAGGGGTTTTAAAAAAACGTGCCATTATAAGTAGCCATTTTTGCACACGTTAAGCAACACTTTCGTTCCGGTTACAAGTTTGGGTAGTTAAGATCGGCTTCCCGCACTCGTAAAACAGGACGCATGGCGCTGGTTTTGAGGAACCTTGGACAGCTTGCGGATGAATAATTATCATGCAAAAATTGTCATACTTGCGAGAAAGTGTAGCAAGCGGCGGTGTAGCTGTAGCAGCAGCAGCAGCAGTGGTGGTAGTACAAGCAAATAAAAACAAGCCCTTGACAGAGCAATAATAACGTACACACACACACACAGTTGTACCTCCCGAAGGCATCCAACATCCTCTCTGGTGGGTTAAAAGCGAGTATAAAAAAGCACCACCGCACCCGATCGATGCATGGTAGGGATTAGCATATTTAAAGCATAATTTATGCTGCCTCCTTCCATTTCCCAATGTGCATGGACACTGGTCACAAGAGCCCGGGGGGAAACGGTGGTACAACGGTGGGCAACGAGTTCTGTTGTCGCGCTTGTTGTGTCGTGTGTTCGGCGGTTCGGCGGTTGTTGTGAATCGGCCCATTCGTCTCTTGTTTCTTGGGTTGGTTTGGGTTGGTTGCCGTTTTTTCCTCCCGTCGAGTGCCACCAAAACATTTCAACTCCTTGTTTTTTTTCTTTTTTTACTACTGCAGTGGCCGGGTGCACTTTTTGCTGTTGCTGCTGCTGCTGCTCGACGCCACTCGTTGGGATTGCGACAAATGAGTTAATGTGTGCGCTTTGTTGCCGTCCGTCACGTGGCAAATCGTTCTGCCCCAAACGAGGTGTGTGTCTGCTGTTGTGTTGGGGCAATTGGGGGAAATAAAATCCAAAAGAATGATTTCAATGCTTTGAATCTCCCTTGGTTTGGCGGCTGGTGTGATATTTTATATGTTAAAAGGGAGTTTTTTTTTCATATAACGCGTTCATATTCGTGTGATGCATTTTTATTGCAGCCAGAGGTTTATTGTATTCTATACAGCCGGTTATGATCCTCGAGAGTCCTGTTTTGTTATGTTGGTGTTCGATCCGGTTTTGATTGGGCAGGAAATATTATAAAAGAAATAAAAGCAGCCTTCTGCCTTCGATCATAACTTCGATCATAATTAATACACCATAAAAAGGATCGGCTTGGTTCTTTTTTTGTGCACTCGCTGCCAAACCCTTTCTGTACCTTTACGACCTTGTATAATGGCTTAGTTTATAGGTGATGTTTTTTTTTAATACATTTCGATTCAACCATGGCTCTCTTGTCGTGCAGGGCCAGTTTTAATACACCGACGACTGGCGCAGTGTCTAGAATTCGCGCTGGCCAAACACACACACACACATGCACGAGCCATAACGAGCCATTTTCGGTGGAATTGAGCCTTCTTTTTCCCAGATTTTTGCATTAATTTGGAGCGCTTTTTTCTTCCTTTGCTTGGGAAAGTATTGACATGCGCAAGGGTTAGCATGGCTGCAAGAACAACAAAAAAAAACCAGTTGGTGCATCTCGTTCACTTTATGCGCTTCTTTTGACCGCTTGCGTTAAAAGGTTCCCAGTACGCAGTTTTTGGCAGTAACGTTCTTGCGTTCCGCGTACGCTTCTTGCCGCTTGACCAAACTGGCCCCGTTCGTGGCAGCGGTTCGTGGCATCAGCGGTTTTTTAAAGTGAGAAAACAACGAGAAAAAAATCTGCACCCAGCAGGGGAGAAGCCACGGCGTGGATTTGGTGATTAGTTTTGTTTATACATTGTTAATGAACACGGGTCTCGCTAAAGGGTTGTAGGAAATGAAATGCAAAACGAAAAAAACCGATCGTGAGTTTTACCAAAAAGTTATGACAGCAAGAGGAAAGAGTGGACGGGCGGGTGGTAGACGAACGGACGGACGGACGGTGAGAGATATTTTTTTGTACGGCACTTTTTATGGCCTTTTTTATTTTCGCAAAAGACAGCTGGACGCATTTTTACCAACCCTGCTTTTCGGCTGCCCTTGATATGCATCGTGCGCTAGAAGTGTTACGAATGCATTCGAAGAATTTATGTTATTTTAAGCGGTGGCTCCGCATCAACAACTTGTTTCTGGGGTGTGGCTAGGACATTTTTAAACCCATGTTCAATCTGCATCCATGTTTTTGTGTGTGTGTCTGTGTGGAATTGTATCGGAAGAGGGGTTTCGTTTGGATGTCAGCTCAAGAATACGAAGCGTCAAAATAATAGAGACAAAATGTTACATATTGCACTTGACGTCCCTGTTTAAGTATGCAAGAAATATTAATATAATATAATTTTATTATTAAATTTATGTTTAGCTCTCCTTTGCGTACTTAACTGAATGATAAACAAAAAAATCATAAATGGAACAAATTGGTGCTCTACTATACGAGTTTAAACCACAAGCCGGACAACGTACTTCTTGGTATCGTGCAAAGCGCTTGGATTTGCATAGCATGTGTGGTGATTTCAAATCTCTAATGGATCGACACGGGGAGATTTTTCTTTCCTCTTCAATAAGTAATCATTTTCCTATAACAACTTTGCCTTAACTTATACTAATAGGAATCAAACATATAAACACATAAAGTAAATTATAAGCAAAACTTTTACAAAAAAGTGAAACGTAATTTTCAATAACATTTCGATGTACGGGACATCTACAACCAATACTTTCCTTTTATTATTGATATATCTTCGTTCATATATCTTCAATTTGTGTTCGTCTGCGTCGCCATGTAAAATCTTTTTATTGTTATAGTAGTAATAGTAATCCACCGCATAAACGCACGGTGTTAATCGGTTTCCAAGGCTTTTAAAGCGTCTCATAATCACCCTATGTCAACCTGAGATTCGAGAAAAATACCTGTCAAAATTTTACAAGCTTAAATCGAGAGATCAATTTACATATTGGATCTGTGCCGTGCTAAATAGCCGCCCGAATGCGATCATCTTTGGTAACACCCGGGGAACGGGATCCGATTTGCGCCCAACTTCCGTACCATTTTGTCTCCATTTCCACCGAAGCGAGATGAAATGAATGGAAGCTGCAAAGCTGCTGCCGCTGCTGCTGCCGGTCAGTTTTGATTGTTTTCTTTTATTTCTCTATATCGGGCAAAAGCTTAAGCTTTTCCCGTTCGGTTCGGTTTGCTCTCGTTCACCTTCACCGATGCGTGTTGGAATTTTCTTTCTTTTTCGGGCTTTCTTCGCTACATCCAATTCCATTGGTTTTGTTCGACCAGCGAGGAGAGCTGTATGCGTGCGATTTTTTGTTTGCTCAATCCATGCTAAACGAGATAGTGAAATGAAAAGTAAACATACCGGGCACGGTCGCGGCAAAAAGGGGCATAAGCACACATTCACCGGGCTGGCGGTGGTGGACTAACCAGATTTACATGTGTAAAACCAACCCGACGGTGTTGGTTAGAGCGGGAAGGTGACGGTGAGATGGAAAACAATCGAAATACCCTTGTCCATCCCGAAACACCGGTAAGCGGTAGGTGACGCACCGGGTCCGTTCGTTCGTTTGTTCACACGCTTGCGGGTGAAGGAAAAATGGCCGGCGCAAATCCTGGCAGAACGCTCATTCGTCCTTTTTCGGCTCGGTTGATCCTTTTGACTAGGGTCCCGTTGATGGTTGATCCGGTTAGCGGCGGGATCGGCTTTTGAGCTCAAAGCCAGGGAGCTTGCCATGTATGTTAAGCCTCTAACTTTGGGAAGCAATGGCAAAATCCATCGCTCTCTCTCTCTCTCTCGCTGTTCGCCAAATTTCGCCTGCCTGAAATGTAATCAGCGTAATGTGATCGTACATCGGGTGATGTGCTTTTCTTCGGCTTCGGCCGGTCTTGGCCGTTCGAATCCCGGGATGAGCAGCCTTCCATTCACACTCGACTGATCTGCTTTCCTCGCCGGGGGTTTTTTTTTCGTTGCAGAGGTATACTTGTACCGCCCGCCCTCGCTTGCTTGCTTTTGTGGTTTGTGCTAGCCGTTTGTCGTTTCATCTTGTCTGTCTTCTGTCTTTCTTCAGCTCGTTAAATTTCTCTCGTTTGGTTTTAACTCTCCTTTGCATTGCTACCCTGTCGTACATAATTCGCTTAACTTATGCAGATCCTCCTGCCGGCGAGTCGTGTGTAAGCGCGTGCGCTTCCTCCGAGCCCACACAGGTAGCCATGCACGCACGCACGCACGCACACGGAGCCCCCGGAGACCGGCAAAACCGGGTCCCACCCGGAGGAAAAAAAAAGTCGATAAGCCAACCTGTGCCAACGTACTTACCCCGGTGATCCCTTTACGATTTCATTAGTTCGATCTCGGCTTTAACGTCGGACCTAGCGCGGACCAGCCACCTGTCTTGCGTGCACGATTGTCGCATGACTGATTAGACTGGGCAATGTTTATGTGTGCACATGTTTAGCATAAATTACGTGCAGAATGCACCATGTACGTACCCTACAGCAGGGCCGTAAGAAAGGTGGAAGATGGAACAATGGCGGGTATAACTATTGCCGGATGAATGCATTTTGTGCATGGTCCGCTGTTTTGTGGTTCGTACGAAATGTTGGTTTTAAGATAAAATTTAATTAGCCCAAGGTATGGGTTGCTCCTACACACACACACACATACTTACATTTGGATGTTTATAAAGCATCGGTTTAATGTTGTGGAAATAATTTAAATTATGTTTTGCGATAAAAGCTAATTAAAAAAGGCTTTGAGGTTCGTAGTGTGTGTTTTTATTTTTCACTTACAAATTATTTCTTTCAACGGTTTATTTGAAATTCGCTTTGCATTATTTTTGTACACTCTATTAATACCGAACACCGCTAACCAACTACATCTGCAAAGCTAATTTTGCTCTCGGCGATACCACCGTGCGAGCGTAAAATCAAGCACGATTTGTGAAACCGCCCACCGCTTTGTCGGCGGTCGGGCGGCGGCAGCGGCGGCTTCCCGTAAAAAGGGTGTGAAATTGCTCGCCACTTTGTCGCACAGCTAGCCTGTGTTCTAGCCTAGCTGCACCGCGTTGTGTGAGGTGTGTGTGTGTGTGTTTTGCTCTCAAATGGATGCATTTTTCACGCGCGTTTTAAAAGCGCACCGATCTTCTAAGCTGCACACTTTTATCGCACACCGTGGCGGCCGAATCCGTGGGACGCTTGGGGAAGAAGGTTGCTGGAAATATGGCCACCCAGCAGCACCTGGGAAGATTGCAATCGATGCACAATCAACGCGCAGCAACGCGAAGCGTTTGCGGCTGGAAGTGACAGACCACCGGCGTCGTCGTCCGGGTATGCAGTTGGCACGGGTGTGGTTTATCTCTTCCCGTGGTGTGTCACGACCGCGATGACGGGGTTGTTCTGTTCCGCTGCTTGGATAAGCTGTGGCCTCGAACTCCGGCCAAACGACAACGGTGTCGGCGATGGCGCATGCAAAGCCGATAAGAAATCTCTCGCATCCGTCGGAGTGTAGTGTGAATCAAATGCGCATTCAGCGTGGAAAATGGATCGTCTTATCTCATTCGGGCGCATGTCATGTTTTGTGATGTACTGCGGCTTTGCGGGATGTGAGGGTCGAAAAGCTTAGATACGTAATAGAAGAATAGGGGAAGCATAAAGGATTTGTCGCGTTTTTTTTTCATCGCTTTTTTTAAACTTGCTTTTTCCGAACAAAAATTGTTAAAGGCAAACTTACAAATCATGATTTCCCTGTACAATAAAATGTATTCTGTGTGTGAAGCTAAAAATGTTATGCCTTTTTTAAATATTAAACATGCTAATAGAAAAAAGAACATAAATTGAATGTTGAACACAAGAAACAGAAAGCGAGCTAAAGAATAAATCAAAGAACAAAATAAAAAAAGGATAAAAATATCAAAATAGACAACAAGTATGTAAAAACCAGATAAATATTATACAAGAATAGATACAGAAATGCTTCAATATTTTCATGATTTACATACTTCAATATTCTCATAAACACGATTGAAGTTAAAATACGATTTCTCTGTACAATTGCATGCTTTTCTAATGGAGAGAATCGTCACGTCGATTTGAAAAAGTCAAATACATTCTCTTTTCTTATAGAAGATCGAAAACTAATAGAGGGTTGACAATATGTGTCCTATCATACAGCTCTTTTTTGATTGCCCACTCTGCAAATTGTTTGCTTATTGCTGGAAGGCCAAAAGAGAAAGGCCAAACGGCGCGATTCGTACTCGGTCCAAATCGGCTTGATGCGCCTGTATAACACCAGACACCATGACGACGACCCCCCTAAAGAAGTGAACAAACGAGAATAGAAAGTACACTGTCGCCAAAGGAAGTGCAATTTTGCTTATTAAATGCAGTTGTTTATTTTACGACTTGTACAATAATAGTATCGATGACACAGTTTGGAGCCTTATTGATGTAATGTTCGCGGTTCCAGGTGAAAGGATGCAAAATCCTAATCGAATTGAAAAAAAACCCCTCTAAATTAGATACTCAAATAAACTTGACACGTTATTTTTACGGCTTTAAGCCATGCTCATTAAGCATTGGCAAGTCCGCCCAATAAACCTCCATGCGTACATTGCGCACCGAGTGCACACACACTGCTGCTGCGAGATAATTAATCTTCGACTCATCGCGCGATTTGTTTGGG
Source organism: Anopheles arabiensis (assembly GCF_016920715.1). NCBI lineage: Eukaryota > Metazoa > Arthropoda > Insecta > Diptera > Culicidae > Anopheles > Anopheles arabiensis. Next base: position 71,747,475 of record NC_053518.1, on the reverse strand, counting down.
TTTCTGCTTTCGACACCTGTTGGAATCGATTTCAGCAGCAGCAGCAGCAGCAGTTTGTTTGCTGTTGAACGATCACGATCAACTGGGTACGGGCTTTGGACGTCATCCGATCAGTCTGTCCAGTTCGAAGATGAAGATTTTACGATCCAAACAAACCTCATCAATCATTCGACATGGCGTTCGCCTATGGATGACCTCTTCCGCGGGAGCATTGCCGTACAGAGCCCGGTCTCAATTTCGACGAGATACTCCATGGTATGTGTTGTTAAAGACTTTGGTCATTTGCAACGTTCAGGAAAAAAAGTCTGTGTATAAAGCACCGTAGCATATGTTCGACCCGATGTACAGTGACATAATGTTGTTGCTTTGCTATTTTATTTCGCCCCGGAACTACATCCAAGGTCACATTCGTTCCGGCTCGCAGCAGCACGTCGTCGTAAGTCCTCAGGAGCGGGAGGGGGGGGGCAAGCCCATTACTGCAGGGCTTGCCAACACCGTGTAGGGGGAGAGGAGCACGAATGTTTTTGATGGGTTCACGTGTACCCTGGATATGACGGGTCAGGGTTCTCACAGTCGTCGATCACAACACAGTTGGCACGAAACCTAGCAGCTACGGAGGCAAAGAAATTCTTTGCTCACGGGGGCTACCCGAAAACAAAAAGGAAACACAAAAACGAACAAGCCAACTGACAGCCCACTTCCCCCACTCACACTCAAACACTGGCCAAGTCGGCCGATCAGGACCGTGGAGTCCGCAGCAACCTGTCAGTTAAAGTAGGCTCGGAGCGAGTTTTATTCCCAGTTTTACCCGCCGTAGAGTTTTTGGAGGAGAGGGACAGGGAAGTGGAAAAAAATGCGAGCAAACCCCCAACCCGTGCTCCGGACAGTTGCTGCAGAAATTCTGAGCTCTACAGGAACTTCTACTACCGGGTGAGGGAGTGAAGAGACGAACCCCCCTCCGGGTTTGGAAGCGCTTTTGATATGTACACCCTTTTCGTTGGTTTCCGTGGCGCAGATCGCAGCAGGCAGGCATGCTCACACACACACAGTGTGTCTGTGCTGTGCAGCTGTCAAAGTCCGACTAGCCTAGGCGCAAGGGTTTACTTGAACGCTGTCAATTTCAGTACGCAACCTTCCGCCCTCGCGTGGCGGCTGTTCGGTGGCGGTGTCAGCCAGGCACACACTGCTGCGGCGAGACGTGCGGCACGCAATCCTCCGAAGTTCCGAGGCGGCCGAGTGGGGTTCGCTTTTCACCTCGAGGCAAGTTGCGGTACCTCCTTGAGGGGATATTTTGCCTACACGCTACACGTCCGTACACCGATTGTCAATCTTTCCCGTCGTCTGGCCGCTTGCCGGCTGTCGGTTGTGCCTGTGTTGGAGAATCCGTCATGTGCACCGTACCGGATGGCCGCAGTTCCCAAGGTTTCGCGCCGGTCTTCGATCTATCTGGAACTGTGCCCGAGCCAAGTGTAAACAGTGTTTTTACATGGCGTTGTTTTTTTGCTACTGGCGAACAAAACAACAACAACACACATTCCGATCGAAGCGAAGTTTCCGCCGATTTTCCCAAAACGCGAATACGCGACGGGCGAGGCGTCCGACCGTGGAGGTGGCTGTGTTTTTTTCCTCCCGTTCTTTGGCACACAACTACCAATTTACCCTTCTCCCCAGGGTAGCAGCAACAGCAGCAGCTCGAACAGCATGTTGTTGTTTTAGGGACGAGAAGTGGGCAAAACAACAAGGTAAACAGGCACGCCAACCCCTCTGCCGCAACGCAGTCATACGCGAGGACACCACTCGAGCAGGGAGCGCACACTCTCCTCGGGAAGTCCTTGAGCGGGCGCACTCAATTTATTGTAACAATACACAGCGATCGTTGGGCGTTTGCCTTACGGGTAAGGTTTAGGGCCTCCGGTGGTGGTTAGGGCAACTACTTGGTGGTGGTTTGGGCAGCGCGTCCGGATGTGGACCGTTGATAAAGAGATTTTAAACGGATTCCTCCCTACTCTCATCGGCATCGTCGTACATTCTCGGTTTTCCTGCATTCATCTCGCACGACTTGGTTAGGGTGGAAAATGTGTATTTTGCCTGCATGGGGAAGGCTTCGGACAGGAGGAAAGCAAGAAGGAAAACGTATAAAACACACAAATAAATACGAAGAAAATAGGGTTTGAACGGGAACATGACACAGGAGGGGGTATCACTGACAAACGGCAAAAACAGATTCGGGGCTTTTCTTTCGGGCGGGGGTAAAATCGATTTTCACGACTCACTTGCTCGTTCACCTCGAGTGGCATTTGTGCTGGTATGGAGGGGAGATGGATGGGAAGACGGAAATGTATGTTTATCAGCAGCAGGTTTTTCATTGCGCTTCCCCAATTGTGTGTTCCAGTTGTTCTTTAATGTTCTATGTATTTCTTGCTTTTCTTTTATTTTTCCCCTGCAGACTCCCTCATGGGTTCAGCCTCGGAAGACGAGGACGAGGAGGACCAGATGAGGCCCGGCGTGCTGGCGGGCCTGGTCAGTGGCGGTGCGGGCGCAGCCGGTCTGCACCACGGCGACGGACCGCTCGGCGCGTCCGACCTGTCCGTGCAGAGCATGAGCACGGACAGCAAAACGGGCCACGACGACTCGGACCAGGGCTCGCTCGACGGCGATCCGGACTGCAGGGGCGACTCGCAGGCAGAGAACAAGAGCCCGGACGATGGGGCCGGCTCGAAGCGAAGGGGGCCGCGTACCACGATCAAAGCCAAACAGCTCGAGGTGCTGAAGAACGCATTTAGTCAAACACCAAAACCCACTAGACACATAAGGGAACAGCTGGCGAAGGAGACGGGACTGCCGATGCGGGTGATACAGGTAAGTGGTGGTCGTTGGGAATCCTTTTTTTTTTGCGTTTCAGCGCCTTGTCCTTTCTTTTTCGTCGGTGATGACCCCAGCTTGTGTGTGTGTGTGGGTACGAGTGCGCCTAGCGCCTGGCCAATCAATCGTTAAAGGTTATACCGTCCCTCACGGACGGAAAGTGCCCGAACGTCTCTGATGTCTATTTATCATAGCGGTCTACATGTCCGCAGCGTAAAAAAGGTTCACCTAGAACTCGCCGGGGCCGGGAGCGTAGAGAGGAGCAGCGGGGTTGAAAATAAGCCATAAATCATATCGGTGGGTGCCCTGGCCGGGTTGCGTTTCACCTTTTACCCGAAAACGCATCAAAAGTTTGGACTTCGTGGTGACTTCGACCACTTGATGTGTGGTTGTGAGAGGCTTTGAATAATGATAATTATGATGAAGATGACGCAGTGGATTACCACGGTTCGTATTCAAGCAAATGTGCCTTTTCGATACTACACAGTGCTTACAGTGACTTACAAAAGTGGGGAAAATTGGCTGCCGATTCGTTCCCTTGGAAGATGCGGTACGAAAACCAGCATGACGGAAGGATATTGTTGGTGCTGTTGTGTGCGGCTTTTGCCAAACGGGATCGGCGTTAAACCGTTGCAAATGAGGGGTTGGAGAAAGAGAGGAGACATGATTGGCTTCTGTTGTGGCAACCCTGGAGAAAAGAAGTTGAGGAAGTTTCTAAGAGCCAAGACCGATTTGCTTTGTACTTTCTGAGTGCATTTTATTGTGTGGAAATGGGCCTTTATTGTTGGACTAAAGATTTTCGGAGTATTTCTACAAAAAGTTAGCCGTTTTGATGATTTCAGTGGAAGATATTTCTGAAGGCCAGACAATTCTTGCGTTCTCACGATAAAATCTCGTCCAGACTGTACAAGATCGTTAGCCAGATCGATCGCGACCGCGACGTTATGGGGGCAAATTGGGAGCAAAAACTGGCCGGCCCAACAACCAAACACGAACGACAAGCGCACGGGTGGAAACTAATTTCGAGTACTGGGGTAACCGCAACGGCCACAATGCTAGAAGATGGCTAAAAACAAAAGTCTCGCCAACATCAGCAGCGTACACACAGACCAAAAAAAAAACGCATTACAAACTAACCACAACGAGAAACCTCATCATCATACTCACCCCGAAAACTAATGGCGCACAACGGCGCGCACCACCACCAGTAGAACCGTCCGCCGGGCGGCTCCAAAACGCCCCGGTGGAGAATGGTACGCATTCATACCCGAACCTCATAACTCATAACGAACCAAACGCAAAAGCCCATTACGGTGACGCCGGTTTTGTCGTTACGATAGAGAGCTCCCACCGTCCCACAAAAAAAGGAGTGAGCAATAATACTCTCGGTGTGTGTACACGAAAAAACAAAACAAAACAAATGCAGCCTCCGCAGCAGTAGGACCTCACCCCGTTGGCTCCCCGTGTCCAGCTGTGGGGCTGTGAGAAGGATGCTTTCATCATCATTTATTTGATAAATTGCATCCCGAGCTGTCCCGGGACGACTCGCAAGGGTTGTGGACGACTGTCCCAGCACAACCGAGCAGCGACCCAGCGACGGTGCGTGTGCTTGCGCGCGCCGGCCCGTTCGACGAATTTGACGAAAATCATTCATGCTTTCCGAAAACGAGATTTGGATCCATCAGCAAAACGACTAGCAAGGCCCAAGTCGAGAGCCTCCTCTTCCTGTCCTGTGGATATTAAACCATAAGGCAAGCTCTGTCCCGGCTGAAGCAGAAAGCCGGTGGTTGAGGGGGAAAATAAATCGTCCATCACTTGCTCGATTATCTCGTTTGGGTTGGTTTAAGGTGCTCTCGTTTTGTTGTTGTTTCCTTTTTTATTCCTGTTTTGTTCTTCTCCTCTTGATGCCACAAATAATGGAGGATTGTCCTGTGTTGGGTTGGCACTGAAGCCGGAACACAGTTACAGTAGCAGCAAAGTAGTCACCACGCACGGGGCCCGTACACAATGGCGTGTGTATTTGGTTATGTATGGTATTTATCGCTTTTCAACGATCTGCTGCAGATCTTCTGTGGGGCTGATATTTGGGCGAATAAACGTCGAGTGTGTAGCGCGCACAAATGTATTTGGAATGCAAAAAAGAACATATTGACATTGGAGTGGCAGTAGGAGTGAGTCATGGATATGGTTATTGTTTGTATTCGGTATTAGCGTGCGTCTGATTGGAGTGGCGCTATAGTACAATGGTATGCGAGTAGGTTTGGTGTAAAGAAGAACATGAGATCAATCCTTGGATGGACATTTAACGAGGACTTTTGTTATGAAACTTTGCTTTACATCATTGTTGATCAGAGCTTATTGTAATGTTCCAGAAAACAAACTTGGCATTATTTCACACATCGAACATCACATCCTGTGTTGTTACACTATTGATGGAGATCAAAGCAAATATTGAAGCACATAACTAAATTGATATCAAAATATGGGTCTAATATTCAACAATGCTCTCGAAATTGATGTTGATATTTATGTTTATCGAACCCCAATGCCACCAATTATAATCTGTTGTGGCGGAAATCTCCTTTGGTCTTGACAACACCCGAATAACTCTTTCAAATGAGCCGTTAGTGGCCTTTGTTTTGGACCGCTCTGTGATTGTCACACCGAATTCAAAACCTATAATGTCTCTATAATCGAGCACGGTACCATTTAGGAAAACGAAACAGCACACGGATGCGGTATGCGGGTTCGCCTCGCAGCATGCGGCATGAGGCGTCGAGCGCGCCTACCCACGACGAACTAACGACACACAAGGACCAACACAAAGTAACTGGACCCTTTCTGGCTGCCGGTATCCTCGGCACCGAAACGAAAGAGGACAAGAAAAAGGCTGCACCCGGTTCGATGACAAATCACTTGACACATTTGTTTTTTTTTTCGGGCGACAACTAACCGCTACCCCGAAACACATGACACACGACTCCGGTGTGTGCCGCGTGAGCCGAAAAGCAGTGTCAGGCGGCTGAAATGTGATCCGTTCTCCGATCACGATCGGACGTGATCAGCACTGCGGGCCACTGTTTTTTTTTTAAGAAGAAGAAGGTGCAACAAGTCCCACCGGCACGCAGCCACTGTTTGAGGATGGCCGGCTAATCTGTTTCTCTGTGTGCCTTTGGTCGGTAGCCTTTTGGCGGTTGACTTTCCCACTTACCGAGTGACACTTTTGACTAGTGCGGCTGTCATTAGAAGCGGCTAGCACGGGCTTTCCAACCACTGGTGTACTATTACCGGGCTGTTTCACGCCGTAATGAGAAATTTACTGCCCAAACTTATTGCGGTAGGCTACGGAGCTACGCCTCGATCGCTTTCGTTCGATCTGTGCTACTCTCTGTGCCGTTTTTTTGCTTCTTCTCCGTTCGGCAAGCAATTGGACCGGTTTTCATTCAGTTTCTCACGCTGCCACGGATCAGAGGATGGTAATAAGCGGTGCTTCGCGTTGTGGTATATTATGATAGCTGATTTTATTTATAGTAGTACAACACACACTGAAGCTGGAGAAACCGTGGGCCGATCCGTGGGCCGATTATGTGAGTAGTATGGTTGGTGCGCTTAGCCGCAAAAGTGCATCACGATTGCACGCGAACCAGGGAACCATTTTGTTCGTTCATTCATTCGCATTTCGCCTGTGTTTTTCGCTGTGGCGTTATTTGGCCAAACTGTGAGCTCGCGGAGGGAGAGAGAGATGCCGAGGTGGTGAGGTGGTTTTATTTCATCCATCCCCCTTTTTTCGGTCTTTCGTCTTTCGATTATCTTCTTGCCCCGGTGCGCTTCCTTCCGTCGCTTGCACGGGCTTGTTTCTGTTGCTTCGTCTTCGCTTCCCCACGCTGTGGTAGAATCTTATCGTATATAATTTCACGCTTGAACGTACTTCTATCAAGCTTTTCTTTATTTTTTATATTTCCCCCTTTTCCCTGCGGTTCGATTTTTCCAACCAAAATCGTGTTCGCCGTTTCGTGCAACCGGCAAGAAGGATATTGAAGGTGGGCTATGCGCCAACCCTTCCCCGCTTGTGCTCAGAGTTCAGCTCTGCGTTTGTGGTGCAAAATCATGCAAGCAACGGGTTGGGGGACAATTTTATCCACCGCTAGCAAGATCGGAGCGACTTCGACCGTCTCAACCGTCTCAGGTGGTTTCCGTGTGCGGGAAAGGAAGGCTTCTCGTGTTGTGTGTATGTGCAGCGTACAGACGACAGACGAGCTCTCACTGAGGGATGGATTTTCTTCCATTTTTGCGATTTTATCTCGCTCGCTCTGTGCCTTTTTTTTGTTGCTTCTTTTGTGTTTGATGTGGCCCTGGTCGCCTCTTGTGCTGCATCATTTTGCTCGGTCCTCGGTGGTTCGCTCCGTGATGCTCTAGGTCCTTGATCGTTCACGCCCTTTTCTTCTTGGGCAGTACCGTCGGCGGCAGCAGCAGCAGCAGCATCAGCAGTAACGGCAGCAGCATCAGCCGATTGTACGGAAGGATATAATTATATAGAAGTTGCACCGTGATGCAATGGAGGCAGCTTCCACGCTTTCCACGCGAGGCGAATCGGCTGGCCGTTGTCGTGGCCCATTTTGGGTGCGCCCTGCAGAACGATGGACGATGTTTACATCATAATCGGTGGGCGCGCACACAGTCACACAGCTGGGTGGGCAGCTGAGGAAAGTGGGAAGCTGGAGGACGGTGGGAGAAGATATGCAATTATTCATTCAGTTCGTGAATTTTGAGCGACGACGGGCACGGACGATTCGCGCGGGCTGCTGGTTGGTCCGTGGCTTAATGTATCATTTTGTTCATGGTGTAGACAACAGCGAGACAACTGAAGGGGGTTTTCGAAACAATAATCGATCAATTGTTGTAGCAGTGGTTGTGAAGATGGAAGGATGCGTTTTGAATAGAGGTTTGTGTTTCAAAATAAACGCAATTCTTTTAACATTATTTTTAGTGTGCTTTTTGAGCCATTCCTTATATTTTGGATTTTTTTAATTGTGGTAGCCTCCTTTTTTATGCCCTAAACTACTTATGAGACTTTGGGCTAATGTTGATTAAAATTGGTAAAAATCTGTAGTCGACTCCGAACCGACACCGATCACTTCGAAACCTACTCCAGTAGGTAGGTCGACGTGGGCCTTTGAAGCAAAGACCTGAAAACGAAATACACGCGTTACGGGAAAGCCAAAAAACACAACAAAATGAAATGCCTAATCACAAGCACATTGCCCCGGACGGCTCCAGTTGATTCCGACCAATTCCGATTCAGGTTGACTCCGATCGACTCCGGACGACTCCGACTCCGAAAAACTCCGAGCGACTCCAATAGACTCCAGTTGACTCTGGACGCGTCTGGAGGACTTCAGAAGACTCAGAACGACTCTGACCCGGACGATTACGACTCTGGATAACTCCGACTCCGGGCGGATTATTAGTTATTAGGATATTAGTTATCCACTTTACATAGTTTAGTTAGAATCAACATTCCACATTTTGTTAGAAATCCTTTAATATTTTCGTGGAAAAACAAGTTGTGCAACATCTTCTACTGGAAAAAATGCTCAATGAATCATTTCGAACGCCATCTAGATTTGAACTTTCCACCTACTTTGCAGTGTAGCGCTGAATGTAACGCACTCAACTATTTCTTGGAAGAACTTTAACGCTTATGAGTGTTCCTGTGTGTGTGTGTGTGTTTTTTTTATTAACATCCCAGGACGTGTAGCACAAAGTAACACATCCGCAGCCTTGTTTCTAATGATCAATCCGTTTAGGGGCATTTTTGTGGTTTTTTGTTGCTGTACTGTCGCTGTTCCGCACCCCCCCGTCTCAACCGATGCTCGTTTAACACAGATTTGTTGTCATAAATTCTGACGTCAGGAATTTCGCCAAGAAATATGAGCTGTTGTAGCCTTTCAAACCTTTAGTTCGGAACGCAAAAAAAACCTTTACCACAGTATGGCATCCCGAACCCGGCATCTCCCGAACAGCGTACAGGGAATATGGGAAATGCTGACCGCTGAGAGAAGGGTGGTTCTCACCGTGCTATCCCTTCTGCCCTGGTCACGACTGTTTGGTTGGTTGGCCGCTGTTCGGAACGGCGAAATCCCGCAGCTATGCCGCGTGTGTGTCCACGGCGCATCGTGTATCGTTTCGCAGCTTCTCGCGTCAGTATCTCATAGTTAACATTTTTGACAGGTGTTACAAACGATCCACGCTCGGTACGGTGTGCGGCAAAGCAAAACAAAACAAAAAAAAAGTAGGAGAATTCTCCCGCTCACGGTGCCTTATGCTCAACAACAGCCCGCGGGGCTTTGAGAGGGTCTTGCTGTTGCTGCCGCTGCAGGCTTGCCCGACCCTCCGGTATCCTGCTGGGTCAGCGGTGAAGGGCGTGCCCGACACATGTCACTGTTTGTCTGGGTATCGTTCCATTCGATGCTTTTTTTTTGGTGCTCTTCTGTTCTCCAAAAACCGTGTTTCTCAACCGCGAGCTGTGAGTGATCCGGGACTCTCTCGTGTGTTAGTGTGACGGCACGGTTTTTTTTGTGTGGTGTTCGTGTCGAGCTTAGTGTCCCTGTCCGGTTAAAAACTGGTCGTTTAGTTCCGTGCACAGATGAGCACGAACGAATTGAACTGTGAAATTGAAAGTGGCTTCACCGTATCATCCGTCAGTCCATCCAGCGGGCTCTCGCTCGCCCTTTAACATGATTTTGATTAGACTAAAGCCCCGGGAAAATAGACTCCCCTACTCGTCTACTCTGTCCTCATTCTCCCCCCGGGGGTCAGGGACATAGCCCAACAAAGGATCAAAGCGAGTAAAGGGCTAGAGCCCGCCGGTCGACGACAACTGACGGACGGATTCCCTTCATCCGCGCCGGAAGGGCAGCTACCGCCGAGGACGAGACCCTCGCGAGACCAACGACACATAATTTATCGATCGTTATTATAGCCTGTCAAAATAATGTGAGTTTTACGCTTTCGCGTTGTGCACAGTTTCGGTCGTGTAGTGCCAAGGGCTGAGGGGGCACACACGGACGGTCGGTGACCTGAGCCGTGCTTTAAATCATCATTAGACATGCAAAAATTTCACTCCCGCTGGACTGCCGCTGCACGCTCACAAATATGTCAAGGATTTGTGGAGCAATAATTCTTTCCACGAGGACTGTTGGAGTTGGAGAGTGGTCCGTTTGAAAGTGCTGACACTGACATAGAACAACAGGCACCCGTGTCTTGTTATAGGTTCTGGTTTGCGGCGGGCTTGCTGGGACAGTGTAAACTGTGCAATAAACTTAGTGAGACATCTCGGGCACCGTTGCAGTGGCAGTGCGACTGTACCACTTGAAAGACCTTCCGAACAAACTACCGCGTAGAGTACGAAAAGCTTTTTATTTTCGGGATTTCTTCACTCGTAAACTGTTGGCTGTAAGCCATCTCGGACCATCGCAGAACAAAACGTGTAATAATTCAAGGCAGCGATGCGGCGATGCAGAGCGAAAGGATCATAAAATCCAACCCTCCAAGGCTTACCCAACGCCTCCAAGTGGGGACTGGTTTGCGCCGCTGCTGCTTCTGCTGGTCCACACTGCAGATCGTTCCAGTAAACGAGTGGCCTAAAGCAAAAAGGGGCTACAAAAACAGCCGTTAGCTCGAGGCAGGCCAAGCGGCAATTGCACTCCACTTTACGGCGATCGCTCCTCGCGCAACCTCGCGATCATTCGCAGTTAGAAAGCGGCAAAAGGTTAGCGCTCACGGGGTCAAAGTTGCTTCGGTTCGGTTGGGCTTTCGGGGAAGCGCTTTGCCTGCAAGGGATTACACGCCGTTGCATCGTTCGATCGTTTATGCTTTCCATTGTGTGTGTGTGTGTGCAAAACGGGGGCGAAATGGTTCAGAATCGATTCGTGGCCGAGTTGCCGGATGATTGCTCTACTTTTTTTACTCAACTACGATGGGTCTTTAAGCAGTGTAGCAAACCTTTTGCAGAAGGTAAGCGCCAGTAAGAAATGAAAAGAAAACAATCCTTTTTTGCCTTTTGCTGGAAGTGATTTATTGGTAGAAGAGAGAAAAAGAAACGTTAGGTTTGCAAATTAATTAGGGCACAACATCTTCTGAGAAAGCTCGGAGGCCAAAAACAAAAGCCCAAACAACAATCAATCATTCAATTCAATTTTGAGGTCTGTTTTTTTAAATGTATTGTTACGTTTGTAGGCAAAGTTTTGATAATTTTGAGGCATAACAATAATTCAATCTATGGAAGAAACAAACGCAAATTAAATAAATGTAGCTTTACAACACAAACCATAATCTACATACTATTACTCACAGCCTAACTAAAAGTCCATGAAATGCTGTCATTAATTAAAAAGAAAAAAAACAACCTGGCGCTAAGTGATAGTGAACAGAGGCAATTAAGTGTAAATCACACTCACTCACATACTGTCAGTTTCGCTCGAGTGATAACACGGTGTAAAGCGCAGAGATAATGTGATAAACGTTCTAATTAGCATTCGATGCGTAAGAGAGTTACGATTGTCTATAATTTATAGCTTTGCGAATGCATTACTGCGAATGTGCACTTGATGTGTGATTGTGTACGTGTGTCTTGTCAGATAAAGTTTATAGTTATATGCAGCACAGCACCTTAGTTGCATTTTTACATTCAATTAGTGTTGCCTTCAATTCTATATTTATGTCTGCCGACGAAACGGAGAACGTGAGTTTTAAACTGAATTAAGCCCCAGCCGACATGGTGTCTCTTTTCACGCCCCCATCTGAAGCTCCCACGCTTCTATCCGTAAAGGCTGCAGTGTGAAACGGGTTGGGAGGATGGTTGGGAAATTGTTATCACCATTTGCCCATCATTACGGGCTGCGCTTCATTTTCCAACCTTGAGAAACCAGCGGGAGTCTCCATCGCCCGAGTTGTGCCGCATTGAGTCGTTCGCAGTGGATTGGACACACTGGAAGAACTGGAAGAATCAGGAGAGGACGGGAAAGAGAGAGAGAGAGAGAGAGAGAGAGCTTTGCTATGACATTTGCCTCCACCAGTGTGTGTGTCGTGTGAAGCAAAGACGTGTTTCCCGAACGCAATCACAATCATTCGATTGAAAGGTGTTGAAGTCATGGCATTTGTAGCGTCGAACGATATCCAAGATCCCGCCAAGATACGCCCGGGTGCCCGGGGCATTGGAGAGAACACTGCGCCGACCCCGGGGTGTAGCGCGTCCGAAGCGTAACAGATCGTTCGATAAGAGTCAAGAAGTCAAAAGGCGGCTTATAGCGAGGCTAGAGGGCTAGAAGAAATAAAGCGAGACGGGGAAATGAGGGCAAAAAAGAAGTGTATTTCTGTTTTGCCCCCACGGTTTCTTTTTTTTGCAAGCTCATGTTGGCAGCTAGAAAAAAACAAAGATTCTTGGTCCGGCGATGGCGGAAGATTCACCTTCTGGAGGAGTGGGTAACACTCGGACACGCGGAGCATTCAAATCGAGCTTCAGAGTTCCGGCGGTTGATATGTGGAGCTTGTCCGCATCATCCTCACGAGTAACCGGCGGACACAATTCGGCTCGCTACCTACTGCTGCTAGGCCGCTAGGCCGTAATGGCGTTACTTCGTCCGGGTCGTGGCTCTCGCGCCTTGTGGCGTAACCAATTCTTGCCCTGCTTTTTTGTTGCCTGTTTTCCGATGGGCGCAACCTACCGGTGATCTCCCGGGGCGTACCGAAACCTCCGCGTACACGAAAAGTCATCCAACCGGGGGGGTTGAGTGTGGTTGTGGTTTAGCATGCAGTGCCGTTTGAGCCATTCTCGGCGCACACACACAGACAGCGACTTCAAGGTTTTATGATGTCCGGCAGCCACGGTGCGGAGTTGATGTTTCCTCTCGGAGGTGACGGATTGCTGTAAGGCCCGGTTGCCGATAGACAGCCGATGAACGATGACGGGGTGATTTGTGTGTATGTTTCGCTTCAAGACGGTGTTTTGGAGGAGTTGCGGAAGATGGAGGATGATCGGAGAGCATGAAGGAACGGTTCAAACACAGCATGTGTTGCATGTTTTGGCCACCAGTTGTGGCCACCAGTTGTTGTTCGCGGTGCGGTTGTGAGGTAGCTGTGGCTTCGCTGTGCGATTGCTTCCACGTTTTTCTGGAGAGCTTTTGGCTTGGTTATATTGAGGTTTGAAATTTACCACGAGATGATGACTCCAAAGTGTCGTTTGATGATCTTCGTTCGCGGTAAAATTCTTCTGTGACTAATGCAACACTGAGATGCTGCGGCAGAAACCGGAAGAAAAGATATTGGGTATTCGGAATTGCTCACGTCTAGGGGCTATAAATCTTCCGGTAGATTGGTTAAATTGTGGCCGTTTTTTGAGCAAACCGTTTCCAACTCATTTTGGGACCTGTTCTCATGTGACGGGCCAGGTGAATCGTTTCCCCGAACACGATCGATAGACCAGCGCTGCGCTGGCTAGAACGTTATGAATGGAATGAGCCTAATTTTTATCGCAAAACGGGGTGATTAGTGGTTGAAAATCGGTTATTTTCTTCCTGGAGTCAAAGCCACAGAAATAACGAAAGCAAAAAAAAATGACGATCGTAAAACACAGAAATAAAATACATTCTTCCAGACATAAAATTATGTTTGATCGCGCGGACGTGTACCGTCCGAGAGCATCTTAAGCTTTTTGATGACCGAAACTGACCGGTGCGCCGACCGTGGAGTCATAAATAATAAACAACCCAAAACGAACACACACAAACACACACACATAGTCACATAAGCACGCGTCCCAAAAGCCGTTCTGATGTTCCGTCTTCTCCGTCCGGCGGGACAAATCATCCAGAATGTTGTGTTAAAAGGCCGAAGTCTCTTTCACCGCAGCCTCGATCATCGAAGCGAAAGCGCAAAATCACGTCCGTGTGTGTCAGTGCCGGTGGTGAATGCTGTGTCGTGTTGTGCCGAACAAAACGTCCAATTTCCCCCCGGGGGGTGCTTATGTTTTCGATGATGTTAATAATAATCGACAACAGCAGCATCGGCAGTCCCCTAGCAGCAGCAGCAGCAGCAGCAGTTGCGGCAACATTTAGCGGCATTAGCGGCAACGGGAAGCTCTCGACACAGCAGTTCGGCAGGGTGTGGCGAGCAAGCGGCAAAAGCCGCCGCTCGGAGGCAAAAAAAGACCCGGCCGCGGCAAATAAAACGCGCCCGTTAAAGGTGGCCCCCGCTTGCCGCTTGCACGCCGGTGCCGTAAACCATTGGAAAGTCATCATTTCATTGATTTTATTCACGCGACTCGTGGACATTCGCGCTGGCCGCGCCGGGGTTCCGTCAGAAGATCATCATCATCATCATCATCGTTCGCCGCCGCATCAGTTCCCTCATTATGACACGCGGGTGACAATGCGGCGGCTGGACGGCTTCTTCGGGACAACGGGAGTGCGCACCGAGGAGGGGTCGGTCGGCACGGGGACCGTTTTCCCGATTTTTATTGACTCTTTGAGATTTTTTATTGATCGGTCAGCCGGTGGACATTTAGTGCGCCGGTAAGGTTTGTGTGTCTCTCCCATATGTGCTTGCATGCCGTAAAGGCGGCATCGTTCTCACAAGTCTCACCATCCCATTCTGTTGCGGCCACAAATGTCTCCCGGTCCCCAGCCTGCTTCTGCAGCCCGGAGCCGGAAAAAGGAGTCGTTAAAAATTAGTTCCAGTCGCGGGGTACTCGAACCGCACCGGGGCTCGGTCGACGCGCGGCAGCGTCAGCGGCATTGTTGTCACCGGTTTTTTGTTATGCTAATTTTATTCTCTGCTTGACAAGAGCCGGCACTAATCCCTTGCCGGGGCTTGGGCCGGGGGAGAACGTACGATCGCGTTCGGTGCTTGCAATTCCGACCGCCCGCCAAAACGGGCTCGATCGATTCGGGCGACAGTAGATTACGAGTCATGATGTGATAATGTCCATATCGATCGGGTGAGAAGGTCGTTTGGGCCAAAACATGTATGAAAATATCTGAACATGAGAGGAAACAATGACAAAGAAGAAGGTTGCGTGCGAGAGAACATAAGCGTGAATTGTACAAGCAGAATGAGCATGTGTGTGTGTCGTAATGATTGTAGTCAATATTTGTCACATATTTTTGTGTGAATTACGAAACCCGGGGAGGATACGAGTAGTGTTCGAACAGCAGGGCTTCAATTAGACAGTGTGGCGTGGAATGATAATTTGATAAGATGATCGCACGAGAGCTTTTATTGGCGGTAACAGCTCAATGATAATGAGCGGAGCCGATAGTGTCGCGGCATTTGTTCGGGGCCGTCACAGCGTAGGTCGCACGTTCGAATCTTAGTTAAATCTATTGTCGCGTTATAGCAATCATCCAAGTGGTTATTATTTGCAATTCAAAAGCATTGTTCAAAAGATGTATTTATGAAATTTAGGATAGTGCTGTTGCAAATACTGGAGAAAATTACTCCAATTTTGAAAAATACAGAGTAAAATTTAAATATGCTTCTAAAAATGATATATTGATTTAAATTACTACGAGCACTCACTCCAATGTAGTAGTTGTTTTTTTACATCAAAATTTCTTCTTCTTCTACTTACGTTTTCTTCTTAATCTCAAAAAGACAATGTTTGAAAGAGACTTAAGATGTACTAATCTAGAATATTGCCTACATGAACTAGCTATTACATAGAACTCATCAGTGGTAGTATTTTTGTCGGCAACAGTTTAGCAAGGGTTCATTATGCCAGTACGAGCTGTGACTTGTAGAGGTAGGGAATATAGAACGAACATAGAATGGGTGGAAGAGAAAAACTCAGGAATATAAAGGAACTATGAAAGCAAATATTCTCTTTTCAAAGAGACCAGAGACTCAGACGTAACTCAGAGATATCAGAGACTGACAAACATAACCTTAGAGCGATATTAAACATGTCGACACTTGCCATTGATTGCGGTAAGCTCCTTAACGTAAATTAATCGTTAAGCGGCCATTTAAGCCCTTCAGCACTATCGCACTTTACAGTCAGCAACGATACTGGCTTTCGGTATTGAGATGTTTACCGGCAACCTGTCATTTAGTGTCGCTACGCAACAAAGTGTGATCCTAATGCGATTATCATACTCCTCGATTTCCCGAGCACCGATCGAACAGCTCAGAATTAATCGGAACTCGCTTCTGGCTTTCCCTCCCCCAGGTTTGGTTTCAGAACAAACGCTCCAAGGAGCGGCGGCTGAAGCAGCTGACCAGCATGGGCCGCGGTCCGTTCTTCGGCGGCGCCCGGAAGATGCGCGGCTTCCCGATGAACCTGTCGCCCGGCGGGCTGGACGAGCCCGGCTTCCCGTACTTTGCCGCGGACGGTAAGTTCGACTTCGGGTACGGTGGGCCCCCGTTCCATCCGCACGACGCGCCATTCTTCGGTGGACACCCGGGCGCAGGCCCGATGCCGTTCGGCGGTCCCGGTAAGTGTGCAAAAAACCTCCCCCTTTTTCCTTTCCACACACCCCCTCCCCCACGTTTCGGTTGCAAATAACAGTGCGGTGTTAATGACAGGCTTTTCACCGATGCAGGAGGACCCATGGATCACCCGATCCCAATGGTAGGCGACTTCGGCATGGCCGGTCCGGACGGTGGCCCCGGAGGAATGCTCGGCGGACCGGGTGGTCCCGGCGGGCCGGGCGGTGGTCCTGGCGGATTTATGGGTGGACCGGGCGGACCGGGAGGACCCCAGCAAGGACACGGACCGGACGGGATGATGGGCGGAGGTGTTGGTGGTGGTGGCGGTGGTGGTGGTGGTGGAGGTGGCGGCGGTGGTGGTGGTCCACATGCACCCTCCCGGCCCGGCGGCGGCGGCGGTGGCGGCGGCAGTCCAGTGGAGTTCCTGACGTCCGGCAACTTCTCCGAGTCGCAGAACATGCAGAGCGAGGGCCTGGTGTGGTAAGTGCGGTTGGGGAATAGGAGCGCTCACCAGCAGCATTCCCGTTCCTCCCAGGCACAGCAGGTCCTGCTAGCGGCAGCATCTTATCACGGTTGTTATCTTGCGGATCGGGAGCAGGAAGAGTTTTAATTTATTTTGTAGCGACCCAAACGGAGACCCAAGGGCAGAGTGTCGTCGTGCGAGACGTGACGAGGGACTGTAGGGGAAAGTAAAGTTCTGCAGGGGGTTTCTTCCCCTTCTTCCTTTTTACGTTGCAATGTGTGGTTTGTATTTTGCACTCCCAGACACGCCGAAAGCGTGTGCCGTGACCTTTTGGCGCGCGTTTGTTTACGCCAAACGGCACGCACTGTCTTGGGACTTGGTCGAATGGTCGCCAGTGCTCGTTGACAAAACCCGGTTAGGCGTGCATAATGAGAGGCTCCAAGGCGTGCATTTCACTTGTTGCGTTTGGTTGTGCATTTGGACAACCATTGGCCAGGCGCCACAGTTTCAATTTCGGTGACTCACATACACACGGTGTAATGTTTAATTTCGTTCGCTGACGCATGTATGGCGCCAGCAGTGAGCTGGGTTCGCTTCGAGCTATTTGCTTATTACAAAATGTCAAACCGACCCGAAGCGCTCGTAAATCAAATTGGTCCAAAGTCCAGGTCTAGTGGAGGGCAAATTACTAGAAGATGACGTAACCACCAACAAGTCGTTGCAATGCAATGGGAAGATGAGGGAATGAATGATGCCACAGGGACACGAGCAGGGCAATCGTGGTGTGTGGGTATGCGGGCAATGTCTGGAAGCAATTTTGACAATAGTAAAACACAGGGGGGAGGAGGGAAGGATCCACCATCCACCATCTCCGCTTCAGGAACTATCAACCGATCAGTATTAAAAGCGCAAGGCAGCAGCAATCACAATAATCAACACAGACACACAGAATTCCAGCATTATATGACGGCACACACAGCAACACAATCGGCAGGCTCTAGAGCCAATCAGGGTCAGGCTGTTCCCCTCAACCCGATCATATCCTGGTGGCAGTTGACAGGGACTCGTACACGGCTCGTAAGATATTTATCTGTTTGTAAGAACTGTTCCAACCGGCAAACAGCGGGGATCGAGAAGCAATTGTTGTTTTGTAGTGTTAAATAGTTTTGTTTTCGTGTGTAAGGTACGGTAAATTAAATTATTTGCTGGACGGTGCTGTGGATGGTCAGCATTTTTCGTTTTTGTTTTATAATTACAACGTTCTCCCCCTTTACCTAAAGCATTTTGGCATTTTGGCGCTTTGGTTTTGGAGGAGGCACAGAGCCCACACATTTATGCTTTCCCCAAGCCTTTCATCATTAGGCGCCCGTGTGTATGTATATTACCTAATTCCTAGTTAATCGATTATGAATTATGAAGAATTATGTTTAGAAGAGGGGCGGAGTGGCTGGTAGTGCACGCATCCCCCCCAGTGGGTTCGGATTAGTATGAATGTTAGCTGCACAGAAGTTTAGTAGAATGGGTTCAGCAAAAATGGCAAAAGTAGATGGGAGATTAATGTAAAAAAAAAAAAACAATGAACAAGATAAAGCTCGAGCGGTGGCTGTAAGCTTTGCTTCTCGAGGCTTTGTCCTTACATTCGAGCCGAGGATTCCGGCGATCTGGCGAAGGTGAATGTTATAAGTTTTAGGCATAACCCACCAATCCGAGTGCGAGTGGTAAAACTGTCGCGAAAAATCAGGTGTAATCCCCGTCGGTATCGGCGTTCGTTGTACGGACCGAACCGGAGAAGTGAGTGAGTGTGTAAATAGCGTGAGCGAGGGCAAGAAGAAGCGCTGGCATGTAAATAGAAACTCGAGCCCCAAGAAAACAGGAAAGCTTCAAGAAACCCGATAAATGAAGCTCAAATTGAATGGGAATTGCAGTGAAACAGCAAAACAGAAACACGGTTAAAATAGTAAAAAAAAAAAACAGAGAAGCATACTCCCGGAGCGGTAAAACACCAACAAAAACCCTCCGAGGGTCTTCTCGAATTGTGCTTAGTGAGTTGTAAAATTAACAATTTTAGCGAACAAGTAAAGTGGTTTGCGAGAGAGTGAAAGTAAGTAAACAAATATGGGCATCTTGAAAATAAACACACAGACACAGACACACAAACAAACGCATAAAACGCGTAAATAACATTAAAAAACAACAAAGAAACAAAATCATATTCCCGCCGCAGGCAGGTCGTGGTGAGGTGGCGGTAGTGTTGTAGAGAGTCTAAATAAGAGGAAAAAACAGAAGTAAGGCAAGTTGTTTTTGAATGACAAAAAGTAAAAAGATTAAAAAGAAAATGAATGAACATAAGATGAACAAAAAAAAAACACATCAACAACAGGAAAGTAAGAAATCGCATCAGGAGATGAGATGAAAAAGGAAAGCGTCAACAACAACAACAACAACCCAATTGTGTTATTATTTGTTTAAGGACAAGCAGAGTAAAGTTAGGAAGAAATCAAACAAAACACACACACACAGCGCAGTACAGTAGAAAAGTGAAGTAACAATGGAAAAAAAAACAAATGAAAAGAAAGAAAAGATGACAAAAAAATCATAAAAAACACGAAAACAATTATGTAAAGATGGGCGTTATGATGTGGAGTGGTGAAGCGAGAAGTAATAAATGAAAATAATAACGACTACTAATAGCATCCAACCGTCTCAGCGGGAAAGAAACGATTCGCTAACTTCACTTTCACTTGCCGATCCCCCCGACCCCGCATCACAGCACTTGGAAGGATTTGTTTGCACTTGGAGGTGTTAAACAATGAACAATGAACCCCCCTCCGAAAAACTCGATTATTCTGTGATTTTTGCTTCTACCATTGGCATTGTTGGTGGCTGAGAAATCTGGCAAGTTGTGGGTAGAAGGAAGTTTGCCGCCTAATTCTAGGTTAATTAATTTCTAAGCCCTCTGCAAAGTGGACAAGTGGCGCGCCATTTGAGGTAAGCGTGTGAAAGCAAGAAAGAAAAAGGAATCTTTTCCACGTTTTGTTTTGTATTTTCGTCGATCCCTTTTTCAGCTGGTGGTGGTCCATTCTGTACGTCGATTAAGTTTTAATGCTCGCGCCTGTCCCTCCCGTCGGCTACCTGAAGGCTTACCCAATTAATGAACACTCCAGCATGATGACATCGATTACCGGGTTCGAAACACCGACGAATAAAAAAGACTCCCGAACCACCGATGGAAACCGGTCCACCGGAATGGAGGGAAGCAGGGCCGGAAAACATGTGTCCGAATTGTGGTGAAATAATGTTCCGGAATTCGAATGATCACGTGCGAACAGCGTAGCGTGAAGTGTGTGTGGTTATGTCTTCATCCATCCCAATTCCAGCGTTGGCCAGGGATGGCCGAGAATCCCCTCTTCACGTTCGGGCTTTCGTTGTGCGCTGCATGTCAGGGTGCACTTTGCATGTCGGAAGCTAATTAGCATAGTAGGCGAGGTTGGTTTACCATCGCGCGGGAATTCTGTTCGGTCGGTTCGATATGTGTGTGCTGGCAACGAAACGAGAGAGAGGCTGAAATTATCAATTATGATATGTTTTTCGGCACCTTTTTTGTTGTTGGGTTGCATTTGTAGAAGTTCCCCCGTGAAGCGAGCCACGGGTAATGATAGGCCCACCGGCTAATGGAACTAATCATAATAATAATCATAAATTCGACAGCGCTTACAAAACAACGCTGTGACAGCCACAAAGGATGCCATGCGCTTCGATCCGTGCTCTCTCGCTCGCTCTCTCTCTCTCTCTCTCTCGCTCTATTTCGTATAGCTTCCCCTCTCAATTGGCACCTTTTGCTGCTGTGGCACCCCGGTCGGTCGGAAAATTGATGCTGCAGGACAGGCGAACATCGAACATGCCCCTCTGCTGCAAGAAAAAAGGGAACGACCACCCCGAGGACACACACAACACTAAACTAAAACTAAATCAGCCGCTAATTTTTCCGCAATTTCTGGTAGAATAATCGAATCAGGAAGCGGTCCCGGGGCGTCCATGTCCGTGTTTCGACGGTGGCTCGGCCAGGGGATGGCAAGATGTCTCTCATGCGGAAGATGAAACATTTTTCAAACGATCATAAAATACCGGGTCGTCGCCCCTTCGCTTTTTTTCTTCGTTGTTTTCCACACACAAGTGGCTGGTGGCCCTTTCGTTGTGATGCTGATGAGGGGTTGCGTAGGGTTTGGTTTTTCTTCCCCGGCCGCCTGGTAGAGGGGTGTTTTTCGGGTGCCGTGGGATTAGTGCGGCCGGATCGGGCCCGGGTACCACCGGGGATGAATGGTTTATCGTGCGGTGCACAGGTCTGAAACAGATTTACCATGCTTCCCTCTCGGTGTGTGTGTGTGTTTTGCTGGCAAGGCATCAGGGGTTTGCAGTGAACGCTTTTCTTTCACCCTAGCGCCGGCGACGAATTGCCTTTTCCCCGTGGCCGGGCGTGTATACGGTCGGTTGCATTCGTGTCGATAAGACCGCAGCATTTCTGTCCCCGGGATGTTCTGGCCAGATTTTCGGTGGATGCGGTGTACAGTGGTTGACAAATGTTGTGCTTCACTGTAGATTGAGTTACAATAGGAAATAGACAAAATATCGTATTATATGATGAAAGATAAAATTCGTCGTAATTTCCAGTTAGAAAAATCTAAATTTCGTTGTCAAAAATCAGAATTCAGGTATTGGAGTAAGGAATATTGGAGTTCAGAATCCGGTCCAGGAATGGTATATTTTTTTGGTATCAGTTCCTTGGATGGTATGGGCTCAGTATCAGTGTCATAATGGTAACAAGATCAGTTCTTGGACGAGAATGAGTTGGAGATTTATTCCATTAATAGTATGGATTGAGGTTTAGTTCAAGAAGCTACTTGAATTCGGGAACAATGTTTGGCCCAATTTGATGAGTTTTAAAGATCAGTTTCAGTATTGGTTTGGGTTTAGGATCAGTGCCAAAACCGATATGGGCTTAGGAACAGTTTTACTTCTAGTCGTGCTTTAGAAACATGCCTGTGGATTGCAAAGAAGCCTGAGAACTCATTTTTTTTATCCTGTAACTCAGAATCCTGGAGTTATAATATACACAGACGAAATAGTTTGGCGTATTCCTGTAGTTTGTCAAATCTAATTACAGTGAAATCTCTCTAAGATGGAGTCTATTAAAGATTAATTGTTTCTTTAAGATTAACATTTTGACGGTCCTGTCACAGTCCATTCATTTCTTGCCGCTTCAAGATGAATATCTCACTAAGGCAAATATATTGTAAGTTGCACATGTAACTTGACGTCTTATATTTTCCTAGATGAATTTTGAGAGTTAGTTCACACAAATATTGGTAAAAAGGGGAATAAAAAGGGGATTTTTTTCTTAGTTTCTTGAATACTTCATAGCAACAGTTTCATTAGTCTCTAACATAAATATCTCTCTAAGCTGACGGTCCCTTGAAGATTCATGTTGGGGAAATTTCACTGTAGTTCCGTAAAGCTCCACATGAAAGTTGTTAACTTGGTGATGCATTTAATGAAATATCCTTGAAAAAATATTGTTGGTTTAATATTAAATTAAAAAAGCCATATAATGTCTCTCTCTCTCTCTCTCTCTCTCTCTCTCTCTCTCTCTTTCTCTCTCTGCCAATTGATACTACCTTCCCTTACCTATGATATCCTTGTTCATCAGCCTACCATACGTTTCCCCTTTTCCGACACGCACTGTAACAACAAGTCAAGCACATGTTTTGCTCAACCCCTGGTAAACTGCCTCGCACGCACGCATCACCATCCCCTTCGGGTACTGTGTTACCTCCTCTGCCGATCCTCTCCCATCCTTCGATTACTGCTGTTGACGTCGGTAAAAAGTTATCCACGCATCGGTTACTACGATTCTCCTTCCCTGCAACCCAAACTCTGCTCGCTCTCTGACGTGGTGCGTGGTGACGCGTGAGGGACAGGGAGGTGGAAATCGTTCGCATTCTCATCGGCCGAGGGGGTCGAGCGAAAACGATTAAAGCAGTTGCAGGCGAGCGATTCTGTCGGGGCCACTTGTCGATAGGAGACAGCGCAGCCGTTTGGTGGCATGGTGGCCGTACCCTGATAAGGCTTTATCACGGGCACAGAACGCGGAACAGGACAGGACACAGGACCAACCGACCGCCCGTCCGACACGCACCGTGTATCGCGTATCAATCATTCAACCCACACCCAAAACTCTTCGGACTCGCAGAGCGTGGTCGAGATTCGCCTACCCCAGAAGGTGGTGCAGTGTTTGTTTAGTGTCGTTTAAATGATGACAGATGCGTCGTATTTGAATGTTATCTGTGCGCCAAAGGCCAAATCCCTTCCAACAAAGCAACAAAAGCAAGGACTCCCATGGGGAATGCTACCGGGGGAAAGGTTCCTTCGGGAGTTGGAATTTCGGTACGGCCCAGAGTACCGGTAATGCGGAGCGGATTTTTTATGGCATTCTTGTGAATCTGGCCGTGGATTGAAGCACTGAAGGGTATTCTTTTGCACCCTTTTTGGTTGCATTAAGAAACTCTCGCCGCTTTCGTTTCGTCACGGAAGAGGCACAAGTGTCGGTACAAATTTTGCAGTCACACTTCAACTGGCCCGAGCTGGCATACGACTGGCACGCAGCATGGGTGAAGAACACAGGGCTCTGCTGTCTTCGCCGGTCCCTGGTACGCCGTGCGATACGCATCGTAACGCAGTTAATTACCCTGCAAAACTATGCGCATTTATGTCGAACACGATGAACTGATGATGATGATCGTTATACTAATAAAGAACACTGTCCCGGACCTGGCCTTAGTAGTGTGCGCGGACGGGCTGTTGTACGTTGGTGGAAATTGGTGTAGTAAAGCAAAATTAGTACCGCTCGTAAAGATTGATGCCACACTTTATGCGCGCTTTAAAATGTGCCGCCCGCGTTCGCTTTCATTTTTGATATTTTGCGAAAATTTAATTATAATAAAGCTTTACCTTTAGTCTTCCCCGCTGGTGCATGTGTGTGTTAAAGCTACAAAATAAACGATTGAGAGGGGGGGTGGAAAAATGATACCGTGAGAAAACCACGGTCACAATCCGGCAGGCCCCGGAGCGCCTGTATATTAAGTGGTTCTAACGTAAAGATGTCAATTAGCTTCTAGGTGTTGAAGTTAAACATCATAATAAGCGCGAGCAAATTGCCGATGCAAAATGGTGGTGTGCCGTTCTAATGATAGTTGTTCGAGCAGCAATCGTATCATGCCGGTTTCACGAAAACCGGTTGTCACTAAAAAAACCCCTTGGCGCGCGCCCGTTGGCCTAATTGGAGAGCGAAACCCCCCAACACGAGGGCGCGATGGCCATAAAGAAGTTTGCTCCCTCTTTGCCTCGCTTAATATGCTCGCGTATGGTTTTGCCGTTGAAAAGGTCAGCGCTAACGGTTGACCTGTTGCGTTTGCACACGCTGTTGGTGCACAGAAGTTGTGAGAAGTTTGGAGCATTACAACTCTTTGCGGAACAACTCTCCGCTTTAATCGGTGGGGGTCGGGTGCAGTAATCGGTTTTTTGTGCAAAAAATGCAAAAGTTAGCCTTCAGTGTGGGTTTTTGCGTTGGACGGTTCAATCGATTAGGGGTTGAGTTTGTTTTAAATCATTGTAGAATGTTAACTTGAGTATGATATTGTTTTAGAAAGGTTGAATAAATAAAACATTGAATTTTAAGTCCGATCTAATCTTACATATCATACACGACATGATCCTTCGTAGGGAAAATAAATCGCTATTGCAGCTTAACACGGAATGTCGTTTTAAACGAGTAAAAAAACAAACATTTTTAATTAGGGTGTTTTTTTGTGGAGTTTCCTGCTGATCCCTATCTAACCAGGTTTAGATTGGTGTCGATCCCAAATGAATCGAAACACGTACAAACTACAACCCATTAAAGCAACCACTGGAATGGATTACGACTGGTGTCCAGGACTGTTCTTCCCTTCTGTTCTTGTCCAAACAATTTCGATGACAATCAAAACAGTGTTTAGCGCGGATGTCCAAACGTGGCCGCTTTTGTATTGTCCCGCTTTGTATTGGGTCCCGCGCACTACATCCTTCAGGACAGTGGCGAAGGTGTTGATTGCGTGCTAACAAACCTCTACCTTGGCCTATGTCACGAAATGGAGGTGGGGTTACCTGCACAGCAGCGCCTACCGAGACCAACACCTTCCTCCTACATTGTACGCGCTTACATGATGAGTTGTTTGAGGTTTTCCCCACCACTCTCTGTCGGCTGTCCGGCGTGGCGTGACAGAGGTTCATCATTCATGGACTACTTTGGCGGGCGGAGACCGTCTCCTTCGGCGGCGTGTCTGAGGAGCGAGAGAAAGATGTCCTTCCTTGCCCCGGTTTGGCGTGGCGATGGCTAATTCACACGGCACAACCATCGTGCCAACAAACACGGAGCTCTGTTTGAAGAAGCTGAAGGACAATGAAAAAGAAAGAACGACTCATTGTAGAAGAAAATCAATCATTTTCTTCTTTTGCGGAAAACAAAACTCTTCCCCTTCTTGGACGCTACATATGCGTAAGACAGATGGCGTTGGCGTTGCGTATGTGGCTGCGTCTGTTGCGGTCTGTTGTTGTTGTTGCGCCTCGACGTTTTGCAATAAACGCAAACGACGACCGCACAGAAAACACATTCTTACCGTGTGCTCGATGCATGGAACAGGGGCGACGGGCGGACAAATAAGACCAGAAGCTCATCGATGTTCAATGATCGACGCGTTTCCCTTCAGGCGGTGGTGCCATTTCTCATTCGTCCCGAGCCCGTGGACTGGCAGCAAGGAGGCGGCAATGGCACCTGCCAAGCAAGAGCGCTCGAACGGAATGACTGATAGAGCCGAACGCAAAGGGGGGGCAGACACTGGAGACACCACACACTGAGCGACACAATAGTGGCAGCAGGGCAGCATGTGAAGGATGCGTGCGTGGTTGTGTTCATGTAATTCAGAGGTACTATTGTACGTTGAGTGTGTGTGTTGTGAACAAGATTAATTTCTTTTCGAGGTTTTGATGGACGGGACGGGATTTTTTGCGCTATTTGTGGCGTATAAAAAAATCCTTGGGAAATTGTAACAATGTGTTGAGTGTTAGTATTGACCTTTTGAGATGAAGAGAGTGCATCTAGAACTTCCATTCAACTGGAAGTACTTAAAGATGTCCAACTAGAAGTTCGTTCCGTAGTACTTTAATATAACCGACCACGTTTTGTCTACCCCCAGAATTTAGCGCCCACTGTTCTGGCGACCACTGTACTGTGCCACAGCAACAAAAACGGTAGCAACAATAGTATGACAGACATGACACTGTTTGTGGCCGGGACCCGCAGGCGCAGGCTCTGGTCCCGGTAGCAATACCGCAATACCGCCCCGGCCAGCTGACCAAACCAAACCCACCCTTCCTGGGTGGCCTGGCCTGGGTGTGCTGGCTCGTGGTAAAAGGTTGATGCCGTCACGTCCGGAACATATCATCCGACGACCAGGCCGTTATCCATCGTCGTATATCATCGAACAGCCACACACAGCAGCAAACCGCAAAACCCGGGCGAGTGGGGACCAAAACATCAATGTGTGCGCAGCCATCATGTCCCAGCACACGGCGTGGTGCTATATGCCGCGTGAACCGATCCGGTTGCCCACCTGCATGTCAACGAAACGTTAGCCCCGATGGGCTTTTATGTGCTATACTGTGCTCCCTTTTTCTTTCCTGTCTACCTCCTCCCCCTCCCTTTGTATGTGTCTCGCCCGGAATCGGAACTGTCTTGAAAAGTAAAACACTGGCCTGTCTAGAACAGAAACTGTCGACTATCGTTCTGTGCTGTGTGTGTATTTTTATATTCAAGCTCGCTTCCGGAATTGTTTTCCCGAAATGACACCGACGACAAGTTAATTGTGTGCAATTAGTTTCCTGCTTTGCCCAGCTTACGCCGCTGCTGTTGAAGGGT
The DNA here is from genome assembly GCF_016920715.1 of Anopheles arabiensis. NCBI lineage: Eukaryota > Metazoa > Arthropoda > Insecta > Diptera > Culicidae > Anopheles > Anopheles arabiensis. Next base: position 71,720,659 of record NC_053518.1, on the reverse strand, counting down.
TTCTGCGTTTTTTTCCAGAACGTTTTCGGCTAGAATGGAAGGGCAAACTAGGCAAAAAACACACATACAGAGGGCCATGAGCTTTCCCTAAGCTTGTGCCTTGGGCTACGCAACGCACGGGGGAAAAACAAACGCAATCGCAACAAACAACAAACAACAACTTCGGGTGCGATCCTTCGAACTCTCTTTCGCTGTCTCTCTCTCTCTCTCTCTTTCTCTCTTTCTCTCGAGTGTCTGTGTCGGCCTCGTCTATGATTGATAAGTAATTATTTGTTGATTGATAGGTGCTCACGAGGTGCACTCTGACATCGCGCGGGCCCTGTTTTCTTTCTTCCCGATGGAACGGTTCAATGCGATAGTTTGTTATGCGTTTGGATCATGCAATGGTGCGGGTGGTGCATAGGGAATATATACGGCACGGTATGGTTGCATTTGGTGGACGTGGCTATGTATGGACAGGTGCAGGACTGTACAGCGATTAAAAAAAGGATTTGTGTCGTTGTTTTACTAGAAATAGGGGGTTTGACTTGAATCACAGGCAATCATTTCTGACCAGGTTGCTCGTTGCGAAGGGTTCGCACGTGTACACGTTGGGTTAATGGAGTAATTTCAATGTAATTTTATGTGAATGTAAAATGTTATGAAGGTGGCTTACAACAAGTCATTATTTGGGATATTTGTGTGACACCATCACAACTTCGTCCAAAGGATCTGCTGAATATTATCTTTATTCTTTCTTAAACTTAAAGATTACAAGCTGATTGATGCATCTTGGAGTTGACATATCTCGTAATCTAATGATGTCTTATCGTTCAAAGTCTGTTTGCAGGTACGATTTACAATGGAGCTACCGAGACAAAGATTCTTCTTTATGTTATAATACATATAATAGCCTTCGGTGTTTCTTATAGCCAAACTAAAGCCAATCTCCAAGCGATGGTGAGGTCAAGACAAGACAAGAAACATCTTTACGTGAATACTCGACGATGGAAATCCTTACACATTTCCACTTCACACTTTCTTGAAACTTTATTACGCCTCTTCCTTCCATTCGTCTCGATGATACTGATGTTCCTAATGCGTATCATTGCTTCCACTAAATTCCACCCGAAAGTAACGCATTTCAATCCACGAACTCCAATGCACTTTTGCTTGGCTGGCGTTCTTACAACCCAGAACGAAAACCGTGGCAAGAATTCGGAACGAGAAGTCGTACGCGCTAGAGGGGGGCTTCATAGCTACTTTTTGCTGACGCACGTGAGTTTTCCGGTGCCGAAACCGAAACCGGAACCAATTGGACGCGTACGCAGCCCACTACAACTACAAGTCCCCGGCCCCGGGAAGCAGGGATGTGGAATCGAAGTGCAGATGCCAGAGCGAATCGATTTCCAATGACCATCCGTAAAAATTCACGAATTCCTAGGTTCCGTTCCGGTTTTGGGGGGTGGGGGGACATTTACAGGGGAACTGTACACAATCCACCCACACACACACACGCACACGTGCAATGCAAGAGGGAAACAGAGTCAGTGGAAGATGGAGAAGAAGGAGGCAAGGAAAACAACGCCCATGTTTCAACGCGTGCAAAGTGGCCCAGGTCGGATAGATCCTGGAATCGGCGACGGTACTGGGAAGATGTATTTACCTAACCTGCACCTGGGTATGTGCAATCTACTCAACGGCCCCGACGGACAGTGCGATTCTGCATCCTACAATCGTTGCGCCCTCGATGGGAAAGCGAAAGCAACGCATCCCAAAACCCCCCCAGAGAAGCATTTTCCGTTTTTCACGCCTCTTCGAGACTGACCGTTTCGAACGTGGCAAGGTCAGCTCTGCCAAAGGGGAACGGGTGCGTGTGTGTTAATTTGAATTTATTTGTAAACACACCACTTGGTAAGCGCCTTCCCGGTTTTGGGCCTTTCGCCAGACCTTCGCTCCACCCAGCACCGGACTCCGGACGGCTGCCACGCTCGCCTGTGTTTGACTAGAGCGCTCTGGTGTTTAATAAACTTCGCCCGGAACGAATCCACGTGGCGGTAGCGTAATACAAGGGGTTGCGAAACACATTGTCTAAGCTCGCGCGTGTGTATGTATGGCCGGAGTTCATCGGGGCACGGTAGAAGAAGACGATCTGTTGCTCGGGCGGAGATGTGAATGAAGCTTGAAGGATGTCGAATACCGATTCGTTTCGATTCAATCGAGAGCGAGAAAATTAAACAATAAGCGGGCGGTTGGTAGAGCCTCCTTCAGCCCAGGCTGTGTACAGTGTTGCCAAGGTGTTTCGTTGTGGAATGTACAGCCTACTGAGCCAATGAGCTATTGAGGTTTCTTCGTGTATTTCATTGCTACATTTTACGACTTTTCCACAACACAACCGCCTGGAGTGCGCCCGGAAAAGCGACCATTTGTAGCAATTGCCCCTTGGGCCACTCTGTGTGCATTCCTGTGGGGGCGGGTGGGAGGAGAGCACAGGAGTACCATTTCCCTGTCGTGTTCCGATAGATGACAGGTGACAGATTGTTTTCGCTCATGCGGCTCACCACTCTGCCCCTGCGTTGAACGTGGGGAGCAAAAGGGCGCACTCGAAGTGTATACACACACACACGTGTCATCTTTGACTTGTCATACACACCGTTTTGCACCGCTGATGAAGAAATCATGGGAAAGTAGACACCGAAGCGCAGATGCGCTGTATAGGTTTGGGGGTTTTAGTTTTTCCACCACCGTGTAGGACGATATGGCGTGGGATAGTGCGAGGCTGACGATGCTGCTGCTGCTGCTGCTGGGGAGCTGTGTAGATTGGCATGTCAGTTAGACGCGTCCAAGGGTAGCGTTACAAAGTATCATTAAACACACCACACTGCAGCTCGAAGCCGGTGGTGGCGGTGGACTTAGTAGCAAGATCTTGGAAAAAAGGTAGAATGTGTGGCAGGCGAAAATCACATTTGAAAAACAATTTGAAGCCGAAGGGCGAAGGAATGTGTAGCATTTTTGCTTCTAATAAGCTTCGCAGTGTGAATGGAGGTGGATAGAGCTGTTGAGCGTTGATGAGGTAGTTTTGTTTTGTTTTGCCTGAAGGCAAAATGGTTTTAATGAGATATTCTTTCAAGAAAAAATGTATTTTTTAGCGTTTGGAGTGAAGTAAACTGGTCCATATAGCATACGATTGATGTCTTATCCAATTTCTTTACACAAAGGATACTGATATGTTGGGATATTGAGACCAAGTCAGTAACAGAGCAAGAGTATCTATTCTGAGACCTAAGCTAGACATAAAAATGAAACATTTGCCACTAAATTTGAGGCCTAGCGAGTTAAGAGACAGTGTCCTATTTCAAAAACAAAAACCGAACTAAAATTAATACCAGTTGGTCCAACGATAGGGATTGGCACACGAGCAACAACAGTGATCAAGTGAGATTAGCACGGATATTCGGTGATTCCAACCCCTTTAGACTAACCCTTTCGTACATTCGCAATTTTGTTGCTATATCCCTCCTGGACATTGATAAATTGGACTGTTCAACAGCGGGTCCTTTCCACACCTTGCTATTGGTTGTGGTCATTTAGGTAAGCGATTATAATGTTAAATCTATTTACCAGCTGCTATTGTTTATGTTTTCGGGTTTTTTTTGTGATTTACACTCTATTTCAATCTGCTCTTTTACATTTTTTGTTGGTTGATCTTTTACTAAATTAAAATTTTGATATTTTCAATATTGTATATGTCTTCTTATTGACTACTTTCCTATTTTTACAAAGCCATTATTTAGCTATTTTGTACTATTTTTCCTAATTACTTTTGCGTTGTTTTTACTTACCTTTGTATTGTTTCTTTATGCATCTATTGTATTCGTTTACTTGTTAGCGGCTTATACTTTAGAGTATTGTTATTGTTCTTCTTTTTTAATTTATCTGTATTTTATTGTTGTTGCTCTGTGTTTTGTATTATTGTTATCTTATTATGAATTTGTATTGCTTGTGTATCTCTTCTCCTTCCTTTTCTTTTCATTTCTTTCTAATTTATACTATGTAAATTCCACATAAAACCAGACTTTTTAAATTGCGTACTTCATTAAACGAAACTGGAACTTTAGAAAAGCTAGATTGATGGACGTTGCTTCTACATCAAATGGTCAACCGTTTAGTAAATATGAAAGAAATAAATGTAAAAAGATAAAGTTCAGCAAGAGTTCCTTTACGTGCACCACAGTTTTCCCTCCAACCAACCCTTTAAATCAACGCTCACACCCTTGGGCCACTATATGACCGTTTTAAACACCCGGTGGACGATTGCTCGTAATCATAATGGTCATAAAATGTTGACAACCAATCGACCCAAATGTTTGCATACGAACCTGAACATGCTGAAATCTCATCATCACAACACCAAATCGTCCTTCTACCACGGCGGGAGGGAATTCCCTCCCGAGAGAGAGCCAGCGAGCGATCTGACAACTGTGCTCCCTTATGACGACTATTTTGCTACCGAGGTGTCAATAAAAATCCGGCACCAAATAAAAAGCAAAAGGGGTCTCCCTTTGTGCCCTGTACGTCCGCAGCTCGGCTTTGCTGACCCCGGCGACGTCAACACTGGATGGATGGAAAAGTCAATCCCGTTGGGTATGCGAATCGGTAATCATAATTGCTAATACTCTTATAACCATACCGCTCGTTTATGAGCACAGCACAGAGCTCCTTGTATGTATGTTTGTCCTGCCAGGTTTGCGAATGACAACACGAGTCGTTGGTTGTGGAAGGCGCCATAGGGAATCGTTTTCCCGTTCCCCCGGGGGATGCAAAAGAAGACTTCCCGCCTCGCCGCGCTGTTCCTGCTGTGTGCTGGATGACACATTTTTTGGAAAGGGTGTGCTTCGAGTGTATGCAGGACACTCCTCGGAAGGCAAACAGTTTGATAAATAATCGTAAAATAATGACAATATAAAATCCAACGTCGCTGTGTTCCGATGGGCATTCGGGCACAGCGGAACAGCATCTGTGTGAGTTCTGTTTTTCAACACAATTCGCGATTCACCCAGCCCATCGCCCGTTCCTGAGATTCATGGGATATTTTATTGAGCAAATGGGGAAGCAAACACTTTGAATTGCGTGTACTAAAATATGTTTGCAACTGTTCGCCGTCCTTCAACAAGTGTTCAAGTGCGCTCACTTCCAAGGACTACCCGAACACCGGAGTCCCATGTGTTTGCTCAGCACATCGTTGTCATCGTGCGCGCGGCTAAGGAGAATCCGTTTATATTTTTCCTCAAATTTGTCATCCACTTGCCCCGACACTTGTGTACCGTAACTCCCTGCGTACCGTAAGCACACCCCAGGACACACTCTCCCTTGGGGAGGGCGGTGAAGAACTGCATCGGAACACTGTACTGTAGCCGACGGTAGATGAGCCCGCACGTACACGGATGGGAGGGAAAAATGCGAAAGATTAACGGACAATATCAAACTTGTAACAGTTTTATAATTTCCACTCCCTGCTACGACTACGCACGAGCCCTTCTCCGCTGCACGACATCGGCGACGACAGATGGTGTGCAAATTAAGAGGGAAAAACTGTTCCGGTCCTTGCCAAATGGTGTGTGCCCGAAACGGGCGTCGCAGGCGTTCGCGCTGTCTTCGCGTGGTGATGGTGTGGCTGTGCTGTCTGCCACAGAACGCAGTAACGCACCCCCCTGGAAGGCATTTGGTTCGGTTTGGTCGAATTCGGAAAGTGGAACAATTTGATTTTTGGCTTTGGGCACATCGAAATAAATATATCGTTTCTATCCCGGGCTGCGTGTGCGGGTGGATAAGGGGATTTTTGGGGTGCTAGGGCTTGAGAGTAGGGGGAAAAAACAACAATAAAACAATGAGGTTAGATATTTATGATAATTTTATCACCGGTCTTACAAGCGGCAATGAACAACGACGTGCTGGTTGATTTGACTCTTGGCATTGATGCGTATGGTTTTGGTCCGTATTTGTGAGAAGGGGACAACAATGACAAAATTGCGTACCAGTTTCCTGTGAGTTATTGTGACGTGAGGAAGAGATGGTTTGGTGTATTGTGGCAGAATTGTGGTGTTTATTTCGATTTAGTTGAAATTTATCACGGAGAAATATGTTTGAACAGGTCTGTTATAATGCCACAATCAAAGAGTTCAAAGGAAAACAAAACGATGCTAAAGAAAACACAAGAATTTCTATTGACGTTTATGTTTGAGACCATCAGCTCAGAACTTCACGTTCCTCTTCATGTTCACACTTTTGATTCAACCTCATAATTCACAATTTAAAATGTTTTAAGAGTTTTACATAATTTGTAAACGATGGGAGTATTTTTAATCAAAACCTTTAGTTGTTTTCTCGTCTTTCTTAAGTTTTAAAAAGTTATGTCCATTTTTGTTACTTCATTTTTCTATTTTTGTACATTCTTTTTATAAATATTGAGCCAGCTTATTTATATTTATTTGTATTTTTTTTATAGAATTTTAGTTCGAAATGCAAGTAGCTAAAAAAGATTATTCTCAAGTTTAAGGCATCAATTTTATTACTATTTCCATATTTACAAGCAAAAGGCCACATTGAAAGCACATACATTATTTAATGTTTGATTTGAATGTGGAACTGCATCGGCTCCTTCAATTGTCGTGCTATCAATGCATTTTGCCTTATAAGTAAGCCATGATTTCAAATTTTCTGTCTGTTTAAAAAAATTAAATACAGTCTGAACTCATTGGTTGAACTTCGATTCTGCCAACTATTGAACATGAGCCTTTTAGTTGGCACGTTTTACCATACAAGAATATTCTGATTTTTTTTCGCCAGGCCATGAGATTTTTGTGAATTTTTCAAAAACCGGTTTTTCCATACAAACTCTTGTTTTTTAATTGAACTGTCAGCCAATTAAAAATCGTTCAACTATTGAATTCTGACTGTACTTGTAAAGTGCAGAAGAAATACGACTAACTTATGAAGTTTGTGACAGAAATGGTCTAAAAATATAATTATGTAATAAGAATCTTTTGACCTTAATTTAGAAAACATTGAAACAGATTCAACAAGACATTATGAAACTGACACAATTCATAACGCATTAAAATCGCTATTCATTACCGAACAATTTGTCCACCGCAGCAATTATTACACATTTACACTCAAGCAAATCGCTCCAAAACCGTTGTCCAAACGCCACTCCTCGATAACTCAATTAAGTCAAAATTGGCTCAGCTCAAACGTGCGCGAAGCTAATGTGTTAAACCATTACCAATTCCAATTGGATTGGGCACCCCGATCCGGCAATATAGAACGACTTCCTGAGACTCACATTTTCCCCCTTTGCGCATTCATTCTAGCTAAGGGGAGGAGAAAAAAAATCTGGCAAGTGTCGCCTATTCATTGCGTTACCACCACCCAAGCAAACCAAGCACCCCAAAACCGTTTCCGGCAGTACGAGCGCCATAGCGAAACGGTTAACTGGCCGCGTAACAAGACCCCTCGCAAGGTCTACCTCCGGGGAGGGGAAGCTTCGGGTGAAATTTAAGGTGCAGAGGATTTGCCTGCCAAGAGGAAATTCCCTGCTTCACTCCAAGTGGGAGATTTTTCCATCCTTTTCGCAGAAGCCACTGCTCAGCAGCAAAATAAATGCAGTAAGTGGAACATGATATGATAACAATGGGAAACACGCAGCCACGTGGCGCACACTTCCACCGTCTTCCCCCTCATCAGTTCCTTGCCGGCGGAAGGTGTCCCCGCACGCGTGTCACGTGTCGCACCGTCGGTCACGTGCAAGAATTATCAAACAAACGCCCCAGATTGGGTGCATAAATATAGTTATTTGCTCGGGCTGCAACGGATCCACCTTCTGCTGCTGCTGCTGCTGTAACGGTTGAGATTAGAGAAGTTTGCCGACGTTTGGTGAGTGTGTGTTTTTTTTCGGTTCATATACCGTCTTCTTAGGAATGTCCTGAGTCAGTCAGAAACAGAAGCGAGCATGTTTTGTGTGTAATCGATGGTGGGAGCGCGCTCAAGCTTATCAGCAGCAGAAGTGAAGTGATGGTGCTCCGGTTCAATACCGAAGCCGGAAGATCAAAGCACCAAATGAATGGGATAGGAAGGCAGGATTTGACAGAAAATCGGACGTGAAATATGATGGTCGGTGGTAGAGCAAAGGATATGTCCATGTCCTCCATGAATATCTTCAGCTTTTATGAGTTTGCACGGTTTTTTAAAGTAAATCCAAAACTGTTGCAAAATCATAATTCGTATTCACATAATGCAGCATTGGAGCATTGGAATTGTAATTAAAAAACAAACCAGGCTGGTGAATAATGCATAACCCAGCAGAAGGGAGGGAGAACGAACGCTGCTCTGATTTATGCCATTTTGATTAAGCACCAGGAATAAAACAAAACAAAAAGGCAAAATCTACCCTCGATGGAACTGTGCATAATTCAAAACAATGTTGATTATTAATAAATCAACGTGGAATGCATTTTAGTTGGCCATTATTTTAGCCCTGCAAACGCATTGGTGGCGGCCAAAAATGCGCGCCAGTGTTGGAGGTTTGATTAAGTTTCAGCCAACAACGCCGTCCTTCAGGCTCGTTCAGAACGATGCAGTTTTGCAGGCCCAGCGCCCTGCTGCGTGGACAGAGGTTGAGAAATATGCCGACCGCTGGACAGCTGGACTGAAGGCGGCTGCGGGATCACTCCTTGCCCTTACCCATGTGCAAGCAAGCACATTCTAATGAATGAAAATGAAAGCTGAATGAATGAAAGCCAAACGTTTTGGGGCGGCTTTCGGGTGAATCACGAGAACGAGTTGTAAAGGGGTAAAAGGGCTTACAATAAAGAAGCCTTAAAGCTTTGCTTCTGCTGTTGTGGAACGGATGGAACGGACAGCAACGGGGGTTTAAATCGAAAAATTCAGCCTCGCCAAGAAAGAAACAGATTTTATCGCTGGCCCAACCCACTTCCGTCTATCTGTGTCTATAGACTTGTTTTTTTGGGGTTTGGAGGTCCTGAGCTTTCTGTACATTTTTTGCAATATTGTTTTCCACCAACTTCCTTCGGCGTGTAAGAGATTGAAGCGCACGGAAGACAAATCACTGCTCAAACGCTCTGGTAAAGGTTGTTGAAGGGCAAGTGGGATAAAATAATTCCCAAAACACCTAAAAATAAGAAGCAAAAGAACCTCAAATGCACTTTTGCTTGGTGAAGCGAAGAATGGGACCAAACAGGGGGGCTCTCACGTATGATCCCAAAGGGAGCTAACGATGAGAAAAATGTATTCCCCGAATATTCACATGCTTCGATTCACCTGGGAGTCTTGGCAGAAGATAATCTTCATATTTCATGCCGAGACTCTCCAGCTCTAACACACCCCGAGAGCTTGTTTTATTGCGCTGTACTTTTGCCACCTTCTCGGCAAGTCCTTTCGGACGTCTTCCCCATTTTTCCCTCTTGTCAGTCCGTTATCCATGATCATGTCACGTTAAAGGATTTAGATAGTTCGAACCTCCCGTGCCACCCGTGCCGGGAATGTTTCGGGCGAGCTAATCCGATGGAAGTGCGCAGAAATCTGATTTACGATGGCGCGGATGAGAGTCACGTGCAGTGTCACAGCCCGTCGGTCGGTTACGATACCGGAAACGACACGGGCGACACGGGAATATTGCCTCACGGATGGGAACTGCCGGGTCATTCCCGGGTATAAAGGCAGTGGGGAGAAACGTCGAGGATGTCTGTGCTGACGATAAGAAACTCCCGTGCCCGTTGGTTGGTCGGGCAACGGGAACGGGCAGGTTTTCGCTTTACCGCTTCCGTGCACATAGTCCAGTAACCGTGTCTTCCGTGCCGTCCCGGAAGCTGTTGCCCGGGTTAAATGATGGGTTTTTGTGATAGGCGGTGATGGGCAGCAACCGGAAATGGTGGAACGCTCGTGGGCAGGTGACAGTAGGAAGAGAGACAGAGAGAGAGAGAGAGAGACGGTGCGCATGCAATGTCGGTCAGATATGAATGATTATCCCGGGTCTCTCGTTCGTGGATAGTGCGGGATCATGTTTCTCCAGGGGATTGCAGTGAGCAAAAAAAATCGACCGAAATTATTCACACGCGCGTCGGGAGGAGTTATAATCCCTTAATGGATTACGATGGGTTGTGTCACAAGGAAATGACACCGGTCGGTCATCGTGTGTATGAGAGTTTGGGTGGGAGAAACATCACCAGCACGAGCTGTTTGACATCTTTGCACGTTTGGTACAGATTTTTGTGATTTGCATACTTTAAACACGCGATGTTGCATACTTGTTTTAGAGGGAAGATGTTACAGACCCAAGTTGGGGTGCTTTTTTGATGAAGTTGACTTCGATATTATTTTCCTTTAGAGATGTTTATTGGGAATTTGTTTATCGGAAATTGAAGTGAACTTGATCTTGAAGGTTTTAAAGATTCATATGGATTTTAGGCGGATTTTTAAGGTTAGACAACTATTTCAATTGAACAAGCCCACACAATGAATAGCTCTGCAGAAAATATTCGCCTTCTAAAGACTTCAATCTTTGAGAAGCAACAAATGTATCTAAAATATCGGAACCGTGTTCTCCAATATGAAAGGAAGACAGTGTTATAGTTAAGAGAGGTATAAAATTAAAGAGACTTCAATGTACATTAACCGTTGAAGTTGAGCTCCTCATATGAGAGCATTTTTTAAGACTGTATTTTATAAGTAATCTAAGCAAGATTGTTCTGTTTAATAAGGTATAATATTCAGTATAATTGTCATAAAGTATATGGCATAGCAAGATTCCTAAATTTAAAAAAATGATCAATTTTGTGCTAGAAATTATCAACTTTTTTCCTAAAAATAATCCTCCGAATACCAACTATTGCATCAAAAGAGTTTTCCGCAGTCTTTTACTATGTTCGTGAGCTTTAATTCATGATCAAATGACACTGGCGGGTTTTACGGTAAGCAGACTGAGCGACCACCTTCAACCCCGTAGATTGTAAGTCCAACAAATATTACAGTGAGTAGAGCAGTCCTTAGGCCAATAATGGTTGTTGTGCCAAATGAGAAGAGTAGTCCCGTAAAGACCCCATAGAGAATAGAAAATTGAAGTTGAAAGGTGCAGCGTATACGAAATCTTCAGATATTTTACATTAGAGCCTTCCCCTTAAGTCTATATCTGCCATAGAGCCATGGATTGAACAAGCCTCATGTTGGTTTAATGTTAAAACATGACATTTTTCGGTTACATTTTCAAGGATGTAGCTGCGTAACATTCAATTGACTCCATTTTCCGCCCGCCCCAAATTTCCAAACAACTCACTCTCACACCGCAAGATCGCGATCGAGCGTCGGTGAGTGGGCCACAGCGAGTCATTTTTCAATAATCCAAAACATCATTAATTCAAGGAAGCCTGCCCATGAGTTGGCCAAATCGGTTCACCCGCTCTTCCCTCAACCCGCCTACCTCCCTCTCCACCCTCTTAAACAGGTGAAACTTTGATGTTTGGCCGCTACAAATAGACGGGAGCTTGCCAACAGATGCAACGTGTCGTAACAATTCCCTCACTGAGCCTCCGCACACTCGAGCCAATCGAGCCGCGACACACGGTGGACAGTGTGAGCAAACGTTTGTTTTTCGAAATTTCAGCGCGTCATCATTGATCCATTTAAGTGGTTTTCGGGGGCCCCGTTTTTCGTTGCGCTTCCCTTCGATTACGCTACGCTATCATCATCTTAAGCCTTTCGGGAAAGGGTTTACGATGGGGCAATGTGAGGGCGAACGCAACAAACAGCCCGTGTAGTGGGAAGGAGAGCGTTTCTTCGGGAAGGGCCACCCTGCCACTACGGCACTACTACGGAAGGATGCACACCCAATCGTGTAGCGGCCGTGTAAGATTAACCGGGGCGGTCAGGGAAAAAAATAATAATTAATCTCCTTTTTTCTCTCTCTCTCTCTCACTCTCTCTCTGCGTCGGCACAAGTGCACACGGGGACGCACTGTGGGACGTGGATTGAAGTCTTTTGTTTTTTTCGGCCACACTCACTGCAGCGGCAGCGGTCGGTGGGACCATGGGAAGCGAATCGAAACCCGTGAAGACGCTGGCCCAAAGCAGGGAGGAAGCAATGATGATTTGCCGGTTCGGCGGGTGCGGCTAGCCGTCGATCGATTGATCGACTTTCGGTCTGTGGCTGGCTGGCCTTCGGTTTCGGCTGCCGCCGGTGCCGGTGCCGCAGTTTCGTGTGCCCCCCCTTATTGGCCGGACGGGTTTCGCCCGAGCCTGCACAATTGTTGCACCGTCATCTAGTCGTAATATACAACGTAATTTTAGTTCACCTTTCTTCTTCCTTTTGATCATATCCCTCTTGCCCACACAGTGCGTGTGAGTGTGTGCTGGCGGCTCTTCTCTTTCTAGCTTCTGGGTCATGTCGGCTCAGCTGGGGTGGGAGTGTGTGTGTAGCTCCTTCTGTTACAATCGTTTTTGTTGTTGTTGTTGTTGGTTCGCTAGCTCTAGTCGGCCATTTTGTGTCTAAAAAAACACACGTGAGGCGCGTCCCTCAAAAGGGCCGTTTGAACATGCTTCGTCACCATGGCTTGAAGCGACTCTGCACAACAAAACGGCCCAAATAAATCGAACCTGCCTTTTCGGTGGCTTTTCATCGATGGTGCGCGCCCGGTGCCGCTTCCTTTGCTCCCGCTGGCTTGACGGCTTGTTTCTTGCCAGGTTTGTGCGGTCACGGAGAAGTCCCGTACCGGGCGGATCCTGCCCTGCCGTGTGGTCAGGGCGGCAAACCGAGGCCTCTCTCCGAAAACACCCCCGTGGAGCGACGGTGACGGGACAGGATTCCCGGCCAAGGAGGCCGTCCGAAGGGCTGGGTGAAAACCATGAAAGGAATAGACAAAACCGATGGCAGCACCGAGATCGAGTGATGGCGAGATGGCGCGATCGATCCGACGACGGGGGTCGTTTGTTATGCATTAGATTTTCGGCTGTCGATTGGGACGTTTTGTTTGGGCTGTATTGTGACGGCGTTGACTGTTGACTGAATTAAACGCAGGCTGACTGTTTCGAGGTTCGATGAAAGGATAAATGGTGTGTTGACATGCTGCGTTGGGTTTTAGAGTGTGTTTGCATTGAAGATAGACAATGTATTCAGTTGCAATACCTCAAAGCGTAAAAAAGTGAATGTTAAACAGAAGGTTTTTAGGCTGAGTTTGTAATTGCATTAAAAGCGCACGAGAAGTTGGACTCCAACAACACGAAGATACGAAGATCTTGATGATAATTAAACCAATATAATCAATCTTCTTAATCAGGCTGCATCTAAGAACAGACAGCTATTACCGTCTCCAGGAACAAATCCAGTTTTCGCAGGATTTCGAACTTCGGAAGCTACTCACAAATATATTCGTAGTAAGATTTCCTTAGTAATACGCTTTTGAATATTATGATATTACGATGTACATCGAATGAGTATATCTTCGACATAATCCGCTAGACATAATCATTACAACATAAAAGTCTAGAGCAGTCTGATGTCATTTGAAATTTTCTTTGGTAATTTCTTAAGAAATGGTCATCACTTCATGATAATTATTTGCAATGCACGACATCTAGGGAATTCGTGAGTTGTTCACGCATGCCACAGGGTAGTAACCTTGGACCCTTGCTGTTTTCTCTATTTTTCAATGTTTGGTCTTACAGTTCACACCCTGGCGTAACGTGGCAGCGAGACCTAGTTATCATGCCCGGTGTTTAATTTTTGGACTCGAGTCTCTCGCTACTCGTCGCGAAACGGCGCAAATCATGTTTAATGAAGAAAATCATTCTAGGAGAGATAAATTCACCGGACCTTTTAGCTAGAGTTCCACGTACTTGAATTTTCACGTACCTGCTCGTATTTTATGATACTTTAGGCTACTAAGTGGTGACCAAACTAGACGTGCATATAGCGATAATGAACCTTTGACTGCGATGGCTATCAGATTTAATGCACACTATGACTCTTTTCCCTGGACTGGGCCCCTATAGTTTATGAGCCCCTTCATCTATGGGGCCCTTATCTAGCTCTTGCTGAGACTACTGTACACACTGTTCTATATGCTGGAATTACCATACACGGGGCCCCTACATTGACGGGGCCCTCCGCGGCCGCTCAGTCCGCGTACCGTTAAATCCGCCACTGCCACTAGCTAACGTCATTTTTAATAAAAAACCATTGCTAATTTATAGCACTTAAAATTGATTATTTCAAAAGCGCAATTTTTCAATATTTCAAAGGCGCAAGGAAGAACAATTTCGACCATTCTTTAGGCTATATTTCTATGCCTATTTAAGTTCTGCACTAAAACTGGTCTTTTTTGTGGTTTGTTTCTGATACTGTTTTGATGGATTTCTTCATTTATTTTGCGATTGATCTTAAAAAAATAAATTACCCCCAATAGATTGCAATTCTCAAGACGCCGACAGAAGGTAGAACATGTCAGCGTTGTAACAAGCATGATAGTCATATCAGAGTGATTTCTTTCCGGATATTTCTCAATTCCAATATACCGGCAGGACCAACCCAGGGGCAAATTTGATGTGTCCTATGACGCTTCAAGACAACATTTTGATGATAAAAAGACAGAACATTATCTCAAGAAGCAGTTCACAATTCAAAATATCGATAAAAAAAACTTCGGTATTTATGTTTATTTATTGATCGATCAATATCGTGAGTAAGACTTTTTGTACCAAAAACTGTCCTAATCCATAGCAAAATCTCATTTCTTTGGGCGTAAAGTAAAGCAGTGATTATTGCTTTGTTATATATTTCAGCTATTGAATATGTATCAAAGCATACTGATAAACATATTCCAAGCTGCAAGAGACTGAAATTGATCCAATATGTTCACCTTTTTCCCTTTCACAATCTAACACAACCTACAAATGTTCCTTATTGCTGCTTAAAACTCGATCATTGTAAACTCTGACGGTGTTCCAACCCTATCAAAACCATGCGATACACACAACTTCCAGAACCATCTGGCTGCAACTTCCTTCCCAGACGTTAAACTTCTCGTAGACCTTCACCAAACAGCGGGCAAGAATCGTCAAACCAACGAACAGGTCCACCGCCATCCGTCCACCGCTGCAGTCCTGTGCTAATCGTCTGCCGAATAGCCCTTCGTCCGAATCTTCTTCTGCCGTTGCCGCCGCCTTTTCCGGAAGGGTTGCCGCGATCGCGATCGCGCTCGATCCCAATCGATGCCCATTGATGGATGGATGATCGAAGTCGCTGTAACGCGCTTCCCCCCTTGACGTACCCGACGATTAGCGCCAATTTCGTCCCCTTTGCTCCCCACCACGGGTCGTAATTGGATCCGCTGTCCTGGAGCGTAGGGACACCGGAGACGGCCATTATGCCTGCATAAAACATAATCGTTTTTAAGGAAAATCAACAGCCAAAGGATGGGTGCAACCGTCACGCCGCTGTGCAAATGTTGTCCCTTGGTGGCTTCCCAGAATGTCCCGTGGAATCGTTCTGGCGCTCCGGACTCGATTCGATGAATGAATGACGGCGCTTCTTGGTATTTGTAGGGAGCTGCTTGCTACTCAACTAATTACCGCCTGTCTTTTTGTGGTTCAATTTGGTTAGGTTTTTTGTTGTTGATCGGCGCCAAGTGGAAACAAAGCCGTTGAAAGAAAAAATTTCCGTAGTTGGGAGATGATTTTGCACGCTGCAATAATGTTGTTCAATCGGGCAGTGGTAATCTCATTATCAAGGCTGTAGTTTCTATTTGAAAAACTGCAGCTCCAACGTTCATGTACCTTGCCCGTAAGTGTCGCCAGGTTGCTTGGATCATAAGGTGGACCACGTAAGCCGGCAATTCTAATTTCACTGCACCGCGCGCCACCTTTCACGCGAACCATGCATGCAGCTAGATCGAACGCGATCGCATCCGAAATCGTTAAGAGAAAACGACGCCCCATTTGGAGAGGGGGTGCCAGTTGTGCGCTCGGAAATCCGCTTCCCGGGCCAACCATGTGCTCCATCCAACCGGTTGGATGGAGAAAAACCGGATGGAGTTAAGCATGATTAGAGACACGGAATGACCGGCACGGCACGTAACCGATGCGGTGCCCCCAGTATTGTAACTATCGTATGGTCAACCTATTACGAGATAATTAGCTTTTACGCTCCGCACCGTTCCCAATCATAAGTGCGAGCAAAACTGAACCCGGTCGCCGGATCACACTGTGGCCAAGCGCGCGCGCGCTCGTGAGACGTAGAATCCGATACCGTTTTGGCCTCATTTTTTTTTCCTCGCCCGTCCCCGTGGTTCCGTGGTCCTGTACTGTGTGTCGCAGGTGTGTGTGTTTTTATGTGGCCGCAGATCCGCGACGACGACAAGCTCCACGACGCGACGCACTCACTCGCTCCCGCTTTGGAGTTTTCGATAATTCACAAAATTATTTGTAATTATGGTCATTATACAGCATAATATCCGTTTTTCTGCCGTTCAAATTGTAATCCCTATTGGTACCGCGCCCTCTCTCTCTTTCTCTCTCTCTTGCACTCTCTTCGTCACGCTTCGACACTGACCCACCGCGTGTCTATCTGGCGCGTTCGATTGGAGGTGTATACGTGCACGAGGGTGTTGTGATCGGGCGCGTTTAGGAGTGATCATAAAAATTATAAGGTACAACCCAAACACACACACACACATTTCGCCTGGTGTGGTTTGCAAAGGCGATGAAGCAGAAGCACATGTCCGTGGGCCTGAGAGCCAAAGGTGGAAGCTTGCTTATTATTGGGAGACACTGGTAAGCGTAATTATGATGTGACGTTGACTTGGAAAACTCTTGGCTCTCCCGTGTGTTGGGTTGTGGTAATAGCGGGCAAACGAAGGGGTCTGTAGAAAAACAAGAGCAGACACGAGGAGTTTTTGTTTTGATGGAAATGTTCAATGAAATTTCGTTTTGATTCATGCTGGATCTTATTTATCTTTCATATTGTTGAACTGTGACGTCTGACTATGTCTTTTTACAATATTTTGCACTTGAAAATTTATTCGAACCTAAGCTATTATTATAATAAGTCAGTCAAATATGCTCCCAATTCCAAATCTCTATGGCACATTACTCAAAATATGGGATTTTATTAACTTCTTCAGCACTTATTGATCTGATTGAGCTGCTGAGGTATAATGTTTCTATTTTAATGCCAAAAGGTAATTGTGGTACCTAAGTACCTCGATACTCAAGGAGAAACAAGTGATATTTGAATAACTCATCATAAGAATTAAAAACTCAATAAATATTGAATATGTTTTTAACACTTTGTAACGAAAATCTGGTAATAAAACATTATCACTTCAGTTCCATGCTTTTTAAAAGAGTGTCAAGAAACCAATCTGGAGCACTAAGAATCTTGTATTTCCAACCCATAATTTGGCTGATATTTGGTCATATTTTAAAATTTTCTTAAAACATTAAAGTTATTAAAAACATGTATTGGTAAAGGAACCTTAATTGTAGTAAATAGATTAGTTGCAGCAGATCAATTTACCCACAACAACAACACAACACATGTACAAGTCCTCCCAACAGCAGCAACAGCGTCGCCGTTCCCATAACAACAAAACAACCACCCGAAAACCGAACCGCCCAAACCAGCTATCGGAAGTATCAGCAAAACTATCTCCGAAATTTAAGATTTTGCTTTCATGGAGCCGCTCCAGAACGTTTACCCCGCAACGTCTGCCCACAAATTGAAGTCTATAATTTCGGCCGTCACGGTCGTGTCGTTCGTTTGCCAGCCACGAAATTCTGCTCTGCGCGTTCTTCACGCTGCAGCACTGCCGATCGTCGCTTCATTCATTCACCGACCGTGTAGTTCAGCAGAGATGCTGCACAGTTGCACTAAGGGGAACGACGGACTGTGGCCGGATGTTGAAACGGTTGTATCTTTTAACGGCTGCTAAAAGAAAACACGCGCGATACAATTCTTCTTCGTTAAAAGCTGACGGCCGTAATCGACCAGCTAGCCGGAGCGTGATCAAAGTTGGCCGTGTGGATCGTCCAAAATAATGTTCGCATCGAGGTAGCCATCGAGGTTGGCGTTTCGCGGTATTACACGCGGTTCTTATCGGACAAGGGGTTTTTTAGGTAATAAGCGTCGTTTCGGGCAGGATGATTGCATACATTCAGGCTCCCAGAAGGAAAAAGGATGACGGAAGGAAAACGTTTATTGCACGCAGCAGAAGAAAAAAAAACCGCCCATAAACAGGTACTTTAGCGCTTGTTTTAAAAATGTACATTAAACCGGGCCTGCATAATCTCTGCTTACCATTAATTTATAATATTATGATTGCACATCTCCACGGTTCGTAACGCCAAAGGAAAAGGTTGTAGCGAGTTTGACACCGCTTCGTTGCGTACAATGTTACTGCGCGTTAACCTGCTCAGCCCTTCCCATCGTGCCTACCGATCAATCTTTTTCCATTTTCCTGCTCATTACACTCGATTTACCTTGGTGATCTTTTGAACTGCAGCTTCTGCTTCAATGTATCAAAGCCATGTCAATCCTTCCCGAGTCACCCATCGGGCACCCAGCCGGGACAGACTGTGGTGTTTTTTTTCTGTTGCTGTAATTTTGTGTGATTGTCTTTTCTCCTTCCTGTTGCTGGTGGTGGTGGTGGTGCTGCTTGCGACAAGAATGGAAAGAATTGCACAAAATCAATCTCGTACATTGTGCTCGGTTGCTGCTTAAGCAAAAGCCAGAACCGACTTCGGTAGGGACCGAGTTGTGAAAACAAAACAAAATGATTGTCCAATCACGAGTGCTTTTCACCACTGGCTGGCTGGCTGGCTGGCTGGATAGCTGGCAGGGCAGAAGCTGCAACGTGTCGTACGATGGAGTGGGGCCTTTCGGTATGATGGATGTACGGCCGGGGTCCAAGACTAATGAGAAAACTCGCGCAACCGATAGGAAAGATGGATAAACAAAGCAAAAAACAACCAAGAAACCCATACAGTTGGCAAGTTGGCATCCGATCGAGGACACCCTTGGGACCCGGTCTCGGGAGGAAAGCGTACCGATATTGGCTCGGCCAGGGGAGAAGAAAGCTCGGTTTGCTCTGTGTGTGCAATTGCCGATGATTATGGCCGGTAGCTTACGATTCCAATTGGAAAAAAAGTACCGAATGCCCTGACTTTTTCCCTCTGATCTCGCACATTCAATCTCGCTCCCTGTTAGATGGGGCCACGAGTGGTAATGGTGGATAAAAAAGGGGATATGCAAGCGAGCAAGAAGCAACGCCACTGCGAAAAAGAAAAGCACCGTGCAAAAGGAAATAAGTCATCGCAGGGAGGTCGTCTGTGTGTGTGTGGGTTTCGATACTACGGCATACCACGCCTTCCGTGCCACCGAATGCCTGGGGGAAGATAAATGCACTTCGGTCTCGCTTCCTCTGTCTTTGCAGGCAACCCTGCATTCGGTGCGGGGAGTCTCACACGGGGGAGAGTGGGAAAATCATATCAAAGTGTAGTCACTCTTCACCGGGTCCCCGTTTTCCCATTGCCCCCTCAGGGCCTGGATTATTATCTACGGAGGTTTCGAGATGCAGCAGCAGCAGCAGCAATGGCCGCACTGTTGGTACACGGATGGCGTTGCATTCTCGGGAGGATTTTTAATTCGCTCTGCCTCTTTTGTTTGAGGGCCCCTTTGTTTTTATCGTTTCATTGCAAAAAAAGGCTCCACTGTCGCCCTGTTGTGAGGAGCAAAGGGAAGCGATTGCAATTGTTTGCCCCAGTGGACCTCCAAAAAAACTGGGCCGTACCACGCAATGGAAGCTTTCCTGTCAAAACAGAGACGGAGGAGGCAAGCGAGGGTGAGGTTTTTATTTTATTTCAAAAAGCTTTAAGTCGTTTCGATTATGCTGGTCGATCGATAAACGTCGATAAATCTTGCCCCTTTGCTTGCTGCTTGCCCTGGTGCTGGTGGTAATGGTAGCGTTGAAAACGGATGCAGCACAAAGGGCGGTTGAATCGCGGCGGCTTTTGGTTTTTGGGATGTATAAAACTACGTTTGGATAACGTTTTGATTGCATGTTGTCATGAAGTACTGGGAGGGAAGGGGAGAAATGAAACAATATTTTTGTAAGACTGTCAACTAAAGGATCACCCAAGAAGTCGAGCGGCATAAGGTGGGGAATTTCCTCACATAGGGGTCAGTTTATCCCAGAGTCCAAAACATGACGCTTTTTAAAACGAGGATATTGTTTTTCGATACTAACAAATGGTATGAAGGATAATGTTCAATGATGTTATTAATTGTAGACACACTCTTTCTGTGTAATTAAGCTGGATAAACGTACTTCTTCTTGTGAAAACATCTAAAAAAAGTATAATGACTATTTTTTGAAGATTTGAAGCTTATTTTGAGGACTTAATCCCTCCCTTTGACTGGAACATTCCTTTTTTAATTGCTTTTTTTGTACCTTTTCATCTAGAGCAGAGATGTCAAACTGATGGCTCGCAGGCCAAATGTGGCCCGTGAGGTCTTTTGGTTCGGCCCACGGCCGCTTGAGCCAACATTGATTTGTAGAAGCATTTCTGCTTACAGTTGGTTTTTTTTCTATCTTCTCTATATGCATGCATGCATAAAAAAGATAAGAATGTCAAAAACTGTTTTATTCATAGAAGAAAAATCAAAGATGGTTATTTTGATGAAACTGCGCTTTCAATTCCGCACAATTTTAGTAAAATGGTAAAAAAATGGCAATGAAAATTATGTTATACCATTTCCGATGGATAACTTTGTTAGCAACACATATTTGATGACCAATTCTTAAAATAAACCACTCATGGTTTAGTTTCAATCTCATACAAAATCGTGAATGTCTTACTCATATGTATGTAGTTTAGGAACATTGCTTTTTTATTGTTAAGCCATCAATCAAGACACTTGGCGACCAATGAAGCAATTTCTATAAGAAAAAGACTTGTAAAAATCAACAAAATTACTCAGTTAACAGGAATTAAAAATGGAAACCCTCACACTTTTTTGACATATAACTTTGGAAAGATCGAACCCATCTTTAGGTATACTAAAGATATAACATTATATTTCTGCAAAACGTTTAGAAATCAGATGAAATCAAACACCAAAACAAACACATGTTACTTTCAATAGAATGTTACAAATGATCTCGATCTCTTCCATCAGGCATCTTCCTACTAAGATCAATATGATTAGATAAACTACAGGCGGGCTTATGACTCTGATATTGGACGTCATTATGAGTGAAGATTTCTATGGAGATCGGCAGGAAGGGAATAACGGGTACTAAGGACTTATATGACACTTTCCACCGTCCTCTGTAAAATGAAGATCTAAACTAGACTGAACGACCTGTTGTTATTTATGGACTTTATACAGCATAAAAAGCAATTATTCGTTATTTTAATTTCAGCTCAAAAAATATTGATAATCATTATGACACTAATATCAACTTTTCTTAACAAAATTTACTGCTCTCTATTGAAACTAACGCGTTATTCATGGCCAGTTTTTGCACATTATTCTTGCGTACTGAATCTTGTTAGCTGTCGTAAAACTATGCAAATGTTGGAAATATCAGGGGCCAATGATCAATTCAAAATAATCTGCTACAGCTTTTTTTCCTTTTTAACATCAAAGATTTTACTTTTCTAACGTAACTATAGTTCCAAAATGAAAAGAGCGGCTAACGATCTGATTTTGATTCATATAATATCATGTAAAAACTAGGCTGTGGCCCGTGCTACTATTTTCAGTGGCATTTTGGCCCTCGGGGCCAAATGAGTTTGACATCGCTGATCTAGAGTATAGCTTATTATGTCATACACTCTTCCAGTTTTAGTGTATATCCAGTTGATGCATATGCAGCTTTTACAAACACTTTATACTCATGTATTCTTCATTCCATGCTAATGCGCTTACTTAATGTTTATTCAATTTAAAATTTATTGAAACATATAAATTCTACATTTTAAACTTCTATTAGATGCTACTACAGGAATCGCCATGCCACCATGGGTCCTGGAGGAAGACTACCCGTGTATGTCAGTGAGAATACGGCAATAAGTCGGAAATAACTACCCAAGATCAATATGATAGAATCAATGGAGCTCGGTAGTTGATGGAACCTCGGGGTCGTTGAAAGGACCTCGTAATTCAGACTCCTTCCGTCCCGTTAAATGTTAAAGTTTTGAAGAAGTTAGACAGATGTAAGTCGGGGAGCTTTTACTTCACGCAGGGTTCCATCCTCCGATACTAAAAAACTGGCCACAGGTTCCAATAGTAAGGTGTTGAATAATTCATTAAAGTAACAGATAATCATGTGAAAACGAGAATAATATATAGCTTAATTTACATGTGTGCACAAGAAATCATCCATTTCGTAAGCACTATGTAAAGACAAGCTTACAGCAGAACTCTTTCCGCAAAGATAATGCAAATTTCATTTAAAAACCCACAAACTATTCACACGACTCAGGAGTTCTTCAAATTGTAAGACTGAAAGGTATATTTGTTAATCTATCAAGTATCAAAGCATGTAAACATCTCTGGAACTATGTGTTAGAATAACGAGACTCTATATGGTTAATAGTGCCTGAAAGTCAGAATATTCCTTCCTTCGTCTCTTTGGCTCTCAACAACCGTTGTAGGTCAAGACCTGCCTCTGTACCACTTTGTGGGCTAGGCTTTCAGAGACTTATTGATTTCCTCCCATAGCAAGATAGTCACAGTCCTACACATATGGCGGCACGGTCCATGTAGGGCTTGAACCCATGATGGGCATGTTTTGTTAAGTCGTACGAGTTGACGACTGCACCACGAGCTATAAAATAGCTACTAAAAGAAGAGGCATTCTTCAATTGTGCATTATTCCTTAATTTATTGCTACATATTACGTGTAATGTAGAATTCAATGCCTATTTTTCTAAAATACATACCACCACTCACAGCCGAATTGCTCTAAAACTAGATCAATGAAACGCTCATGTTGATGCAACCAACCGTACGCGCTTAATTATTGCCACTTAAAACAGTCGTATATTGTTTCCAATTAAACTCTACTCTACATTATGTGCTCCATTGTGCACTGCAAAAACATATGCAAAACAACAACCATAAGCGCGCTAGAACTGCATAACACATCAATCGCGCACAGCGCACACAGAGCTGCAAATCCAACAGCTCATCCTTATTGTTATGACAAAACCAACTGCGGGGAGATGGGCGCAGATCATACGATTACCCGTTTCCGATGCTAAATCTATTCCCCCTCTTTCCTTTCACTCCATCTAATTGGAATTCCTACCCTCCCATATTATGGTTTGTCCCGGGGTTTTGCTCTTTGTCCAGCGCTCACCGGGTTATTGATTCAACCCAAATCATCTCGCAGACAATCTCTCGTATCTAAATAATCCGTAGCGCCGGTGCTGTTGCCGGTCCAGGTCCTGTGGTTGCCCCCCTCTGGACTGCCCATCGCATCGGGTGAAATGTGAGCATGGTCCACACAGAATACGGCACGAAACTCCGCTCCTTTAAAGTCATTTCGTTCGGCACTTTAGCTGGCACCGTACTTTAAATTATCCTCCCAAACGACCATGGCAGCCCAGAGGGGGAATGTAGTACGAAGCGGCGAGCTGTAAATTACGGTACAGAACGCCTCTCCACCTCTTTTCCCCCTGTACAACACTACCTCCCCAAACGCTCCGAAGAAATCCCCGGGATCTTGGAGATCGAGGATAAGTACCACCGGACACCCAGGCAAGCTTGTGTAACACGGCGCGGGTACGCGTACGAGTGTGATGAGCCATTTTCTTCGAATTGAAGTTCGCAAGAACGATGGCATTGGGAAGCGAGAAGAAGTATAGCAAAAAACAAAACCCCAGGCAAAGACACACCAACAGCACACACACACACGCAACAAGATGGAACAGCAGCTCACCGAAGAACCGAACACACAAAAAAGGTAGAAAGAAAGGTTAGACATAATTTATGTAAAACAGCATAAAAATGGCCAACACCAGAGAGGGGGGGTGGGGGGGAGGGAAGTGGGTAATACCAGAGAAGTAGGCAACATAAACAGAGAGGAGAATGAAACACAAAGACGCATAAAACATTGCACCATCGAATGAGAATGAGACAGAGAGAGAGAGAGAGCGTGCCAGGGAGGGTTTTTGGCAAGCTTTTGATCTTCTCGTATCAATGGGGAAGCTTGTGACGGAGGGGAGGAGGGATAAGATTAACCCAGGGGAAGGGGAACCGAAAATTGAACCCGAGAAACCGAGCAGCTCGTAGCTCCAATTTCCGAGCGCACAATCCTCCGGCAATGTAGAGGCCGCGGTGGTAATAAGACGGCAAAGGATAAGACACTTGCGAACTTCCGAAGTCTGATCCGGACGGATTAAGATCCCTGCAAGTGAAAGCAGCACCAGAGAGAGAGAGAGAGAGAGAGAGAGAGAGAGAGAGAGAGAGAGAGAGAGAGACGGTGAAGGGATATAAATTGGAGAATAAAGTGTACCGAACACGCGCGCTGCTCCATCGCAATCCAAACGGGGCCAATATCGGGAGCGTCGTCTCCATTTGCTTCAGCAGTACGGGTAAGTCCCCGGGATCTGCGGGAAAGCGTCGCGGTCTGCCTGCCTGTGTGTGTGTGTATCGGGATGCTATAAAACATTGGGCCCTCCCCTTCGCTGCCATTGTTGTTGTTGCTGTACGTGCCCTTGTTGGTGGGGTCCACCGTTACCTAACCCTGCTGGGGCTCCGGGCTGGTGCGCTCCTATTCCCTTCGTCCTTCGTATGCCGAGACGTGCCGAGCAACGTAATGCCACTGGTTTATGTACCCGCCGAGTGTTGTCAGCAAGCAGAAGGAGGTAATAAGGGGAATAGCTGTGTGTTTGGGGAGAGGAAATTCGTTTGTCATCTTTCTTTCTTTTTTTTTTTTGGCGTGTTTTTCGTGACGGTATACACCTTTGCCTTTTTCCCTTTTGGCTTTCGTCGCGGCGAGCGGCATGCGCACACGGAGCAAGCCATGAGCTGCCGCTATTAGGCAGCCCGTGGTCGTCGTCTCCTGGCACGTACAACCTCACAGCAGCGCTTACTCGGCACTGTGTGGTGTGTGTGTGTGTGGAAAAATGGGAAAACCATCAGCACAAAACAGCGGTAAGGGAGGGGGGGGGAGTTTTAAAGCACTAGGAACCCCCCATTGCCCACCTACAACCTGTCTATGGCTGTGTGTGTGTTTGTGTGTGGGCAAATACACATTTTTTTCGCCGTTATTTAAGACCGACGATTTTCCCGCACGATTAGAGTGTGATGGAATGCTTTAAGGTAGTTAGGGATTTTCATGCACCCATCCCGGGGGGTGGCAATGTCGCTTCGCTCGCCTTGTTTTTGATAGAGTAACGTATTAATTTTAGTGTAGTTTGGCAGTGGCCCGATGACTGATGGCTGTGTCCCGGAGAAATGGAGAATGATTGTTACAAATTGTGGATGAAAATATTCGTGTGCAATCTATGGGTGATGAGGTGGGGGAGGTGTTGTTAGATGCCTTTAAGGTTTTTAAAGAGAGTTTTTCAATGTATTTTTGTTTTTGGTGTGGGCATTATGTTATGGTATGAAGAGAGCAGTTTAAAGGCATTTTTTGTTTGCAATTTAACTTTATTTTCTATGTTTTGTAATGGAAACAATTTAAACATCACGTTTATTTCTAGAAAAGTGAAGTTATCATTTAAAAAAGATGATATTTTATTACAAATTATGTAAAATTAAGTTAAAAATGGTATTTTAATCGAATCATAAAGAAAGTAAACTATAAAAGGAACATAGAAAAAGAGGAAAGAACACAATATATTTGAAAACACATGGAAAAAGTGGCAAATTGAACCAAAGTACCGCCAAAGAACGAATAAAATGTTTATTTAAGTTAGAGCAATAGAGCAGCACACTACACAAGGAAGATAATAAAAATGAACCTATAAGACACTTTATTTTTTGGGAAAAATCGCTTCTGCATCATACTGATGTATTGCAATTAAAAATTTGCATGATTTGCATAACTAACCGACAGTTGACAATCATTAAAGAAGACAATTTACAGTATAAAAAAATGTAAAATTCATGTATAAATAGCGTTTTTTAAATTTACTTTGAAAATTGTCAGCTCATGCTTAGGAAAATATTAATAGATCATTAAAAAACCAATAATTGAAATAGGTAAACAGAAGTAAAAGAAAAACATGGCAAAATACTCTAAAACAAATCTTTGTATAATGTTATAAATTACAATATGCATAAAAAAAAGATTTATATAATTCACTTATAAATGGTATCATAAAATCGACAGAGCAAAACACAACAAAAAAGATAGAAATTCATAAACAACATAAACAAAAAGACAAACTACAAAAGTTGAAAAACAAGAAACAAGTTGTTGAAATTGGGAAAAAATTCCAAAAAAAAGTACTCCAAAGAAGAAAGATGAAACGCTTCAAGCGAAGAAGAAAAGACAACCCCAATCCCAGAAACGCAGAACAGTAAACTGCAAAATTGCAAACAGACAACAACAACAAAAAAACATACACACACTTTAACCTTAACTTTGTTTTAAGAACCTTTGTGAGCGAAGCGAACTAAGACGTTGGCAAAGCCTGTGCGAGAGCCGTATCAAAGGGGGAAAACATGGGAAAAGTCCGCTTGCACAAACTGACGCACGTTTGCTATCGCTCTGGGAGGATAGGGCCTGCTCACAGCGTCAGCAGTCAGCACAGCAGCAGCAGCAGCAGCACAACCGGCCACCGTTTCAAGCGGGCATTTTCGTCCGGGCCGGCTTGTAGTTCGGTTGCACACCGCCAGGTGGCCACGGAGATGAAATTTTCGTTTGTTCCCTCCACAAGCCAGTGGTGGTGGTGGTGGGTGTACTCTCACTCCAAAAAGGGCCCCGGGAACCATCATCATCCCGCCCGTGCGCGCCCCGTTCCGCTCCGTTCCGTTCGTCGCCTCCGGTGTCGCCTATCTGCGCCACACCACCCCATTCCCAACCACTCAGCAGGTCCACCCACCCACCACACACACACACGTACATAGACACACCAATCATATTGCGAACGTCCCCTGCAGCACCGCGGGGCGATGGTGGCGGAGGTGGTGCGTCTCTCGTTGCGCGTTGAGAGCGCGCGCGAGACTCTTGCGCTCGGTGTTGTCTCTACCGAAATAGCATTTATGCTGGTGGCTGATGGTGGTGTAGCCTCTCTGTCACTCCCTCCCTGGTGCTCGTCTGCTTTCCGATCTTCCATCTCCACCCACCTCCTACGACTCCATTCATCCGAATGCTGATTCCGAATCCCCTCGGCAGCCGGCAGCCGCCCTGGCAGGTTCTTTCTGTTCCAACTCCAACATAATCCTCGCGCCTTGTTCGCCATGGCGCTGTTGGTAGAGGAGACGTGCGCACAATGGTACATATTTTCCACCGTTTTCCCCACGGGGCCAAAACCGATTCGATCCTTTGCGCGCCGCACCACACCACCACCGCCACCCAGCGCAGCGCAGCAAAGGACGAAACGCCTCACGACGACGACGGCGGCGACTCCCGCCTGCTGTGGCAATGTTTTTCGCCGAGAGGTGGTTTTCACAAAACCCCCTTTTGCATCCTTGTACACCGCACACACAGACACACACACACACTGACAGAGGGGGATTGAGGGGTGGATGAGTGGTAGAGAAAAATCTATGCATATAGATTGGTTATTACCACTACCGAGTCACATCTCCTTTCTCTCTTTCTCATTTCCACCCCCAAAACCTTCCTCCCTACCTCCATTCAACGGGTCGTTCACGCGTTTTGTTGGCCCTGCGGGGGCGGGAGGGAAAGGGTGGTAAATGGGGGGAATGGTGTGGGACTTTTCCTTCTCACGCACGCCCACGCACAATACGAAGGCTTCGATGCTTGTGCGTGTGGGTTGATGTGTGTGTGTGTGTGTGCTCCATTCCTTTTTTTATGTCGTTCGACCACCGCCACACGTTTTTCTATATTTTCCACGTTGAATACACGATGGAGCACTCGAATCTGTTGCCTTCTTTCCCCCGCTCCCCCCATTGGTCGTTTGGCAATGGTCGACAATACGTGCGTATGATGGGATAGGGGAGCAGGGGGGAGGGGGGATGCGAAAATAAAAGATGGTGGCCGGTTTTGGTGGCAACCATCGGGAAAAATCCAATGGTTGCTATTCGGTCCGATTCGCAGAACGAACAGATCGTACCGAGCGATGGGAATGAGAAGAGTGGGGAGGGGTTTATGGCAGCAAAGTGAAGTAGAGGGAAGAGAGAGAGAGAGGCAAGCGAAGTGTACAAAGAGGATAGGAAGAAGGAAAAACTCTCAGAAAAAGGAAAAGAACGATAAACGGGAGTGTTGAGTTTTCAACAAGGATAATTCCCCAGCATTTATATATACACACGTACGGACAGACACACACACACACACAGCAGTAGCAGGCCATGCCGTTGTGCGGTTGTGTGTGTATGTGTGTGTGTTGGTTTGTCAGTGCACCCCACATCGGGGCACTCGCAAATGGGAAGAAAAATTGGATCGACAACATAATCGAGGATGGTATATGCCGTGTATTGGGATTGTGGGTTTAGGGGCGGGATCGACGCGCGGTTGATGGGTTTTGCATAGCACAAAACCTTGGTCTGGGGGAAAACTTGGAGACAATTCACTTCCTGTGCCGCTTCCGCTTCACCGCTTGTGTGGTTAGAAACCATCGACCTTCCCCGCCATGTTGGTCGGTTGGTGGACAGCCGGGTGTTTTGCCTTGCCTAACCATCTAACCTAAGTCCCCCCCCCTCCCCGCAGGGTAGAGAGGGTGGGTGGTATGGGGGAGGGGGCGGATTACTAAGGGCTGGAGGACGATGGGGGAAAGCGCGGGGTGGATTTTGTTGTCGGTGGTTTCGTTTCGCTGGTTTGCGGTGTTTATCTTCTGGCCAACCGTGTGGCCCCCTTACAGTGCGTGGCAAGCACATTGAACTTTGGAAATTTGTTGGCATATTTGTAGAATGTTTTGTTTATTTAAAAAAAATTGCTTGTACATTGATAAAATTCAACCACATTTAAAATGTTCAAAGAGAGCTCTCATGTTCAACAAAGAAAAAATTAATAAACAATAAAACCTTAGGATTAGGACACCTAATCGTTTGTGCTCGTAGACTATTCTTTACCATTTTTTAGAAATATTTTCTATAATTGTATGATTTTAGAACAATAGTTCTTTGTCAAATGATGTATAGCACTTAAATTTTTAATATCATAAATTTTCTAGAGTTAAAGCAAAAGCTGAAGGCTTGCTTTCGAATGAATGAATTACTATTTGGATTTTAAATTAATACAGCAATATTTCCCACTAAAAACACGTTATTTATAAATTGAGGTAAGCAGTTATTATGACAAATTTAATAGTTTTAAAATGGATTGCATGAATACCAAATTGGAGTGCAGCTTGAATTTTCTAACATATTGGGTCCATTTGTGATTCGTTTTTGTTCCATTTTATATCCTCCCTACGTCACCCGGATCTGTGGTCTAATGACAGACGCGCCTGACTTCTGAAAGATCGGTACTAGATCGTTTCCCATTCGGAGCAGAGTATATTCCCCTAGCCCAGTGATGTCTAACTCGTTTTGAAACACGGGGCCGTATTACGGTTCAAAATTACTTCAAATTTACTCATACTTTACTTCAGTGGCGGTCGTCCCAACTCGGAAATTTAATAATTTATATTCAATTGTTCTGTGGTCATTTTGTTGAGGAAAAGAGACTACCAGCACAATACAGTCGACACCTCATACAATAATTCATACCTTTTTTGAGTATTTGGTTTTTCATGGTTTTAATATATCGACCTGATTTTTGCAGAACCATATCTAAAGAGTTCCCTCATAAATGAAGTGATAAAAGTGGTATTTCATTACATGATTTCCGAACCTTCCAGAAAGCCTCAATGTCGGAAAATTGGGAGAAAAAAATAATAATCCGACTGTAGAGTGCTCTTAGGAAACAACTACTAAAACACATGCTACATGCCATCTTTGCGGATACCTTCCCAAACAAGAAACTATGTGTAACTTACATCACTCTTCAATAATCGAACTATTAAAACTGAATGTTGAAACTTTCTTCCTCAATGGATAAACATTAGTACACCCGTTTTCTCTTATCTTATAATTTACAATCTATTTCTGACATATCTGCCCTGGCCAAAGACATTGATATTTAACATACTATACATACAAAAAAAAGAATATAGTAATCATCTAGTTATTCTATTATTCTATCACCCTATAATCGCTAACGGTCGTGTTGGGCGAGCCTAACTTTGGGCTTAACAACTGGCTTTGGCTATCTTTAATTGATTTGACTATAGAGAGGATGAGAATGGTACCCCGAGACCATCAGTGCATTGGGGAACATAACGATGTTGTTTTTTAGAGGCCGTATGACTCGAGGACTGGGGCGGTTCCGTAGTACAGTCATTAACTCGAACGACTCAACAACAAACCCGAAATGGGTTCAATCCTAGAATGGACCATCCCTCCGTAGCAAGGATTTACTAGCCGGCTACGTGGTTATGAATTAAGTCTCGAAAGCCTGTATAGGCCGGCATGTCCGCGTAGGACGTTACGCCAAATAGAAGAAGTCTGCCCTAGCCAAAGACATTGGTTTTTAATATACTATACATACAAAACAAAGAATATAATAATCATCTAGTTATTATTATACAATCGTTAACGGTCGTGGCGGGCGGACCTACCTTTGGGCTTAACAATTGGCTTTGTGGTTATTTTTAGTTGATTTGACCATAGTGAGGATGAGAATGGTGCTCCGAAACGATCAGTGCATTAGGGATTTCAAGGAACATAAAGAAGTTGTTTTTTAGAGGCCGTATGACTCGAGGACTGTATCACGAGATTGACCCAAATGATATAATATATTTAACTTATTGCATCAATGAGTTCATCATTGATTCAGACGAAAGTGATTAGAGACTATTGTAAAAAAATATATATTTGTTCCAATTTTCATAAGCTACTGAACATCTCAATCTCTCATTAATTCCACTGACTTTTACTATAAAAACATGTGGAATAAATTTATCAATTCAATTTTCATAACATTTCCCCACAGCGTCGCACAAATTTCGCCCACCACTGTGTAGCCGCCTGTCGCTCACGCTCTTATTATCCTGCCGACCTGCAAAACCATAGAATAACGAATGAGGTCATCTCTTGCTTATGGTGATGATACCGGGTCCTATGATTTCACCATCGATAGCGTCCCCGGTACCAACCGGTACGAACTTGTTGTACTGCAAGCAAGCAAGCAAAACCAACTAAGAGTTGGCAAAAAAAGTGGGAAAAAAGGGGGAGGAAGTACACTAAAGCACCACCCAAATGGAATGAAAATTTGCCTTCCCCGTGATGCTTTTGCATCTCGCACGAAGAGGCCACATTTTCCAGGTGAATGTGTATCCGTGTGTGTGTGTGTGAGTTGCGAGACTCAGATTCCAATTTTGCTTAACGGAGTGACAAGCCGATCCTGCCAAAGACCATTACCAAAGCGAACCGTTTACAGCGCTGTGTGTCCCACATTTCCGCCACAGCAAGGACATTACATTATTTTCGTGGCCCGTAGGTGGGGGGTTGGACTGATTTATTTCATTTACTGTTCCGTCAACGGTTTGGCACGCAACTTTTCCCTGTTTAGGCGAATTTAAGGTTCGTTTAGAAGCTCCATTTAGCATGAATCATAACGATATCGTAACTGATAAGGTAGAATGACACATAAAACAGAAAAAAAGCAAACCCCGGAGCCCACGCGTTCGAAACTCATAAAACAATGTTTTATTCCTCTCTAAATCCGGTGCGCGCTCCTAAACGCTGTCCACTATTACGATCGGGACGCGTATATAAATTATGGACATCATTCTCTCTCTCTCTCCTATCAATGCTCTTTTCCCACCACCACTACCGTCCACGGCGGTCGGTCGCTCGTCGCATGAAAAGCATGCAGAGCAGGGCCGTTTGATCTTGTCGGCACTATGAATATATGAACAAGCTATGAATATTTAATCGATCGTAAAGAGACTCGGCTCGGATGTGAACTCCAGGCGCAGAACTTTTCCTTTTATTTGCCATTTTTGCACGCTTTGGGTCATTTCCTGGGAAGATACCCGACCGCGTACGTACTTGTCGGGCATGCCTGGTCATCTGCCTGGCTGGACTATCCGTACGCCGCACTGTTTAAGGGTGTAAAAACTAGCCGCGCACTTGTAATTATCGTGTTTTTTTTCTTTGCAAAAAGTATGTTATCAATATGGGTTTGATGATTGATTAATTTAAGCGCGATGTTGGAGTAAATGTTTCGTGAAGTAAAGCGTGATAAAAAGGAAGACAAAAACGATGGACGATGAAATAATTAGGATCCGGACAGCTGATCCGGAATGGATCAGAATGCACACAAAACACGCTATTCAATGTTTATACGATCAGGACGATCAAGGCCGAGGATCAAGGAACAATTAAGAAGTGGATGATCTTAATAGTGTTGCTGCATGAAGATATTTTTTCATGTTATGATTTACATTTAGATTGATTACAACACGTTTTTTTCCGTTCGTTAATTTTACATTCTTGCTTCGTGTTTTATCATGCTCTCAAGGCTCTTCGCTGCGGTTCTCCAGGGTTTTTTGACCATTTCGCAGATAGTTTTGAATTAATTCTAGGTTTTTTTTACTGTGTCACAACATTTTTTGCCAATAAATAGTTAATTTAGTGGTAAGGCTATGCAATGTAGCTCCTAGATACTGGAACATCTTAGGACATATCAAGAGAAACTATTTCCGAGCCATTACAGGTGTTGGAAATGGTCCTTAAGTCATGAAGGTCCTGGAGCTGATCTCAAATCTATACCGTTTTTGGAACTGATTCTGAGCCCATATACTATAGATCCTGGAATTGATACTGGACACATACAGGACCTGAAACTGATTCTAAACCCATATATGTCATGGAATTCAGAACCATATGAACAATGGAGCTCCCGACATCATACTGATCCTGAAACCAATCCTAAGTGAACCAGTACCAACTAATCCCGAACCCATACTGGAGCTGATTACAAATCAACACCGTCCTTGGAACTTGTCCCGAATATATATTGGTCCTAGAACTGATGCAAACTTGTTCGTCGCCATGGAACTAACCCTAGTTCTGGAACTCAAAAAGAACCCCAATTCTGGTGCTGGAATTGAACCCCAATCGTTATCGGTCTTCGAACGTATACTGGCCTCAAATGAACCTTTTCATGATACTGCTCTGGATTCTACATTGATCCTAACCCTAAACCAGTCCAGGAACTGGTCCACAGCTTCTCGACACTGGAACTTTTCCTGAACTCATACCGCAAAATTTAGCAAAAAAGTCAAGAACTCATGGATAAATTCTAATCCTTGTATCTGATCTAATACAAAACAGGAACTTGCACCGATAGACACTCACAGAACTGAACACATGTTCAACCGGGGATCAAAAGGAAAGGAATTTGGTGTATATTGAGTGACATTCGTTGGTAGTGTTGCACACACACACACACATATTAATTGAATCTTGGTAGAATAATTTATACCTCCTTTTTTCACACGACAGGCGGCAAAAACATCCCACACGGCATTTGTTCGCGAATGTTCCGTCGAACGTTCGTTCTCCCCGGGCAAGGATCAAATCATCATACCATCAACAGCGTGAAGTGTTTGCTATATTTTCGGAAAATGGGGACCAAAACCGCGAAGAAGCAAAAGGAAAAACACGTACAAGATTTCCCATTTCCAACTGCTCCGCCCGGGGTCTCTGTGAGGGAAAGCTCCCGTTCGAGTGCTCTCGCGAACGGTAGATTTTCGCTCGAATCTGTCAACATCACAAATCTCGCGAATTGGGTTGGCGGTGGTGGGTGGTACAACTCAATCAACTTTTATCGATTGTCCCCGTTCGTTCGTTCGCTATGCGATGCGAAACCGTGTTGGCACCCGTGTTGTTGTTCAGCAATCACCGCCGTTCCGAGTTGACTTTTATGCCCCGAGTTTTCTACCGTTGAACCGTGTGTCCGTCCATCCGTCGGTGTCTGTCTCCGGGACCTGTGCTCTCGTCGGGTGACATTTTGCACGCCCGACATCTCTATTGTGTGTGTGTGTGTTAACGAGCGGAGCGTAAACTAAAGCTTCGAAAAAATAAATCCTTGTACATGGGGCTTGGCTCTCCACCATCGTACAGAAAACGTCCCGAGGAGTGTAATAACGAGCAAATGGACTGGAGATTTGGAGTATTTGCTGCACAGACAGAAAATAAATGAGATTGGGTTTTGTGTGGTTCGGTTTGCTTCGGTGTTAAGCTCGTCTGCGTTGCATGATTAGAACGTATCGGAGCTGTGCTTGAATTGTGAGGAGAGACACGTTCAACATTATCTAACGCTTACTCACTAATGTTAGTTCACACTCATAGAATGATTCTACATTTTTCATGTTTAAGATTAAACTTGATACTTACGATTTTCATTTAAAAAAATAGCTCTATTTATTAATAACGCTGAAGTTCAACAAATCACTGATGTATCATATGATTGAAGTGCTCTAAAATGAAATAAAAATAAGTACAATCGTTAGTTTTGAATTAGATCTTAGTTTATGGAGTTGATTTGTCCATACCTGGCCCGATATTTCACTCGTATCATCTTTGGATTACTAAAAGCCATCAGCAGCATTAGAAGCATTACTTTATATCGGACCATATGTTTCATCGGTCCATACATTTATTCACTTTTCATTATATCAGTGTCGATCGTACCCACAACTAACACTATTAGACACATAATTGCCATAAAAAGCTCAATAAGGTAGCTCCCCCTACATAGAGTTTGTTATTGTTTGTTGTTGTTGTTTTTTAATAACTTTCTACAATAGTACCGTTCGGAGGTTTGTTTAACAATCTTCCCTGCCTAGAGGAATTGTTCCAGTATGGACAAACTTTTCTTCTACTCCTTCTTGCTCTTGCTGGCGGTTGGAGTAACCCAAGAGTCCTTTGCGAAGGACTTGGGGACTTGGGTGAGGCTTGACGCCGGGACTCGCCCATCCAATTGGACCTTTTTTGCTCTGCTTCTATCGAATGCAATTGGTACACCTTAAATTTAACATATTTCACTGTCAGTAATTATTTTCCTCCCATAATTGAAGCGGCTTGAAGCACGAACCAAAACGACTATTTGCTACACAACTGAAGCCATTCCCCACTCGAATGGCTGGCTGTGTTTGTAGTATTAATGCACATTTTGAATTTTCCCACACCTAGGCCAACGTTGTGGTTGTTGTTGAAATTAGTAACACATCTCATGTAATACTACCACCCCGAAAATTGCTCTTTGCCATGCTAATTTGGTTTCTCCAACGTGGAGAAAAGAGAACATGTTTTGTTTTGCAGTGGAAAACGGTTGCGGCGACGGGCACGGTACGCGAAATCTACTTCACTCTCTCTCTCTGTCACCGTTTAAATCAGTGACCAAAGAGAAGAACGAGATTGAAATGGTTGTTTAAATCTTAAATTATGGTGACAGACTATGTGATTGATTGTTACATTTTGTTGCCATATTTTTGTTTTACGCAAACTTAAACTTAATTAAATGTGTTTTGGAAGTGTGATTTTTGCTCTTTACCGTCGCTAACAAAGAAAAACGGCGCTCGCGTTGTACGCCAGCAACTACCTGTAAGCTGTGTCGCGTATGTCCAAATGTTCCCTAACTCCCATGGTTTGTATGTTTGCTAGAAACATGTCTTACTTAATAACTGTCACGAACTCTACACAGTATGCTTACAGCGGTAGATGTTAGACAAATGTGATCACTTTTAGCCCCAAAATTTCAGTGTCTCGCTGTTGCAGGGCGTTTCTTTTTTCTTTTTTTAAGTGTCTGTGCCACCACAAAATGCCGCTCTGCGCTGCGCCTTCCATCGAACCGTACCGGAGACCCCTCACGGAAGGTGCTCCTGGGCGTTGGGTTGATCTCAGAACAGGCGCTTCTCGTACGAGAACAGACCGTGCACGTTACCCTCGAGCTGGGCCGAGTGGGTGCGCTTCATGAAGCGCAGCTCACCGTTGTAGATCATTTTTCTGCAGGAAAACAAACGATGAGTAATTCGATTATTGAAAAAAAAAATGTATTAAAACTATCAAAACTCACCTTAAGTTAGCGATGGAACGTGCGCCAATGTCCTGGCAGCTGTGCTGCAGCCCGCACAGCAGGTACGGCACGAAGCGCAGGATCGAGCCCTTGTCCACAATCGAACCGCTCACGCCCTGCGCCACCCGCATCTTCTCAATCTCCGTGTGGTAGTAGCGCGAGCTGGCCGACCCCTTGCCGTCCTTGCGCTCCATCGCCTCCAAGCTGCCCATGCCACGGTACTTCTTCAGCCGCACGCCATCGCTGAAGTAGTACTCCCCGGGCGCCTCCGAAGTGCCGGCCAGCAGCGATCCCATCATCACCGCGGACGCGCCCAGCGACAGCGCCTTCACGATGTGCCCGATCGACTGAATGCCACCGTCCGCAATGACCGGCACGCCGTACTGGCGGGCCAGATTGCACACCTGATACACGGCCGTGGCCTGCGGGCACCCGCACGCCATCACCTCCTGCGTGATGCAGATCGAGCCCGAGCCCATGCCGACGCGCAGCGCATCGCACCCGGCCGTGATGAGATTGTACGCCTGCTGGCGCGTCACCACGTTGCCCGCAATCACCTGCAGCGACGGGTACTTCTCCTTGATGTACTTGATCATGTTGATCTGGTAGAGCGAGTTGCCCTGGGACGAATCGAGCACGATCACGTCCACCCCGTTTTGGTACAGCAGCTCCAGCCGCTCCTTGTCCTCGTCGCGCGTACCGATCGCAGCGCCGACCAGCAGCTGCTTGTTGCTGTCCTTCAGTGCGTTCGGGTAGGTGCGGCCCTTCTTCAGATCGGTGCGCGCAATCAGTGCGACCAGCTCGCCCGTCTTGTTCACGATCGGCAGCTTGCCCTTTTTGCTCTTCTCCATAATGTTGTTCGCTTCCTGCAGCGTCACCCCGTTCGGGGCGGTAATGAGATCCTCCAGCTTCGTCATGATGTCCTTCAGCTTGATGTCCACGTCGTGCTCGCGGAAGTCGATGTCGCGCGACGTCACGATGCCGACCAGCCGGGTGCCGATTTTGCCATTCTCCGTGATCGGGTAGCCGGTGAAGCCGTTCTTGCGCTTCGCCTCCAGCACGTCCGCGACGGTGTTTTCCGGTCCCATCACCAGCGGGTCGCGGATGAAGCCATGCTTGTACTTCTTCACCTTGTGCACCTCGTTCGCCTGGTACTCGGGGGTGCAGTTGTGATGGATAATGCCGATGCCACCGCACAGCTATTGTGTGGAATGGGGATGGAATAGCCAAGAAATAGAACAGCAAAACTATAAGTAAACTAATGTCTTGTCTGGTGCATTTTTGTGGGGTTTCTTTCTCTCACTCTCTCTCTTTCTCTCTAAAGACATCACCAGGAAACCTTTTAAACGTTGCTGTCGAACGCAACAAGTGAAGGGGTTGAGACGGGGTGGAATTATTATTTCTCTTGCGTCACATCCTCCTCAACCCCCTTTCGGCAGTCCATCCGCAGAAAAGGTTTGTTTTTCAAAACACACATGCCGCGAGCTGCAAAACACGCACACATGCCGCGAGAGAGGGAAAGAGCGAGCGAGAATGTGAAAGAGAACGCGTTCTACTCACCGCCATCGAGATAGCCATTTCGGCTTCGGTCACCGTATCCATGGGCGAGGAGACGAGCGGTGCCTTCAGCATGATTTTCTTCGTCAGCGGCGAAGACAGGTCCACCTCCTCCGCCGTGAAATCGATGTAACCGGGCAGGATGATAAAGTCACTAAAAGGTTGAAGCAATGTAGCAGGGATGCGACGGGGTACATCAAAACATATGTTTCGGCCAGGTGCTGGACCGCACCGCCTACTTACTTGTACGTCAGGCCGTCACTTTTCCGGAACAGCTCCTCGCAGGAAAGCCCATCCTGCAGATTGTTGGACGTGCCGTTCTCCATCGTCCTTAGTCCAGGCGGAATTAACCACGCGTTGCCTGTTGGCCACACACCAAACACACACGCACGCACGCACGCCTCTTTAGGATTGCGCAAAAACACGTGGTGATGGGGAAACTCGATACACCGTGTGGCCGAGTGATGTTACCACGCAAATCTCGTGGTTCGTGAGGAGCAAAAAGGCGACAGCTGTTTGTTTTGAGCTCAGCTGGAATGATAACGCTAACGGTTGCAATGGGGTTGTCGTGTGTTTTGCGGTGCAAAAAAAATGGTAGTTTTTCCTCGTTACAATACAGGCAACAGATTATTGGCACCGCGAGAGCAACTTCCACTCCACCACATTTGCCACAAGAAATTGAACGTTTCGTGCCCGGTCGGAGGGTGTCGGACCATGTCGCACTGTTTGACAGTCAAGGTGGCCTCACTTTACCACTCCGCGCAGACACACCGCACTGAGAAGTCAACCCGCTAGGGTCAGAGTAGCCAGTAATACTGATTTTTGAATCTATTCTACCGAAAATCACAGATTTCTGCATAACACTGACTGACAAGTTATGAAACTATTTCACAAATCATTTTTTGCATTAAATTCCATTGAAATCACTAGTGAATAGAACAAGAAACTCAAAAATGTCAACTAAGGCAGCGCTCTAGCAGCAATCGAACACGACATCGAAGAAGAAAAATATATGGGATTAGACATGTTCGATTTGATTGCCAACAAATCGAACATGTCTAGTCCCTTACATTTTTCGTTTTTGAAGTCGTGTTCGATTGCTGCTAGAGCACCTGGTAAGGCCCATGTCATTGCTTTTTCGCATGCGATTTTATCGGAAGGCCTGTCAAATTTTTGTATGGGATTCGACAGATAACGTCGCACAATGAAATCGTTGCAATTCGTCACATTGAAACTGAGCTAAAAATTAAAAAACCTACCGACAACTACCACAAAAAACTGAAATTGCTACCGAAAACCGCCAAAATAATCTGGTCACACTGTCCAGGAGCGTTCGCAAACGGAAAACAGCTGACAGGTTGCGATTGCCACAGACCAAAGGGCGCTAAAAACGTTGCAAATCAAAATAGAAAAATTTAGCTCCGAATCGCAATGAATATTCCAAGCTTTCGGCCCAACTACTACAGCCTGGACGATATTGCGATAACGCAGGAACGCATACCATGCCGCACGACGCAGGATCTCCACATGATGGGTAAGGGCGATTTGATATGGGTGGCAGTGGCCATTTTTCAACCACCGACTGAGCGCTTTTGTGTTGTGTTGCAGGTTTTCTGGACGCTTCGGAAAAATCTCCCAACCTATCGAACAACCACACGCTCGAGCTTCCGCTTTGGGTGATGCTCACGCAAGACGATAGAAATCCACACTTTGAGTGCGTAACGCCTTGCTTTGCGGAGTACGTTTAAGGCCAACTATGATTATCTTCTCCCTTTTAGAGCTCTTGTCCCGGACATCTACAGTGCGGCCTATAAGGAAATCTACCAAGCGGATGCGAATTACGTGGAGCTCGGTGCGCTTTGCAAGTTTTACTTCGAGCTGGGCATGTACCTGACGCGCTACCAGAACAACAACAGCGTGGCGGAGATGCTTTACACCACGGCACAGGAGCGGCTCAAGGGGCTGAAGGATCTGTGCCAGAATGTGGGTAACGATAGCTTGAACGTGGCCAGCAAGTTCGACTTCAGCGAGCGGTTGCTGTTCAACGAGGGCACCAAAACGAACAAGCTGTTCGACGATTGGCTGCAGGAGCGGCAGGTCCACATCAAATCGACCGAGATTGCGATCAACATACGCAAGCGGAAGCGAAGTCCGGACGGGGAAACGCAGGAGGAGCAACAGTAAAACGGGAAATTGCTTTTTCTTTGGTCAAAATACACGGGGTTGTTTCTTCAAAAACGAATCTGCTGATGTACGGTGTGTTGTTAGCGAACAGCAATCTGCTTTATTTCTATTCCGGATCTACGCCGGCCGGTACCAATCGTTGACGTCACTGTGCGCTCCACAATGAGCCGACCCCGTCGTCGTCGTCGCTTAATGGTGTGGCTCAGCGTTCGGTGCACCAGGTTCCTGCTCCTCCGGGGTGTGTGGCCAGAACGACGGACGGTTGATGGGATCCAAGGCTTGCTAAAGGTGGAGAAATAGAAAGGGAAAGCATTTAGCAACATCCAGCAGAAAACGTAGACATTTGTCGACCTCACCTCAGGGAATGAGTCTTTGAAGTCCTCCATCGTCATCTGGTCGAACGGCAGCAGCGCCTTCAGGGTGGCGATCTGGGTCTGGTAGTCGGAAATGCGCACCTCCGACTCCTTCACGAACTTGGCGATATCCTGCTGGACCTCCTTCTCCTGCGCCTCCACCAGCTTGGTCACGTTATCGACCGGGTACGGGATCTGCAGGCCTTCGTACGCCTTCTGGAACTTGTCCACCATGCCGGCCACGGGGACATTCTTCTTGTAGAACGACCAGTCGATTTTCGGCGGTGTCTCCGGGTTGGCAACAACGCTGTGGTAAGAGGATGGTTACGGACGGACGGGGGAGCCACAAAAAAAAGTTACAAAAGCGATTACGAAACACAGCACACTTTGTGATGGTGGAATCTCTTCCAATGGAGAGATTCGGCCTGCTTGCCGGACGGGGCACCCTACCACCCCCGCGGGCCGGGCGAACCTTTTACCCACCTGCGCAGATATTTGTCGCTCTTCGTCTTGAACGCGGCCAGGTTAGCCTTCTGGTTCGGGGGCACGCGCTCGGCCAGAGCGGCCCAGTTCACACTCGATTGAGCAATTCGACGGGAGGCCATCGTTCGCGTTTTCCAAAATAATCACCGACACAACTCCGGACAAAAATATGTGCGATTCTGCTTTCGGCGAGAATGAGAAAATCGTGCTTACATAATTTGACAGGTCCGGACATTGTGCTCGAATCGAGCAGCTCGTTGACAGCGGAGGCTAAAAGTGGGAGCGCGTTCATGAGCAAATCGTTTTATAAAATTAAATAAAAAAGATTACAAGATTACAGAAAATAGAAAAACAGATTCAGAACACGCTTAAGCTAAAAGAATGCGAATAATGCCTCCAGTTTTCTGCTAAATTTTCCGTTGTTTTCAAAATGTTTCGAATAAATAAATTATTTTAAATTATCTCAATCATTCCCGCTGCCACATTAATTGTCCTTGTGGTCGACCAGACTCATCCAGTTTGTTTGCCGCCGTTTGTTTACATTCGTTCCGCGCGAGCATCATTCCACGATGTCCAAAAAGTAAGTTTCTCTTGATTTACTTCACAAATTCGATGTAATCTTGCAATTCCTCCCCTTCAGATACGGTTTAATTGATCGTGCCGCCGATGCCGGTCCGGTGAAAAAGCATGCCGCCTTCGCCAGTGACTCCGACTCGGACGAGGCCGGCACGAGCAAGGTGAAGATCGAGCTGGGCGCCAACCAGAAACGCCAGGCACAGGCCGCGCAGCAGAAAGCGATCGAGGAAGACCCGACGATCTATCAGTACGACGAGCTGTACGACGATATGGTGGAGCAGCGGGAAAAGACGGCCACCCAGGGAAAGGAGCTGGCGGTGGACCGGAAACCGAAGTACATCGGCAAGCTGATGGAGACGGCCGAGCGGCGGAAGAAGGAACAGGAGCGCCGGATCGAGCGGCAGGTCCAGAAGGAGCGCGACGCGGAGGGGGAAAAGTTTAAGGACAAGGAATCGTTCGTCACGTCCGCGTACCGTGCCAAGCTGGAGGAGATGAAGAAGCTGGAGGAGCAGGAAAAGCGCGAAGAGTACCTGGAGACGATCGGGGACGTTACGAAGCAGTCCGATTTGGGCGGGTTTTATCGTCACATTTACCAGCAGAAGACCAAGCACGAGGAGAAAGGTGATGATGAGAAGGAGGAGAAGGAGGGCAAGGTGGACACAAAAGCGGGAGAGGTGAAGGAAGCGGTGGAAGAGCGTGAAAAAGAGTCCCCGGAGAAGGTGGAAAAGCAGGAGCGTCCCAAGGCGTCCTCACAGCGGGAAAGGAAATATCGTAAGCGGGTGTCGGATGATGAAAACGAGGCCGCGGCGGAAAGTAACGAGCCCAAGGAGAGGACACATTTGCAGTCGAATTTGGATGCGGATTCAGATTTTAGCATCGATTCGGACAGTAGCAGCGAGGATTCGGAAGGCGAGCAGGAAAAGGATCAACCAAAGGGTGAGCCTGTTGAGGGAGAAAAGGAAACGAACGGACATGCAGCAAGCGCACCCACCGTGCCGGTTGAAGGAGCCCAGGAATCAGTGAAAGAGGAGAACACGGCGGAGGAAGAACCGGCGGCAAAAAAGCCAAAACCGCCGCCGATCGACATTTGGAAGAAGCGAACCGTTGGCGATGTGTTTGAGGCGGCCCGGCAACGATACTTCGAACGACGCCAGATGCAAGAATCCTGCTAACTTTCAAATAAACAAGCAAATACACGACTGAGGGTGTTAAGTTAACAATTTAGTTTATTACACTGCGACTCCTCTCACAGGAAATTATGGTGCCCGGGTATTGTTGCAAGTATCTTACAGCGTGTTGCGGAAGTCGGCCTTCATCTTGGTGAGGATGCCGGTGTCGCCGCACTCCTCGTTGTAGCCCTTGCGGAACTGCATGCCAGGGGCCGAGTACCAGACGTCGTACCACGCCTTGAAGTCGTCCGGCGACACGGTCAGCTCGGGTACGTCGAACCGCGGCACGTTCAGCGAGTTCATCAGGTCCGGCTTGTTCATGTACCGGCAGCGGGCCTCGGTCCAGTCCTCCTCGTTCTCCATCACCCAGTCGCGCATCTTCGGGTCGTCCTTGTCGAACCGGTCGAAATCGATGCGCTCGATGTCCTCCACCACCACCTCCGTCTCACCGTAGTCCGACCAGTCGTAGATCAGCAGCTCGGCGTGTGTGCTGATGTCCTTCAGATACTGCTGCTTGTAAATCGTCTCGATGTCCTTCAGATACTGGTCGGTCAGGGCCTTCGAGCTGACCTCGGCCGGGTTGGCCCGCTTCTTGATGCGCTGCTTCACCACGTCCACCGGCACGTCCAGATAGATGACCAGGTGCGGCTTCATCAGGTCGCAGAACGTGTTCTTCACTAGATCGTAGTACACCGAACGGGCACCCTTGGAAACGTACCCGTTGCGGAACATCGCCTCGAGAAAGACGAAGTCCGAGTAGACGCTGCGGTCCAGCACCACGCCCTCGCCCGTACTGAACAGATGGGCCAGCGCGTCCGCGTACTGCGAGAAGCGCTCCACCAGCATGCGCACCTGGAAGGAG
The DNA here is from genome assembly GCF_016920715.1 of Anopheles arabiensis. Lineage (NCBI taxonomy): Eukaryota > Metazoa > Arthropoda > Insecta > Diptera > Culicidae > Anopheles > Anopheles arabiensis. Next base: position 71,677,156 of record NC_053518.1, on the reverse strand, counting down.
GCCGCGTTGCGGTGGGTCGGATTTTGATGAAATTTCGTCACGTCGAAGCTCTGCATGGTGGCGGGCAGCTTGGCATCGAGCTGGCGCATATCGTACCCGTACGGGTTGATGTAGTAGTTGTCCATCGTCACCTCCGGGAAGTATTTCATCTCCAGCTCCGCGGCGAGCTCCTTGGCGAAGGCGGATTTTCCTGCCGCGATCGGGCCATCAACCACTACGACCTAAAACGGAAGCACAGACGGAGGACAGTTCATTGCGATTGGTGTTGCCATTTGTTGCTGCGTATTTCCAACCCGCACACCTTCGTGTTCTCGTCGAACCGGCTGGTCGTGTTCTTGCGCAGCACGTCCATGCACGCATTCCAGGCAGTGTATTGCTTCTCCAAGTACGGGAACGGTTTCGGCTTGCTCAGCTTCGAGCCGCGCAGCGTCTTGCCGGAGATGTTGCGCGCCGCGATGAAGAGCGGCGTTGCCGGGGACCCTGCCCCCGGCGTACCCTTCACCAGGCGAACTCCAATGCGGAAAACACCCGACATGGTTCGATGGGGCACCAGTAGCAGCAGCACTAAAGCTGAAAGGGGGAGGAGTGGAGAGAAAACGGGATGATCACACAATCAAAACAACGTTCACTCCCGGTGCGGCAGTAAAATTACGTAAGAACGGAATCGGTTTACGGATGGCCAAAACGTCCGGCCGTTCCCGGGTCACATGGATTGGGTGAGAGTGGAGGGGAAGCGTGAAGAAAAAGCACGGACAGTGAAAATACCTTGCGTGAAAGACCAAAAGGGAACCGGGAAATGCTGCACAAGCTGATAAAAACACTTGGCAGCCTGAGTTGGGTCGAATATTTTCTTCGTTAGTGCTGTTTTAGATGCGTTTGACACGGTGCCAGCTGTCAAATTTGACGGGACGGGTGAAAGTGATCTAAAATGATGGACAGCGGGAAGGCCACCAACAGCCACGTGGTCAGATCGAATTTGAATATTTTAAATTCAAATTAAATTAGTAAACAATCGTTTAATTTATATTTATGTTATTTTTGGTAAAAAATCACACAATGAATTCGGTTAGAATGCTAAAATGGTTTCAAATGGAAATGATCTTCTTTCATGAAAATGGTAAAATTTCCCATCGGTTAAATACTGTCTGCTAAACGGAGTCTTTTAGGACTCCTTCTGACCTGAGAGCTTGAACCGTTTAGATCCCGTTTAGGAGTCGTTTAGTGCCTTTGTGGAATGGGTTCAGAATCAGTTGGGTTGGAGAACAGCTCCAGAATCTGCCTTAGATTCTATATAAGTTTCACGCCCTATCAGTTCATGGACTAATCATATGGGTCAAGATCAAGATCATTTCAAGGACTGGAATGATTTCAATATCTGTTCCAGGACTAGTATAGAAGCAGGAACAGATCCAGGACTGGTATAGGTTCGAGATCATTCCAGGACCGATATGGATTCAGGATGAGTTCCAAGACCGTTGTAGATTCAGCACCAATTCTGTTATCTGGGTGTGGGTTCAATTCAGTTCCTGGACCAGTATGCATTCTTTGAAAAAGAGCTCTGGTAAATGTTCTGCATCAGTTTCTATACATATGCCCCTTGGATTTAAAAAGGATCTCCAAAAAGCGAAGCATTTAAGCGGAATATCCCAATCACCGTGTTGATTTAAATAGTACATTATAAAAATCCTCATGATAGAGTTTTGTTCTTTTTTTCTGCTTTCGGTATTACGATCTTCGAAATTATGTTAAGAAGTTAAATCACTTCCAGATGTGAAACACATCTTATAAGAAGGAGAAAGTCGTTTATATTGCTTTATACTAGTCATTTCTTAATGCCTGATAAGCAAAGTATCAATATCTTTAACAAGTATAGTTATGACAGTCAAACAGAACACATAAAATAATAAAAGAACGAATATTACAAGCAGAACCCAAATAACTTTGAACTATACAAACCCTAGTCCGAGCCAAACTGCCATTTTCAATTCTTCGGAAAATCCACAGATGAAAACTACGATCCTTGAAATGTACTCCCAAAACAGCACCGAAACTTTAACAATCAAGCGGTAAAATGGGTGGAGAACTGAATCCCACCAGACTAAAAGTTCACTAAGCCAACCGATATTAACGTTTGCGAAACGTTGTGTTAATCTTTCTCGCATCTATCATCACACCGTGCGCAGAGAATCCGAAGCTGATAGTGTTTTGATGACAAACAGACCAGTGACGATAGAAAAGAAACTAACTGAATTCAATTAAGAGCAAATGACTTCATTTCATCCACACACACACACACATACCTTCGGATGCTTCGGCCCTGGTTCTGCATTGGCACAGGGGAAAAACTTTCACCGAAAAAGTTCCCGCTCGTCGAACCAACACCAAACCAAAGGTGGTCCGAGTTGCCGAAGCTCGCTGTCTCTGCAGTTCAGAAAAGTTGTCCGCAAACTGGAACAGCTGTCAAGCAAACGTCTCATGATCATCATCTCGATCAAACGTAGATTAAAGGATGGTTTGAGGTTTGAGGTTCCAAAAAAAAAAAGAAGAAACAAGGGCGCAACTTGAAAGCAAGCGAAAGAAAGTGAAGAGCGAAGACAAGAAAACTACTTACGAGTGAAACATCAATACTAATGCCAGCATCAATTGCATCGCCTCCTGTGGGAGCTAAGTATATCGGTCGCGTTCGTCGCCCGCAAGTCACGCTGCTGCTGCTGCACTTACGGCATGGCGTGCATCTCTGGCAGCGAGCGGCTCCTAATGCTACCGATGATCGGCAGAGCGATAGTGAGTGAGAAACTTTATCCGGCACAGAAAAGTGGCACGGAAAATGGGAAATGCCGCACACACACGCGCAAAACTTACCTGGGAACAGATATAGGGGAAGAAAACTTGAAGCGAAAAGTACGGTGCACTAAAAGTTCAGGCCACCATCCGTTCAAGGCGAGGGCACGGTAGGCAAAGAAACAAGTGCGCAACTAAGTTGTGACCAACCGTTTAGGTAAAGGTTAGCCGTAAATATCGTACCGGTGGAATGGGGAGAGAAAGACAGAAAAAGAAATGCAACAAGAGTACGAAAATAACAAACACCGCAGACACTTTTCCCGGTACCAGGGGGAAAATGGAAACGCCCAAGGCAACAGACAGGTGAGTGAGCGAAGCGTATTGGTCTGCGCGTGTGTCTGTGTATGTACCTGTGTTGAGTCGAAGAATTATGTGGCAAGTTTGAAAGACGATAGTTTCTTCACTTTTCCGCTAGAGTAAGTGCGATGTGTGTTTCTCAAGGGGGATGCAGGAAAATGTTTATCTTCACAACCTTGGTCGGGTTAAATTTGTTTATGGTCGTGGTTTCTTTTTTCCCGTTTATCATTTTTCACAACTTTCATATGCAAATCAGCACATCATTTGCTTGGGTGGAAAGCTGTAGCAAGTTAACAGCAAAGGAACGATAATTGGAAGGTTAGTAATTGGTTAGTGCGCTGTCAGGGTTCGCTTTGAGTATCTTCAAAGCAATTTTTCGCAACAACTTGGTCTTCGCAAACATCCAAGACATCTTTTGTGGTACAAATCGAAACGAAACGAACCTGAAAAAAGGAGTAAAAATTCAATAAAAGTCCATCTTTTTTCGATAATTTGGCGAGAACGCCGAGCGCGATGTGTGCAGCCGGAAGCTTCTACGTGCTCACATCCCATTCCCGTTGAATCGCTCGAAACAATTCGCTTTTCGTTTCGTATCACTTAAGCGCAAAGCGTACAGGCCGCCAACTGGTGTTGGCGCCAATGCCGGTCGCGATTTGATGAAGTGATGATGGTAATTTTTCTCCATCTCGTATGTATCGCCATGCGACAATGAAGACAAACGATCTGCTGGTTGAGAGCGGACGCGTGCGCTTGGTGTCGTGCGCAAAACGGGAGGGGCTGCCACATGGATCGCGCGTCTTGGTGCGATACAAACATCTTCATCCTATAGAGTCGTATGCCGGCGTACGTCCTTTATTCTTTCATTTCCGCCACGAAAGCAATCGCAGCTGCTCACACATTTCGTGATCGTGATAGCACGCTGTGTGTGGCTTCTGTGCACTTCCCTCCCAACCGAATGGCGAAAATTTAATAATCGTAATTAAACTCCACTTTTCGTGCACCGACCGTGGACAGGGTCGGGTTAGCGCTGGAAGACACAGCCATGCAGAGAAAATTGGAAGCCCGAAAAATGGCACCCGGGTCCCATGTACACCAGAGACAGAGAAAACCTGCCCCCTCAAAACCAGCACAGGTTGGTTCAGGATGTACGTGATTTTTTGGCGAAGAAATTGCTTCTGGGACGCCCCGGGTGTCCTAAGTTTTCTTCACTTGTCCAGGGCGTGCTTGCGTGCAGCGAGATGAAGCCATAGTTTGGGAAGGAAGGGGGGAGGTGGGCAAAAATTATCACAATGGGATCGTTCTGGGTATGGAAAAGGATAGAAAAAAGGGTGAGCCCTAATTTCTAGCGAGGATAGGTAGTTTTGCACTTGCAGGGCAAAAATGGGCGTAGCGCGCCGAGAAAGAAGGCCTATAATTGGTTGGACAAATTGGCTGGAAAGTTTATCGTAGGTAGTTTTGCGTGCAACATTTCACACAGGACCGCCAACTCCCAGTCGAATTGCATCACAATATCTATTTTTCATTTAATCTTCTTACTCACTGTCTCTTAGTGCATACCTTTTGCCATTTAATTTCACTACTGCGTCACCGAGAATTGCATACCTTTAGGCGCATTCGTTCAAAACGATCGAAAAATCCGGTTCGAAGGACCATTCGTCACATATTGTAACACATCATTGCAAAGCTTTAGGCGTATTCGTTCAAAACGAACTAAAAATTCGGCTCGAAGGACCATCACTCGCAGAATGTTACACAGCATTGCATATCATTAGGCGCACTCGTTCAAAACGATCTAAAAATCCGGTTCAAAGGACCAATAACGGTGAGGCGGCCACAAAAATCACTCCCAAAAAGCACAACGTATCTAATTAAGATCAACAAAAAAACAAACGAATGCAATTTTAACAATCTCAGGTGTGAATTAACACGCCATAAAACATCGCTATTTAATTTCTTATTTAATTTATTACATTACAACGGCCTCGCACCGGAGCAGCGAACATTAAAACTAACTAACAGTCGGGCGCGTGTGGCGAGTGTATTCGAATGGTGGCGGGTGCGGTTGCCCGAATGGTTTAATCTAGACGTGGAAAGCTTCATCACAGTAATTAATGGCTGTTTTTGGTTTCGGTTTCACCTTTCAGGGGAGCGAGAGAGCAAGCACGCGCGGTATTTTTGTACGGCCAGCTGCACAACCGCAACCGGTGTAAAATGAATGATTGTTATTGCCTTCCTTTTGGGTGAGGTGAAGTTCGAAAACCTTCCTTTCCCACACACACACACATACACACACACAAACACAACCGTACCGATTTCGAGCAATCCGATTCCTGGAGCTGTAGACGACACGTCATTAATTTATTGAAAACGAAGCATCTCCCTCTTGTATTATGAATGTGGTGAGGAGCTGTTTGCGTCCGAGACGGGGGGTCTCCAGTTATAGTTAATTATGAACCAACGGATTGTGTCCGTTTTTAGAACCACCATTGCAAAACCTCAAATTTTGTCCAGCAACGGTACAGCCATCCAGACAGTGTCACAGTGGAGTTGTGTGCCGGGATGTTGGCCCACAACGAAATGCGAAACAATCGCAATCCATATGAATTTGCCACGTACTACGTAGCCACGCCAGAGGGGCAGGGGAGGATGCGGGTCATTCCTGTGTGCCGAATGCTGTCGATCAGGGCGCACCCGGCCACCGCACGAAGTCGCAGCAACACCGGTTCCGTGTTGGCGCCGGCAAAACTGCTGCAAAACCTATCCCCACGTGAGTGATAAGTTTAAATTAAACTTTGTGTCGCTGTGCTGGCTTGTGGGGTGTGTCTTACTTTGGGTTTTATTTTCCCGTTTTGTATATTGTTCGAATGGGCGAGATGCTTCGCTGTTGTTACATTTGTGTCCGTAGCTCCGTTTTGCAGCGACCCACTCACTGGGCTTGCTTGCCATTTCGAGGAGCAGGAGGAAGTGCTGCCGATATGTTGTTGGAGGGACGGGAGGGTTCTGGGATGGGTTTGGGTTGGGGCAGTCTGGGTAAATGGAATTCAACAACAAAAACAAGAGGACAGCATCATACCAGGACACACAAAACAGCAATATGTGGGACGAGCTGGGGCTTGGATCGTACCGAATGTACCGAATTTTTCTCCCTTTTTCCAACAAAAAAACCCCTTCACTTGCTACACGTGTCTCGGTACGTGCCAGCAGGGTAGAAAAGGGGGGGGGGGGGATGCGCTATCTCCGTTAGAAATTGTGGGAATGCACATCGCTACGAGTCGTACGAGTGGGTCGCTATTGTGTGTGTGTGTCATTTCAGTTCCATGTTCGCTTTTGAATGTAATTATTGAAATGCTGCCAGTCGAGTAATGTTACACTGCAGAGAGGGGTTGGGAATCAGTGAAATGGGAAATGGAGGAGTCGTAATCGTCGTCGTGATGGTGACTAAAAGTTTAAGCAAAGTTTAAGTTCCGGTTGATGTTTCCAGTGGTTTGAATACCGCAGCAGCAGTAGCAGCAGCCGCCGCCATGTCCCTATTGCGCGTGTTGCACCCGAACACTGGCACGTGCACGCGTGCCTGTCAACGCAACCATTCTCCATCCACACCGACTGGCTGGTTTGTTTTGCGCTTGATTTAATAAATCTTGCAAACACATCTGCTCTACTGCAAAACTCCACTGGTTTCGAAGTGGGATAAGTTTTATTCCACTTTAGACTTTTAGAGCAGCCTCTGCCACAATCCATTGCACGGCCAAAGACACTCAAACACACTGTTGTAGCTTGTTTCTCGAGTACACTTTCATCATCAACTCTCGCTGCAATACTGCAACCGAAGCTAGGGAAGCAACTTACAAACCAGTCAAGCACTGTGGGGTAACGATTCTTTATGCTACAATTGATAAAGCAAACCCAAGTGACACTGGGGGGTGGCCAGCCACTCTTAATTTTGTTGTGTTTTTCCCCTTCCCACCCGCCATGACACGCTTTTTCCCAACCCAACAGTCCAAACCACAAAACCACTTGGCAGGGGGGGGGGGGGGGGCACAATAAGAAAAGGAGAGGCACAGTACTACATCACAACGATTGCGCGGTCACGTGGCCAATGCAAAAGGCGTGTGCGCGTGAAAGAGAAACGCCAAAAAAAAGGGGATGCAGATCAACGCGTAAACACAACGGCCACCCGCGTCGGACACCCGCTTTATCTGGTGCCTGGTGTTGTGTGGATTTTCGGTTAAGAAACAAGCAAAAATTTAGAGCAAATTACCGCTTCCTTCCTTTTTTCCTACGGCTCCAACCCAACTGAAAAAACAGGGGAGCAGGGAAGCGAAGAAAAAAAGCGCTTTCCCTTGCGCTGGCAAAATGTGTTGCCCGAGAGCGTAGGAGGGGTTGGGTTGTTTGCACGGGTTTTCCATCCCTGCTTCTTGTTCTTCTTCTTCTTCTTCTTCTTCTTCTTCTTCTTCGTATTTTTGTGCAAATTTAATGACACCATCTGTGGCTTCTGTGTGCCATGGCTTGGGTTGGAGCTGGGGACCAGGGAAAAAGCGCTGACTGGACTGGAGTGAACGAATTTTACTTAATTTTCCCCCAACGTTTTCCCTTCCCAAACACACACAAACACACACACGTACGTGCTGATGATGTGGGGACTCTGTAGTGAAGTGTGCTAGGTCGGGAATGTGGCCGTGTGTTTGTGTGCTCCTATGTGTGTGGTGTGCAGAATATTTATGGGCTAGAATTTTTATTTCCCCTTAACTGTTCCTTCGTTTCTTTGCTTTCTTTGGGGTGATTTCTTCCCCTGTTTTGCACCAGCATGCATTAGCTGCTGGCCACATGGGTTTTGTGGGCCAGTTTTCGCTTCGTGCACTAATATGCACGCGCGCGCTCTCGCGAGTCCCTCCAACCCTTTGCCCTTCTAGTTCATGGTCCACCATAGCCCCGGAGTGTTTCGTTCGTGCCAAACGTAGATTATTAATATGCTAAATGGAGCGTACCGAATAATTGCACCATTTTCTTTCTCGCTTTCCACTGGGGCGGCCACTTCTGGGTCGTTCTGTAGTTCCTGCAAGCGTTTCTGTATTATTTTTTTCTATCCTTCCTTTCCCTTCCCGTTTCAAAGTCAACCGACGAGTAGCGACTGGAGAGAGAGAGAGCGAGAGATTGTGTGTGTTGCATAGATTCGCCAGAAGACAGCCGAGAGCGTTGGATTCGAGAGCGCCATGGCCAGCTCAGCTTCGTCCGATAGAATCAAGTGTGTCCTCGTGATTTGCCATTATCCCGGCCCAAACCCTCCCCTCTTTCCTTTACATCTCCCAGGACAGTAGCACAAACGAACAGCAAAAGCAACGGAACAGCACACACAAACTAAATGATATGCTCCCATTTGCGGAAGCGATTTCAGTTTAGCATATGTTCTGTTGCTTTTCGGTTTTCGGCACCATGTTGCGGTTCCATGGGAGGGGGGGAAGGGAAATTTAGCTGGCTGACAGTGCACTGCCCACTACTACCCACCGTGAAAGAAATGTGCTTATTATTGGGCAGCACCAGGGTGCGAAATAAAGTAATCGGACAGCCATTTTGTACCCGCGATCCGTTAAGGAGGATAAAGATGAAGCGTTTTTTTTTTGCTCCACGTTTCGTATCGGGGTTTCATCACCATTTACGGAATTCGTTTATTTTCGTTCAGTTGCTATAACGAAGAATTGTTCCTGTTTTTTTTGTTTTGCTTAGTTGTTTCAAGTGGGGTTTAGTGAGAGGAAAACATTTTGCACCACTTCACTTCACGAGACCGACTTTGTTGGCGCATAAATTCCAACCCGATGCACTAATGCGCCCTGCTCCTTGTGTGTGCTTGTTCGCACAACCACCAGCAGCAGTGGATGATGTGTTTCGGTTGTCGGCACGTTCGAAGAGGCAAAAACACTCAACACACACAGAAAAGCCAAAGGGTAGGATAATCTTTTTGATGGACTGACTTCTTCATGGGGCAGTTCCTGTTGGGGTGGCTGGTTTAAGTGAGCTGGAAAAGATTCTCAAAACTCTCATTTGCTTTCACAGGTTCCAGGTGATGTTTTATGAGGCTGAGGGATCGGTCCGTAACCCCTTTTTTGTTGTCCGGCTTGATGACGATTACGGCAAAACATTACGGGCTGGGATCGTGGGTTACGTTTTGTGGGCGTGCGGGTTTTATTGCGAGTGTTTAACCCTTTCTCCCCTCCCACATTTACCATGCAGCTTAATTAAACGGTAAAGCAAGAGGCAGTGGCAGTGTGCAGCTGCGTGGAAGACACTCTCTGGAAATAAAAGTGGAATTGGTAAAAGTGTTAGGTCTCGTTAACATTAATGTGCCGTAAGGCGTTGATGTTTGATTTTTAATACGTATTGCTATTTAATTAATACTATAATTGGTAATGTTTTGTTCACTAAAAGGGTTTAATTTGAAACAAAAAGTATTTTATCAATGCAGAAATGACCATAAAGGCAACACAAATCAAAACAATTTGTGACTATTAGAGCAGCAACAAAATAAAGATTACGTAGCCTGATGTTGATGATGACAATGAAAATGACACTTGATTTGCAGACAAGTAGTTTTTGAGTAAAGCGTACAATAAATGTATAAATGTTATTTGTAAAAATGTTTCAATAAGCCCTTGTTAACCAATGTGAATGCAAACTATCACCAACAAACCTAATAGAAAAGTTTTTCATCTACTTACGAGTGACCGTTCTCGAGTGAGATTCTATCAGTGACCCGTCTTGTGTCAGTCGCTGTGCTTACCGCAATGCCATCGGTTCACCTCCCTAGCTGCTCGTTAAAACTCACATAAAAAGCAAATACCTGATTACATTTGCAAAGCCTCCTCAATAATTTATCGCAAAAAGACACTCATTTAATCGCTTCGTGCAAGCAAGAATGTGTTTTCTACACCACAATAAAAAAATAAACTGTAATGCAAACTTCTCCCTCATCTTCATTTGTCTCATGATTTAGCAATTTGAAAAAGGGCGCCCAATTTAATCTTAATGCTGCTCGATTATGGTAACGATAATCCAAACAGCAGAGCCGTTTGCTTGTGATTGTGAAATTAATACTATTATCTTAGCTCCACCAAGCAACGTCCACAAACTCGTACCCTCGTGTGAAACTTCTTCTTGGTGCATTTTCCCGGGGCAGGACCCATCTTTTCAAAAAGAGAAAAAAAAACATGATCATTCCACCACTTACACCCGAGAAGCCAGAGCTAAATTGCAACATTCGATACTGTCCATTGGTTCGAAAGTACTCGGCTTCTACCATCTCAAAAGTCTGCCCTTGTCTTGGCTTAAGCTTAGCACCGTAAATGAAAACCGTTTAATCAGGTGGCAAATGGGAAGTTGCGGGAGGAAAGAGGCCGAGACGAGACAAAACCAACCGAAAGCAATTTCCAGCGAATACCTTAATGGCATCAAAATGGTATTCAATAAACAAAAGTGAACCTCGGAAAAGTCCAAAAGTCAAACAAACAAACAAACGCAATTAACCTGTAGTAGCTTGTTGGTAGTGGGGAGCTATGGTGGGGAAAGGCGGTTGGTTTTCGGTCGGTATACACCTTTATCCCCGGGCACAGGTATTGTACTTTGCGCAGCCCAGGCACACAAAAGGTGGCAAAAGCCAATTTCTAAGCTGTAACGCAGAGAAAACAAACTCGAACTCGAAGGCCTGTCACTGCCGCTTTTGCCGGTTGGATGTGTTGGATCAGTGTTTTCTCCTCGTCGGTTTTCCTCTCCCCTCGCCCCTCCTTCCCGTTGATACTTTCCCATCGAAACTGCAAACTTTTTCCCATCACATTCCCTGACTGCTGCTGCTGGCCTGCTTCGATGTACAGCCTCTTCGCTCCATTATGTCAGAACAAACCAGGTCGCAAAATGTTGTTCCTTCCCCAAACATACTCGAAGGTGGCAAAGGTGGGAAAAAGTTTTGCTTGTAATGATTTCGATTAGTAAAAACCGCTTGATCCCTAGTGTGTGTGCCTGTGTGCGTTTTTTTGTCGGTCGCTTTTGTTTCCGCTCCTAATCCAAAACCCCAAGCAGAGCTGACAGAGCAACGTGTGGCGGCCGTCCACGGCGTGTTTGGTGGCAATGAGTTATGGGATTAAGAAGCAGACGGAACAACATTTCGCGAGATGTTTTGGAAGGAGCTTGCACGGTGTTATCCCTTTTCACAGACTGAGCTTCCTTTTTTGTTCTACACGCTTTCTGTGTGTCATTTAAATTCTTTTCCCACCCATTACACGGCTTTTTCTTCCATTCGAGCGATGTTTTTCACCATCCGTTTTAGATGAGCCGATTTTTAATAAACGATGCATAATTAATCATTCCCCACACCGCTCGCAATTTGCAAGGGTGGGCAGTTTGGAGCGTTAAAAATTGTCATCCCAACCAGCCAACCGATTCCGGCCTGTCGCCGGCAATGCGTGCCCCTTAGTAGCGAGCCTGTTGGAACGGAGGCGCGCGCCACTAGCCACTCGCTGCGGGTGGGCTATTAATTTTAACGTATTATCTTATTAAATTTTGGAATTAAAATGAACCACTTCTCGCGGCTGCGGGCGGCTTTGTGGGAAGCGGCAGTGGCGTCACGACATCAGCAGTAGTAGCAGCAGCAGCAATAGCAAGACACACCAGCTGTGTGGCTCGTTCGTAGTAAAAGTTACGTTGAGCTAACCCAGAAGGCAAAGCGCTACGGCCGACGGAGGGGGATGAGTTGTCGGGCAACATACTTGGGCCAAAGTTATGAATTACTCTTTTGACTTTTGTCCTCCGTGGAGGTGCTCGGTGCTGTGCAGTGCCTGGCCGAGCATCCGCTTTTGTCTGGAGCTGTTTTGGGTGCGGCGGATAAGCACGGAGTGGCTAAAAGGTGGGCGGCAATCGAAGTGTAACTTGCCGGCGATATGAGTAGTTGCTCGTTGGCTGCGAGCCTAGGCTAGTAGCTTGTAAGTGTCTAGGATGGGAAAGGGTAAAAGTTAACCCTTAGTGTGTCGGTAATTTGATTGGGATTGTATGAACTAGGGTGAAGCAGTATTTGAGAAGTTCTTTGTTGCTGGATAAGCATGTTTTAGGTTGATTTTTACCAGCATTTCTCTGAACTTCTTTTTCAACTTGACAGAACGTTGCATGTTTTGACAGTTTTTAGAGCTGTCATCGAAGGAACAGCTGCCTTGGAATAAAGCGAGAAACCCTTTCTATCCGTTTAAAAACATCAAATATTTTCTGCGAATTCTTACTTACAATTACATACATAGATTTTTTACATACAAACTTAAATTGCATTTACTCGGTTAAATCACCTCAACGTGCTTAACCTGTAACTCGGTGTCCACCGAAGGGCTTGAAGAAGAAGATGAACTTCGTATCGTTATCCTCACCCTTGCGGTACCGGTTGGCAACTAGCCGGCCTTTGGGTTGGGGGCTCTCAAATCATCTTACATTGCTGCCAATGGTCGCCCGGGCACATGGGCAAAAGCAAAAGGAGCAGCATCGAATTTGTATCACAGCTGTTACTTATTTCTGTGCCGGTCCGGGATTGTCAGAGCAATTTTACACTGATAGCACGCACGCCGAGGGCGGGATAGGGTTGGGTTTTGAACTCAAACCCCATTCGCCCGCTTTTCGGACGTGTGGTGCATGAGCCATTGCCAAATGCTCGTGTTGGATTCCGAATTCAGAGCTCAGGGTAGGAAGGTAGGATTTTAATTAAACCATCGTTTTGTAGCCATTTGATGGCATAATTATTCCACCGTGGTAGGGCTTTGTTTTCTTGCTCTCCATTCAGTTGGAGAATTGCCCGGCTCGTGATTGAACCTTTTGATGGAACTTACTTACTTTCTGGTAGACGGCAATGCCAAGTAAATGATCTAACCTGAATAATAGAGCTATGTTGATTGCGTTTGCGTTGACCGTATTCATTTCGCTCGGCTGTGCGTTCATGGGAGATTGCTCGCCGGGCCCCCAACCGGCCCAGCCTGGACACAATGGAATGGAAGTAAAATCAATAAAACATCAGCAATGCAAACTCATGCACCCTCATGGGGCCAGCGGGCACAGCGCACTGTTGTGCACGTGCGACTGATCGAACTCCTGCCGGACGCCCCAGTTTGCAGGAAGTTTGCACAGGAATCATGTTCGCCTTGCGAATGGAAAGTTTTTCGGGAGGGACAAGCAGGAAAGGGAAGTCGAACAAACACGGAAGCTGAATTTGGAACATATTTTTGCAGGATAATGTGTACGTGAGTGTGTGTGGTTCGAAGTTTTTTTTATGTGCTCCTTTCCGCTTCCTTAACGGAAACGACAATTGAGTCTGTCGAAGGGGTCGTGTGGGGCGTGTGGGATGCGGGGCCTGTGTTGCCCTTCATACACCCCTCCATACCAAAATTGTGCCTGTCGAAGGAACTTAATAGCTCTCCCGTTTCACCTCCCGCATGGGTCCGAATATAAAGAAGCGATCGGCACTGATGGCCTGCTGCACTGATGCTAATGGTCAAAATGTCGTTAATCTCGCTGGAAGACTGAAATACAGCTGAGATCAATTATGGACTCGGGAGGGAAAAGCGCAACTCATGCTGACGATTTTCCCACCAGCAAACAAAGTGAATTAGAAAGGAAGAGAGAGAGAGAGAGAGAGAGAGAGAGAGAGAGAGAAGAGAAACAGAAAAAAGGAAAGAACATGGAATTTAATTGTAGATATGCGTGCGTTTTTTTTTTTCATTTAAGGACTCTTGGAGATCGTCCATGAACTACGTCAAGGTCATTATTTAATTTGTATTATTTCAATTTTTTTTATACCAAATGTTATTAAAAAAATGCATTTTTTAATAATTGACGTCTCATGTTAGGTGTTTATTTCCAGCTGCCCTCTAAGTAACTCACCATAACGCTGGAAGTTGCTTTTCATTCCTTCTGTGAGCTTTACGTAATTGATGGATAGGCCCTTGCTGCTGTAATTCTACGCAAGCATTGTATGAAAACTCTAAGAGATGTTTATATTTTATTCATAAATTCATGTACATTCAACAGTTTATTTCAAAATGTTCCGTGCTCTTTAAGCACTCGTTTATATTCTTTTTATAAACGCCGCATAACTCCATAAACACTGTGCAAATAAATCACACATCGCTGGAAACGCTGCTCGCTGGTGTAACTTTTCTCCTATTTAACATTAACCCTGCACACGTTGTCCGCCCCCGCCCCTCCCCCACAAAAAAAACCCCATCTGCGAACGTGGAGAACGTAATAGTAATCCCTTCCGCATATAGTATGAAAAATGCATCAGTACGAAACTATTGCTGCGGAGAGCAGAAACACAAACAGGGGTAGAACCGTCCACACAGGTTTCGGCACACCGACGCTTGCCGATGATGGTGGTTGGCCGAAAAAGTGCGATACGATCATTATGATTTTCTCGTTGCCCAACACTCCTCCACCACCGCCCTCCCCTGCCACACTGCCCTCTCTGTTTTGACATTCTTACCGGCAATGGCAAAAGTTAGTCCACCGTGCGCGCTATGCTCTTGGGCGCTCTTCCCTCTCCCCACACCAACAAAAAACCTCCCCTCACTACCCCCCAAAGTTGTGCTTTTTCCGGAGTGACTTTGTATGTTACGTGTATGATAGCACGAAGCAATATTAATGTTACAAGTTCATGAAGGTTTCACACGCCCGCATCATTCCGTTCGATCGCTTGGTGGTTGACTGCACACAGACACATACATACACGCTTGCTGTGGACACTTGCGGCAAAATGGACAATAATTTTCTCACTCCTCCCCCCCCTCCCTTCCACTGTGTGTGTGTATATGTTTCCCACCCAAAGTATGCTTTTGCTATGCTTTTCGCCATCGACAAATACCGTCCGCTTGCCGTCACCGATGGCACCCCTGATGGGAAGCGTGTCCAGAGTCCGAAAGCTACCAGAGCAGTTTGGGGCGGATGACAGAGCAGGTTGGGGGTGATGGTGGTGGTTGGGAAAAGTTTTATCTTGGCAAAACAGTGCACGTTATGGTGTCGTTGAAACTTTTCGCCGCTTGCAAGTAGCAGCAAGACGTTTCGCTCGCATGCCCGCCGCTCCTTTTGCTATCAAACTCCTCGTTTTTTTTCCGTGACGCTTTTGTGCGGCCATTGCGTGAGCTGATCGGAGATGCCACGGGGTGCTACGACCAATGCTAGTGCTAATTTAACTTATGGCACACAAACACTCATTGCCAGTTGTGCAGCGCCAGTTTCTGTACACTCGCGATAATAAACAAGTGGCACCCCTCCGGGGTGTGGGGTGTGTGTGCGAATGTCATAGTGCGCTCACCTGTACGGTAATTCACACTTTCTTGTAATTTGTTTGCCACACACACACACACACCCTTCCATCTACCCACTCACTCTGTGTTCTCATGATTCTCTCCCCTTCCTTCGAACCGTTTGCCATCCGTTGCCAGCGCTTGCAAGTGGGACTATTTCGTCGGTAAATTAAATTATGAAGATGAGAAATGATACTCGACCGGTTGGTTGGCTGAAGATTGAATAACACGCGGCGGAAATTAAATTAATCAAGTGTGGGTGAATGTACCTTTGATGGAGTTGATGGAGAAAAAGGTGGGTGATAAATTTTGCTAGTTAAAATGGTTAAAGGCAGAGTATTCGACTACGGCTGATAAATAGTTGAAATATTTTCATTGTGATCATTGACATAGTTTTTTGTATACTTTTAGATTTTTATTGCTTGTAAGGTTGATGATTACCGCGTTGCATAAAAAAAGATATAAAGCAAAATAAAACACACTCTAAAATACTGTGAAATAGAAAAAAAAAAAATGCATACCTTTAGGCGTGTTTTTCAAGCAAGCGCAATATTTATCGACAAATGTTGTCTGAAGCCCGTTAAAACACCAATTTAATTTTAGAATATGTTTTTGCATTCTCGCTGTGATAAATTTTTGTGTCTTCGTGTTTTGAAACGATGTAAATTCCATTCAATTATTGCTTCCCTACTTAAAAAAAAATAGAAAAAAATGATACGTTCACATCATATTTGCATATATTTAGGCGTTCTTAGTACTGCCGATTTCCACTGACATTAAGCTTCTAGTATTCCTGGGTATGATGTTCCTAACTCAACAGCCATTTGTCGTTTGATGTTATTTAAACCCGCCTGGCGTAATCTATCCAACCGATAAATTAACTACTTCATAGAATTGGTGGCGTTGTCCTGGGGAAGAACACAAACAAAAAAACATCCATGACACCACCGATAACTCTACTCCCATTGGGAGCGGAACACGGATCGTACATTATTTGTGGAACGCACAAACGCTATCGAACGAAATTTTTATGATTGGTTTGAATTGTGGAAGGGTGGTAGCAAAATTAAGAAGCAACAAAAAAGCGATTTATCCAGCAGGACCAACAAACACGGTCGCTTTGCGATGGGTGAAATGCCTGGAAACAAAATCCCTCTCCCCTCCGTTTGGTAGACAGCACTCCAATCACGAGTTCGGCTCATCTCACGTGAGCCACGTTGGGGTTTTCCCTCGTTACGCCTGCTGCAATCTGTCACCCGTTTACCTCTTCTCGAGCGCGTGGTAAAATATTGTCAAAAATGATTGCACAATTTCGAACTTCAAAATGTTTTCATTCGGATGAGCAGAATGCAGATAAATTCTCCCAGAAGTATTCCTACACACCCTCGGTTCCCCGCACCTCCCGGAACATCCCACACTATCCGCAAAAATCGATCGATTGCAGCCGCTGCCGGTTGCACTTTTGAACCCCTTTTCGGGATTGGGATTGCGTTTTGTGTTCGGGTTCGTTCGCGGTACCGCCGCATGCATTGTTTCAGGATAGCCCGGGCGCGGGAAATCGCATGTACGCGCCGTGTCGTGGTATCGTCCATATGGCGCCCAGGGTTTTTATCTTTTCCCGGTTGCAAAAATATTTTTATCGAAATAACTCGTAACTTTGCTGTGAACGTGCGTGTGTGTGCTTGTTGTTGTTGTTGTTGTTGTTGTTGGGCTGTGATTCTTTCATCCACACAAAAACCCAAACGGGATGGTAGTTGCTGGTCCTTTTGCGCATCAGCAGACGCCAGCTTATCCGGTGGGTGCATCGGACGGGAGGGCGAATCACGTCTCATTCCATTCCCGGGTCCTCCCGGTCACAGTCACGGCGTACAGCGATGGGGCTATGGACCTGGCGTGTCGATGGATTTACCAGCACACACACAAACACAATCGCCACAATTTGAGCCACGGTGCCATCACGGTTAGGTCTGGCGCTGTCGTTGACGATTCGCCGTGTTGACGTTTCGCGGATTGGCTTCCGCGGGTACGATTCGTTTGTGGGCATTTGTACGGCTTGCACCGGCATCGCGATCGCGTGTGCACGCATTTCTCGTTCTTTTTTCGTGTGCTGTTGTTATTTTTCCAATACAGGAGAGGGAGGGAGAAAGAGAGAGATAGGGAAAGAAATGGAATTTCAAGCCAGCTTTGCTGCAATAGACACTGACACTGGCAGGAAGGCAGGAAGTTGGCCTGGGCGGCCAGTTGCCACGGAACAAACCGCCGTGTACCTTCTGAGCCGCAGACAACGGATAGCAAACAAACATGCCACCCGCCAACTAGTGGGGGGAGGTTAGGCCGGATTTGGAGGGACAATGGAAGCAGCAACCCCCCACTTCGGCACGCCACGTTTTGTTGCGCCCCATGAAAGGGTTGAAAAGGCAAAAAGCAATACAAAAAAGAAAAGCAAGTCGGGTGGTAGAATTAGAGGTACAACATGATGGGTTATTGATTGTTATTACTTCAATCCAGCCATCGGGGGAGGTGATCCGGACAAACAAAGAGTTTGAGTTTTTTGTTTGCAGATTGTACGGCGATTTGTTGTACATTTTGTGTAGGAGAGGGGCTGTTTTTGTTTGTTGCTTTTTTGAAGTACTGTTTGCCCTGTTTGTGAAGAACTTTCCGGCCGCTTTCCTGCTCCGGTAAGGCAAAGGCTTAGAGGCTTTGATGTGAAGGGCCAGCATAAAAAAAGAAGTGGCTAATCGTACAGGGAAATCCGATTACAGTTGTATGGCGTAGTGCAATTAGTGTAGCGTAGCGAAACGTTGAAGGGAGCGGAAAATTAAGCTGAAATAGTTGCCGTACGATTTGGCCAGTCAATAAGGATGGCATGGTTACAGCTTTTATAGCCAGCTCCGTTGGTATAATGTGAACGTTATTGATTGTTGTTTAAGGGCAGTTTCTGTCAATGTCAATGATTTACATAATTTATGATAAAAGGGAATCGGGTTCGCATTAATTACTCCAATGGTTCATGTTTCAATAGGTTTGGGGAAATATTTTTTTTTTTTTATATCTGAATGTCTCGAATGTTTAGATTTTGTTTATATGTTCTTTTTTCCTCATTTTTTAAGGTTTTGCTATTGTCTTTTAATTAGATGATTAAATCATTAATTATTAAGTTGATTTTATATATTTATTTATCACGTACGGACTTTAAAGGTCTGAGCGTTTAATGTTTCACCTATTGTTTCAAATGATTTGTTTTGTTTTAATTGTTTATCCTGCTTTTCATGTTTTTTTTTTAATCTGTAGTTGTATATTTTTTTTCCTTTTATCCTTTTCATTATTTTACTCGTTATGTATTATTTGTCATGTTATTTCAATTAGTATACCTTATATAATGCACTTAAAAGTATTGTGAATGTATGTCTTCTTTGGTTATTAATTTAAATTTTGTTAAAACATTTACATAAAAAAGTGTAAAGAGCAAATTTGTTTTTTTTTTCAATAGTAAATACTGTATTTTTTAAATTATATTTATTCTTGTTCCTATTTTTGTTTAATTTTGAGGATGATTCTATGCTTCTAAAAAGTATGTCCCATCTCTACCTCCAAACATAAACCCATTGACATGAAAATGTTGACCCACCTGGAGGGTCTGTCAGCAATTATGGTTCGCTTTACAAATAAAACATGCTGACACACTATGTTGCGCCACGCATGTTTCCGTCACCGCTCGAGCGGAACTAATACAGTGCATTGCATAGTCACAAAACAGCCGACGAGGAAAACTCGCAAACGCTCCCCGTCCCCTCAAAACCCCCCCTGTTCACTCCTGTCAGTTTGGCTTATTTGAGATCGAGCACGATTTATTTTTTATTTACGAGCGCGAGCATTTTTATTGAATAAGTTTTTCAAAGTTGAAGTGTGTTTCCCCCCTTTTTTGGGGGTACGTTTTACGTTCCATGTGTGTGTGTGCGGATGTGTGGTTGAGCGTCAGAATGTATTCAATTTATAATATACTTCATCCGACCGACACTTACTTACCTACTGGGAGCACACAAAAAAAGGGATAGAACTCAAACCATTATGGAAGCAAGAGGGAGAGTTGCGTTTTTTGATTTCTTTTCGAATTGAGCGAAGGGAGAAAAAAAAATAATGTGAAAATCAAAAAAGAAAACGCATAAACAAGCAAAAACAATCACAAAAAGTGGGAATGATTTACCAAGCCCGGAAAAAATAATAGAAATCGAAGGGAAAGCGCACACCGTAAAAATGTGGCAAATAAAATATAAAAAAACATACACAAACTAGGGAAGGAAAAGATCATGTGGCGAAACGAAAAGTTAGAGGTGAAAAATAAAACCATACACTCACCCACAGGACTCAGTGGAAAAAAACTAAACTCCATCCACCCCAAAAGGCCTACCTTAGCGTGGGCTCGGGACGGTCGGAGAGGGAATACAACGTCAAGTGCCATGTCCGGATTTATTTGATTTCCATTCGTGTAAACCAATGCTGACGTTAATGGTGAGCGAAGCAAGGAAATTTTCACGCCTTTGCGTCTTCTCACGCGCGCGCCAGCCAGCCAGGGTTTAGCGCGGTTTTTCCGGGAGCTACTGGTTGTGAAATTGAGGTTGCATGTTATTGGGGGGTGTTTGTGTGTGTGTGTGTGTGTGTTGTTCCTGACGGTGTGGCAGGGACGTCGTGTGTCGGTGAACCTGCTGAATGCTGCTGACTTTGCACGAAAAAAAGGCAGGCATTTTCCCACCTGCCATCCCAAAAACCAGCTCCAAAAACACGGGAAAGGAAAGTTGTACCGCCGGTGCCGTATATTTTCTATCGCTTGATTGTTCGAGAGTGTCAAAAACTAAACCGAGGGACGGCAACCCAGGGACGGCCGGTCTAGGGGCTCGATCATGTTTGTCGGCTGTCGTGTTTGGGGTGAGGAAATGGTGCAAAGAAGAAAAAAAAACAGGAAAAGCATCCAACCAACCGACACACAAAGGAATAACACGATACCTGTCGTGTACTTGTTCAAACTAAATTTGTTCGCAACACGGGTACCGTCCACCCAATTCCGCCAGCTCCATCAATAGCACACGTTAGCAGGTCGATTTTTGGTTCCTTTTTTGTTGTTGTTTTGGCACAGCAAACCGGGAACTAGAAATCACGCCCCAGCGCGTGGATTGAGGATTTTTCCATTGGAGGGCGGGGAGGTCGAACTGATATGAATGAATATTCAATACGCCGTAGCGTAAAGCCCGATAGCTCCATTTCCATTCCACAATATTGGAATCCAATTTTAAAGAAACAAAAAACGCCCGGAACGGCACTATGCAACATTTGGGAGATGGAGACATTGTGAGCTTTATCTAATCCGCAATTTTTGTCATTTTGGGCGGTGATGGCGAGGGCGGATTACTTCACAGCACACAAGCCCGTGACCGTCGCCGAGGGTTTATTTTTCTATTTTGAAGAGCAGCAGCGGCAGCAGCAGCTTGATCACGAAACCGCACACGAGCACAGGACGCAACCGGTTTGGCGGTGGAAAAGTTTAATGGCATGCACGTGAGATTTCGCCACAAAAGCTCGAGCCCGTTTGGAGCTTACCGGGAGGAGCCAGAAGCCCTCTGTGCTCACACACAGCGTGAGTGTCGGGGGAGGTCACTGGGCCCCGGGTGTTAAAGGTGGATGAATCTTTAAACTTTCATTACAACCTCTGCGCTTACAGCGGGCCTGTGGGGCAGGTTTACTCTACAGGCACGCCCATCCCATTCCCAAAAGGATCGAGAGGGCGAGAGAGAACGAGAGAGTGTGAGGTCAAGAGGTCAGCCTGAACCGTGCACAAACGCAGATTCAATTTCGGGCTGTGGATAGTTGCATAAAAAGGGGGGTTTGCTGCACAACGTTGCCATTTTTGGAGGTTAAAGGCACCGTGTCGTGGTCGTAAAATACACCCCCCCCTCCCAGCTATACCCGCTCACAAACCATTCCTTTGGTTTGTGCGTTTGCGTGTGCGTAATTTGGTTAAGAGTGAAGCGTGAACAGCTTTCAGCAGAAAGGCGAAACGCACGATGACTGTATTAGTTTTAGCTCTTTTTTCATTCATTGCAATCGATTCTGATGGAAAGAATAAAAATCAAAACTGCCATTTTGATGTTTCGGGTCAATGGGCTCGACCAGAACAAAGCGGACCATCAAAACAATTTGTTCTAAACGCCGCACACATTAAAACACAACATCAAAAGCAGTTCACTGAACCTTAAATTGGAGGAAATGGAGGCCTGCTGCAAATGTGTTTTGCTGCTGCTGCTACTACTACTGCTACTGCCACTGCAGGCTCGGTGTGGTCAAGTTTACGGTGGTCTATAATATCCGCAACGACCTTTTCCCTGGCCCCCACCCAGACCAAAGTTGTAGTGATTAAAGTAACGAGCGGACAAAAACTATCCCAATATCCATTTTCAGCTCATCTCATTAAGGGTTGCCTCCATCCTTCTTCTCCCCTACTTGCAGTAGGGAAGGGAAGGGGACAATTTACTGCATGCAAAGTCCGAGTCGATGGCGATGTGGGCCGTAGGCAGCAAAGTTTTCCACAGCCCAAATATCTTACCCGTGTAAAATGGCCTGGGGCGCAGCCGAGAAGAGAGAACGTGAGAATGTGTGTGTATGTGTGTGTGTGAGAGAAAGCGAATTGGACGTCAGTGGAAAAGGGGTTTGTGGTGGCTGGCGGTTGAATCAATATCAATTAGGAGAAGCCCTTCCAATCTTATTCTCCACTGCCCCGTTGCTTTCGCCGTTTCGTCTTTTTCCTTTCGCTTTACAACGGCGCGAACGGCGCTGCAACCAAAGGAACGGAGGGGGGAGGGAGGCCAATGGGGTTAAATGCGAAGAATTAATTAGATTTAAATAAATTTAACAGCTCAAATTGGCTTACCGGATTGTGCTTGTGGGAAGGGGTAGGTCAGGGTAGAGCGAGTGGATCAATCCAATGTGCCGAGCTGGATGTCGATTCCGAGCAAAGACGGGCTGCGCCGAAATTTTATCGCAACAGCTGATGGTATTTAATGGCGATTAATTATCTGCTGCCCGGGGTTGGGTCGGCCTTTCTTCCGTCCCGTGCAGACCGTTCACAAGGCACTTGCACGAATGTCACGATGCTTAACGATGTGTTTAGTGCGAGCGAATTTATATCGGAGGGGTCGTCATGCATGACAAGCTGTTGGAGATAAACTGTGCAGAACAGATGGGGCTTGTTTTGGGGTTGGCATATAAGTGTGCAAGAAACGATTATAACATAATAATGGCAATTGGAGATGATTACCTTTTGACGGTCATAATAAGCGCCTATAGATATGCAATATTATGTTTTACTTTAGATTGTTTTTCTATATTTTTTTCATTTTTTGCAATAACAAATATATTTAAATCTGACTCTATACTACATAAAATCAAAACACACACATTTAAAAATTACAAATTTAACAGTTAAACACAGTAATATACCTAGAAATGTCTTGAGTAAATTGTAACGTGTAACGCCTTATGGTTCCTAGTGTTTGGAGCGCCTAAAGGTATACTATTTTTAATTGCTTCTTTGGATTTACTTCTCCTTGTCGAATATGATTGTAGTTTGTAGAGATTGTAGAGCGATATTGTTGATCATAATTATCAATAACTATAATAAAATAGTTGATAAAAACCAAATGAAACATAAATCGATAAGAACAAAAAAAAAAATATTGTACATACATTTAGGCGAAAAACATGCGCAAACAGGTAAACATTTATTCCGAATCCCCTTTGTGTGTAGCCTTTCCTTTGCAACATTTCTTTGTTCTACCTGTGCCGATGGGCTACACTTAGCAGCAGTGTCAATCGAGGTGCAGCCCGGGCACACACTCTCCTGCATGAACACCCCTTTCTGGACTCGTTTCTAGATACGGCATGACGGTGAAAGCTCGTCCTTCAATTCGAATGAAAAATGATTCTTGGAAACTGGTCTCTTACTGGAAAAGGTTCGCAATGGTAACTGAATAAAAACATTCCCTCACACACAGCCACACATACTAAAAGTAAAGGGTCGACAAAAGTTTTACCCCTAAAACACGATCACCAAACTCGTCAGAACCCTCTTTGCCTCCCAAAGGCAAAGTGATTTTGCAACAATCCACAGCGAGGCTGGCAAACGAACAGCACAAACGGAACGAATAAAACGAACTTGTAACTTGGAAAAGAAAGCGCGTCGAAGTCTTCTGATATGGGATCTTCAATGTGTGTGTATAGGTGTATGTGTGTGTGTATATGGTATTCCCTTTTTCCCTGCGAACTTTTGTGGGTGGATTCGCCTTTTTATGGTTTTCTTTCATCCTTCGACAAACGGACTGTTGCGTCGCCGTTTTTTTTTTTGGTTGCCGAAGAGCATCTCGTAATGGAAGTGCACTACGGGCACTGTTCCATTTTTTCTGCTTCGGTCTACGATGTGTAATGTGTGGCATTCCATTTCCACTTCCTCTCCTGGCCCTTCGCCCGCTCTGTAACGTATGGCGATGAGATGAGGGTTCGGGTTTTGGGCTGGATACAAAGTCAGCCCGGCAAGCTTATACCGGTTGAGCTTTTTAAAGGCGAGCCGTTTTGTGGGGCGTTTGTCATGCTTTCAGGCCAGAATCGGGACTTGATCTCCTCACGAAATAGTACTTATTTTGGGTCTGGTGAGGAGGTGCTGATGGTGGTGAAAGAATGCGATAAAAGAAAGTCTTCAGTGGAATAAGACTGTAATGCACAGCGATGAACATCGGAGTGGTTGTGGTTTTTGTTGAATTTGTCTTTATCTTTTTGAAATACACGAACATTTTTCAACAAAAAATCATTACATGTACTAGTGAATGCTTGTAAAATGCAACCCCACATCAGGTTAAAGCTGGAGTGTATGAATGTTGCCGAAACTATCAGCTACACTAGACATGTGATGGAAGGATAAAAATTATAAATAAACATACCAACATAAACAAAACTCACTATCGATAATTGAAATTCAGAATCTTGAGAAACACATCAGAAGTAGAGTGATGGTTTCCTATATCAATTCTGTTGTAGAAGATACTGTTTGTTTAGGGCAGCCTTCAGGAACTATGATTGGCAATGAAAGCTCACAGAATTACACCAGTTCATGTCGTCATTACCAGCGAAGTAGGCATGTTTTCTAGAAACACACAATCGTTACATGTTGAGTTCAAATGTATTTTTAATCGTTAAAAGCATGGCCAAGGCATGACCTTAAGCTACTACGCCTCAATAACCTTGTTGTCACAGGACCTGAGCAGACTGAAAAATACCCATTTTTGACCAAAAGAAGCAATGCTTTACTAAAGTAACTGTACCAATCTACCGTTCAGCCTTGATTTGAGCCATCGTGACACGTTTACCTTCAATTCCCTGTACATTGACCCATTCTATGGCTTCTGCTACAGCATGGGCAAATGTATCACTCTGTTTTCCTCTCATCAAGCCACCCCAATCTGCGGCCAGTGCTGCCGGTGTCGAATGCTTTTATTAACTAAGCCCGTACGACTCGCGACCATCATCGCCACGATGCCAGCCGGCACCAGCGAATGTTATCCGATGTCTTTCGTGTGTCCACACGATTGCTTCCACATCAGATCGGATGGGGTACCTTGCCTTGGGTCAGTGCCGCGAATGGCATGCGGATAGCTCGTCTGTTTTCTTCCTATCTTCAAGAGCATCTACGGACGGCCGCTACACCGATACACAGAGCTTGCTCGCAACAAGAAAACAGACACTTACACTAGGCTCCCCCTATCAGCGCTGGGTCGAAATGTGTGTCAACTGCGTCAGCTGTATCATCGTCGCACGATAATTGTACACTCCACGGCTCCAGGCCAGAGTGTGGGCAAGGTTTTATGGTCGCGTCAGGTGTAAGAAAACGATTACCTACACCTTCCAACTGCGTCCCGTTCCCCGTTTGGCAAAGCAGAGATGCTATCTGAACAGTGCCGGACAGAGAGTGGCATTATGAGCAGATATCAGGCTGCCCCATCCACCCCATGCTACCACAGCCACTTATCGCGAGCAGCCCATCGGTTTTTGCTTACGGGGGTTTACGCTGCGCCATATACATCATCTAATACCGCTCATAAATACTTATACTTAATAGTCATATTTTCCTCCGAGGTTCCTTTCGGATTACCTGTGCGCTTCCTTTTGGCTTCTCTCGTGTGTGTGTGTGTGTGTGAGCCCTGCCAGTACTTCGTACCTACTTTTTTTTGCCTCCTTCGTCGGGGACAGATGGTCCAAGATAAAGTCTTATGATTCATATCGTCCGTTGATTGCCGGAACGAACGAACCATCGGAGAAGATGGGTTGGCTGGTCGGTTGGTGTCTTCCAAACGTCGTGCGCAGGAAGAGGCAAACTTCTCTTCTCTGCCACTGGCCAGGGACACATACACATGTAAGTGTAATGGCAAAGACACACACACAGTGTCCAGTTACATTGATAAATCTCTCTTTTTGTTCCCTGTGCAGTGAGCTGGCTTGTGCTGTTGTGAGGATGCTCATGCGAGGATTGGATAAAGCTCAACGACAGGAAGTGAGAATGAGAGTGTAGATGCATCTATAGAACGAAGCCAGCGGGGAAAGGGAACAAGCATTTGTCGCAAACGAGAGCAAGCAGGTTGTTGGTTGCTGCCGTAATGCTCGTAAGGATCAATCAACGGCTCTCGGCCTTCGGAAGATCTGCCGGAGGGCCGTGTTATGATAGGAACCAATTTCCGGGCAGCAGTAGCAGACTCTGTGAATGCTCCGAAACCGCAGGCTCTTCCCAAAAGATATCATTCATCAGCCTGAGGGGTGGGATGGGGCTTGAGGCGATCACCAAGGTGTTTGAATGATGGATGCGTGCAAGTTGTGACGCTTAAGGTAAAGCTTCCTGTTCTCTATCAATAGCATATATGTGTGTGTGTGTGGGTTAACTGTGACAAAGTGTTTGTTTCGGGGCAGGTTATAGTATCACCTCTCCCTTCCTACAAACCCTCAAACTCTTCTTTGGGCTTTGCGGGTGATGAACTGCAAATTTGCACGAATCAAGTAGGCCAGCCCATTGCAGATGGCTCTGAGTGTGGGGATATTGTGATTTTTTCGATAGGGTCATCCCTGTCTGCTTTATCACTGGAACAGTAGCGAAAGCTTTTCGTATGAACTATCCAGTTCCGGATGCTTCTAGGTCCGGGAAACGTAGCAACATTTTCTCGGTAGTAAAATGTTTGCCGCTTTATGACTGACTTCATGAATTTCTAGCCGAAACAGTATGCAAAATTTATCCATGCGATTTTTGCAAACCAATTGGCAATTTTGTTCTGCCGATTCTTCGAAGTAAAATTGGAAGAGCAAGCAATAATGGTAAACAAAGTGGCTTATGATTCGACGAAATTAAGCACCGTACAGTTGCGAAGTGAATCTTTATGCGATCTTTTTTTTGCAACCATTTCTTCGAATCCTTCTGCTAGACGGAATGCTAAATTCCACGTACGGTGAATATTAAAAAAAAGTTGAATGTTTGTTAGACTTGTGCATTGTGATATGACTTGCTGAAGCGATGGTGCTTTCAAGAGAATGAGGAAATTTCAACAATTAAAATCAACTCCTAACTTTGGTAGCTTCCAAGTTTCAAATCAATAATTTCCTATTTTAGCTGAAATTCTATTTGCATTGCACTTATTACACCACGAAGCGAACGTTTATCAAAATCCTGTACGCAAATTCTTAGAAATTGTGCCGCTCATATTAATTTCACCAAAACCTTGCAAATGGCATTAGTCCCGGACGTTCGTCGCTACTGTTTGTGGCTGAATTCATTAGTGTAATGCATGGCACGCTTGATTAAACTATTTACGGAACGCAGGCATCACGGTCAATCAATTAACCTGCCATCAATTAAAATTCGTCCGCTTACCAACTTGTCAGCCGTGAACGGTGTCCAGCCAGTTCCAGTTCGGCGAAGGTTGTGCCACCGAGCGAATTGCATCTGTGGAACGAATTTCATAAACTTCAGCAGAAGCACTGTACGATGGATTGTAAATGATTGCTTCTTGCAAATTCTAGCGTTGGTTTACAGAGGAATACCTTAATATTTTATTCTAGCTGATGACAGAGCGGTGAGGATTAGTTTTTAGATTTACGGATGCAGTGATACCTTTGCTTTGATTGGATTCTGACAAGAGAAATGATTTGATGTATGAAGCTTAGATGGATTTTATTGAGCAGGAGCATTATTGAAACGAATTTTTTAGCAGCAGAATCGATTTGAGAGGTGAGACTTCAATCAAAGTCCAAATTGACGTGTGGAAGAGCAGTATGGAATGTTTGCTTGCTTGGTAAATACTTTATGGCTTGATTTTGCATCTGAACTGATTTGTGCGATTCAATACCGGACCCCAATTAATGGGAAATAATTTGCTCAACCGCTTACAAACTTGCACAAGCATATCGAAGTATATTGTATCTATATTCAGCATTTAAAACCATTCAATATGTTTAAAAGCCATCTGTTCCTTTTCGATGAAACTCTACCTTTATTTGCTCATTCAGTAGCTCTCGCTTTCTTGCTTTTCGAACCCAAATTTGTATAGCCACGTATGGCAATCTACCACCTTTCGCACGCTACATCGAGTGAAAATAATTGGAACTTTTCAATTACCAGCGAACATTTGTGGCTTGACAAGGGGGTGGGGAGAAATAAAAAAAATGCATCACCACCACCTCGCATTGCATGCAGCGGGCACATTAAGCTGGCCCGCCCAGGCAGTGCGTGTGCCGAAGTGTGCAAAATTACTTAATTTCACCAGCGCCCAGCACAGAGTGAGAAAGAGCAGAACACTGATGGGAACGGAAAGGGATGAAGGAGCGTAGGGGCATTTAATTGTGGCTTTGTGTTTCCCCCGGGCCCGAGTTCAATAAGGCTCACTTCCGCTTTGGGTGGCTCAGCGCGTCAGCTGGCTTTTTAATTTCTACGCGAGTTTCGTCTGGTAATTTCCTTACTATCTCGCGTGTCCAGAAAAAGACACAAAAAAAGAGGACAAACTCCACGCCAGAAATTGGGATGGATTTTTCTGCGTTTTTTGCACTCTCTCTCTTTCTCCCGTGCCCTATCAGTGCTTTTGGCTGTGGAAACATTTCCTTTCCAAGATTCGCGTCTAAGGAAGAGGAAATGATTTATGTTTTCCAGGATGTGCCTTCGTCTTGCAGCGCTTTCTCTCGGCTGTCACTTCCTTCCTCTCCTGGGTTTTGCGTGCTGTTCGGTTGATGATTCCGGTGTCGTTTCGAAATATGCCCGAGGTTTCCGGTTAAGCGGGCGTGCAATGGAGCTCGGGAGAAAATGAAACCCGAGAGCGCTCGTTTGCTTCACACCTCATGCTAAACCATTACGACACACACAGCACACACACCGAGCTGCTCGATACACGGCAAACACATCGGGAATAATGTCGCGCGGCGCAAAAGGTGAAATCCGTTCACATCGCCGTTTGACATCTGGTGTGTAATTTTTGTAATACTACAGGCATCATAAAATGAAAATCCGCTCCATCGGTCACATCCGCGCACGCCACACCTAACCTTCCCACCACCAGGAAGATCTGTTCGGTGCCACCCGGGCACCGGGTATTGTAGTTGGTTTCGCCGCTCCATGTTGCGCGCATGATTGATGGATTGTAATGCTTTTTAATATTAAATTTTTCCTTCCTGTGTGTGTGTGCCGCACGAGAGGCAGGCGTCGGCGGTGGTAGGGAAATTGTGCCAAATATTTATTCATTGGGTATGTGTGTGTGTGCGTAGGAGAACTTGAGAGGGGGAGGGAAGCAAAGCTTAGATATGGTAAACAGCCAACCAACTAGCATGGCCCGCAGGGATAAGATTGGCTTTCGAAGTGAAAGACGGACTTTGGCGCTGGCAGCAAAACGATACCGCGAATCCATCCTCCTCCGTTGTTGGTTCGTTGTGGTGTGGTGGTCCACCCTCCCTCCCACTGACACTTGTATCTATAGACTCGGCGCTCCGGTACGGGCGGATGATTTATAGAGGCAATCATACTGTCAGTTTCTTAAAGGCCGGCAGCTCGCATATGTTGCTAGAGTGGAGATCATCATGATCGCGAGCCGGGGAAGCTTCCAGCATCATAAGAGTGGAGGAGAGAGAGAGAGTAGGACGAGAGTAGGGAAGGGGAAGCAAAAAAAAGAGCAACGCAAATATGACTAACCATCGCGGCGTATTAATCTGCAGCAGCCGGGCGGTCGCGAAACCGCGTCCGGCACCTTGCGTACCGCATATAAAATGCAAAACAAAAGACCCCCCCCACAAGTGGGAGGGAGGGAAACACTCAACCCACACACTTCCAGAGCCACACAAAATACACATCCATAACCAGACGGAACCGGTTATTTTTTAAAATTGGTTTTGCAATTTTTCGTTCGCCACGAATTGGGTGCCGACCGACCGCGAAACGATCTACGGCGAAACCGGCTGCTTCGAAGCTTTTTCCGCGAGGAAAGAAATCGTTGCTATTTTCCCTCCCCTCCCCATCCGTTGGTTGGTTGAGATTTTTACTGCAAAATGGCACAGACACGTACGATCGGTGAAAAAACAAAAATAAAAAAAAATCGCTCGCAACGGAGAATTAATTACGCGTTCGCCAAGCCGAGGGGTTTTATTTATTGTTTGGGTTCGTTTTACCACTTCACACACACGATGCTCGTTTTGGCTTCGTTTTGGTGAGTGGAAGCCTGACGCGAATGGGATGAAATGAAGTCCTTTCCATTCATTGAAGTGAGTGAGTGTTCCGTGCGCCCATACGACAGAGAGAGAGAGAGAGGATCAAATCATCACGCGGGATCAGTTTAATCGTGTGCGGCTGCGTGTGTAGTGTGGCAATAATAAGTGGTGTTCCGGGCAGGGCCGGAAATGGAAATACCCATAGCGGAGGTAATGGAAAACAAAGCAAAAGAGCAAAGAACAAAAAAAATCATGCCTGACTGATGCCATAATGAGAGGTTATGGTTAAAGGCGATGAAATGAAATTTTCGGCCACCCGGTCGGTGACGAAAATTGATTGTAATCGTGACACAATAATGGGCCGACACGCGGGATGAGTTTTAAAAATCTCGAGTTCGTGCTTTCGGTAATCACCAGGGCGCTGTGTGTATGTGTGACACCATTTCTTAATCATTCGGTCAACGAAGGGAAATTAATTCAGATAATTCCTGTTATTTGACTACGGCTCCAATTCGATGGCAGCGATTGATTCCAAGTTTTTGCAGATTTGCTCATGGTGGAAGCATTTTAACGATCAAAATACATAACGCCATTTATTGATAATTTCAGTTGGAGCATGTGAGTTTGGAAGAGCAGAGAATTTCTATCGGTGAGTTAGACAGAATTACTTATCCAAGCTTGAACAGGAGCGCTATAGATTTTAGGAAATTATCGATTGTTATAAATAAGTCCAGAACAGCCAGATAGTAGGTAAAACAGTCCACAGATACTTTTCGACAACTTTGACGTCCACGATGCTCTGTTCAATGGTATATGTGTCTGGTGCTATAAACATATACTTCGAACAACATTATTCAGTTTATTAAGTAAAAATAGTTTGAAGTTCAGTAAATAAAAGTTTGAATGCAATATAAATTTATTTATTTTTCCTTATGGCTCCATATGCAATTCAGAAGACCTCAGCTCAAGGGGCGACAGCAACTTGTATCAAACGGATTTCATACACCGTTTGGTGTATTTATATTACTTGGTAATTAGATCCTTTCTAGTCACTGTGACTTTGGCCCAGGTTCTGAAGTTCGAGGTTATGCGTCATCATCAGGGGTGGATTTTCCTATAAGATGACTGAGGCCTAAAGGGGGCCCCGAGCTAAACTTCCGCATGTTTGCTCACTTTTATAAGGGATTGTTTTTTTATTGATGCACATATGTGAAATGGGGAAGAGTAAGGAAGCATACGCGAGCGACGGAATGTGCGCGAGAAGAAAGGAATAAAATGAACGGGCGAGGATGAGCGAGGAGAGAATTCGGTTACGGCGGGTACGGGTACCAGAGGGAAGAT
Organism: Anopheles arabiensis; assembly: GCF_016920715.1. Taxonomy (NCBI): domain Eukaryota; kingdom Metazoa; phylum Arthropoda; class Insecta; order Diptera; family Culicidae; genus Anopheles; species Anopheles arabiensis. The sequence continues at coordinate 71,645,597 of NC_053518.1, read as the reverse complement.
GGGCAGAAGCTATAATAGCGGTGCGCGCTTTGGGGATGGGGAGTTAGTTTGGGACCAATACGGGAACTGTGAAATGTGAACTACTAAACGAGATGTGCGAATAAATCATGTAGAGCTTTACTTTCCGGTGTCCGTGTTTTCTTCCCATATCACAGCTAATTTCACACATATTAAGGGAAAATTTAATCTTTCTCAAAACAGTATATTCTTACCAATAAGTATGTGGAATGTGTTGATAAAGTTTATAGCAATCAAAAGTGGTTACGAACTTTAGAGATCATTTATGAAGGCCTACATACTTTACATACCTTTACATACCTTTACATAACTTTACATACTTTCGCACTCTTTTACATTGAAATAATAAAACCTCTCATGACAATAAATCATAAAGAAGCTTCTAGGACGTTTAATTTTATAAAAAAGAAGTTCGTCGAAGGTCTCGATTGCAAGAACGAAAAGACTATAAATACGCAAATACAGGATAATCATTATCGGACGCTTGGATTTCAGGCAATTTGGATGTATCTGTGAAACAGGAGTTCACACAAACTTTGTGTCGTGGCTTTCGTTTCTCATTGTCTGGTTGTTACAGTCTAAGTCTATGTAGGGTACAGGTCGATGCATAGCTCTTTGTTGCACTAATACAAAGATCCTGTATTTGACAGGATCTCGTTCATTTCCACACGCACGGTGTGGTGTTTTTTTGGTTTTTCTTAAATTAATTAATTATATTATTTGTAAAAGTATTTGTTTGGTACGGAACCCTACGTTGTGTTTTTGTATTTTTTTTTTTTTTGAAGATGTTCTTAATAAAGAATCGGTGGCTCTGAAAAGAGCCGATGGTGTGCTTTTTCGTGGTACCAAGCTGGGTGGTTTGCTTGGAGTTCTGTGCCACTTGTGTGTGCCAAGGAGTTGCTGGTGAGATGAGCGAAGCGTGTTGCTTGCCGAGGATTTGAAATGACAAGAGTGAGAATTTGGCTTTTGCCGCTTTATTTATAATGCATTTTTTTTTAATGGTGTGCGTGATGACGAAACGATCGATGACCCGTCGAACAATTTGTAGCGATCCGCGAAAGTAGTGATGTGCTACAATCGGGACAATAGTAGTGATGTGCTACAATCGGGAACGAACAGTATTCGAATATAGCTTTGATTTTTGCACTACCAGAAACAACGATGATGGACAACCTAAAAATATACAAAATATATATGCTTTATTACACCGAAGACTTCTTCTATTTGGCGTAACGTCCTACGCGGACATGCCCCGGCCTTTACAAGACTTAATTAATTACCACGCAGTCGGATAGTCAATCCATGCTACGGGGGGACGGTCCTTTATAGACTTGAACCCATGACGGGCATGTTAGTGAGTCGTTCGAGTTGACGACTGTAAAATGGGACCGCGAAGACTATATATACTATTAGACTAATATATAAACCTGCCATATTGTACGACTGAAGAAAGTAAATTCCAAACGAGTTCAGGATTATGTATTTGATATTCGTAAAAAGAGAGTCAGAATACGATATAGCTTTTAAGGAAACTAGGGGCCCCAATTCGATCCCCGCCTTAGGGCCCCGAGATGAATAAATCCGCCTCTGGCCATCATATAATTTATTGTTATCTTTTTACACAGCAAGATTGATATGAACTACATAAATTATACTTATTATTTTTTTGGGTTTACGTTCTTCATATCCCTTGCTACCGTATTAGACGCCTTATATGCGAAACAGCACAAGGAAGAAAATAACAGAACTTTTCGCTTTTCCTACAATACGATGAACAGATAACACTTATCGTACTGTGACCTTTCCTTGTCTTCTGTGTATGCCTTTGCTTTACCGGTGAAGAAATATCACTCTCTACCGGGCACTTTTCCCTTTGAAGTTGAAAACGTTGAAATCTTTTAAATGCTTGAATCGAACCAAATTCCTGCCTGTTCCACACATTTAATATTCATTGGCTGTCCAATTCCCCGCCATTGTTCAAAATATTCACGCGCTCTTGTAACAGCTTTCAGCAGCATTTCTTGAAGAACATTACAAATTGAAATGGACGATTTTGTACCGGCTAACTAGCCAGGATTCCGCGAAACGGATAATATTGTTAGTGTGCCCGGTGGTGAAGGTGGAGTCAAGCGAATTAGGCATGATTAATTGGCTCCTGAAGCTATTTCACGCCGGTGCTAAACATCACAAAGATATCCGGGGTGTTGGAACCGCTAGCGCCGGTTTGCTCCAGTGTAAAAAGAGCTTTTCCGGGAAGCGTAAACCGTGTTAGTGTTCCATAAAATTACTCCAATTATTAATTTCTTCTCTAGAGCGGTGGCTGTTATTTCGACGAAAGCGTGCTGCTGGTCCAGTGCTTTTTGTTTCTGGATTCGTGGTACAACACAAACAACTACGGGCCTATATGGTGAAACGATTGAAACCTAACCTATCCAATACAGCTTTCAGAGTAGTTGAGCTCATTTCTGCCACCACCACCACACCAAATGCAGGCTCATTTCAAACGACCCGCTCAAGATGCTAATTCCTCTTTTTGCGTTAAGGAGCCCCGGCCCGGCCAGCTAAACAAAGCAAGTGTTGTGTGAACTACTGTACCCGGTGTTTAGAGCGAAACCACCCCGCCCCGATCGCTTTACATTCTTAGAAGCGCGTACCACTTTTCCAGCTGGAAAACGAGAATACAATGCGCTCGGACGACCATTATTTCCACCATTCCACTCGGACCACCAAAAGAGAGAAAGCAAGCAAATAACTATTGTTCTCAAATCAGCCAACACACACACACACACACACAGAGACCGTAATAAATCGCTCAAACAAAATGCGATTAGACGAAAGCTGTCTAAATAAAGTTCCTTCCGAGCAAACGAAACAAGCGGGACGCGCTCAGAACAAAAAAAAAAACAAGAACAATCGCATGGCCACGGCAGGTCTTCTTGGAGCAAAACTCTCCCAGCAGCAGCAGCAGCAGCAGCATTTTCAGACGAAAATTTCATCTAAACTTTTCACGCCCACATCCTGGGCTGTTCCGTCTCCCCTTCCCCGTCGTTGTCCCGCAACCGCTGCTAACCGGACAATTAAACATTCTGCTCGACGTCACTGGTGGAATAGGAGGCAAACGATCGAGTGACCAGGCAGGCGAGCACCAGCAGCATGGCTGCTAAAACCTCCCCTACCAAACCGGAAGTGAAACTTGAAACGGAAATTATTTAACAGTTGTCATTTTTATTCTCGCCATCCCCGCGCATCACCAACTCACGCTGCTGGTCGGTCGGTCGCCTCCCAAAACGGTGCCGAGCTTGCTTGCTCCGTTTGCCTTTGCTTGCTACTACTACGGCACGGCCATTGTTGCCGGCGGACAGGCTGCTCCTTTTCCCTGCTTTTGTGTGTGATGTCTTTTTTTGTACCCGTGTGTGTGTGCTTGTATGTCCAGTGTGCAACATACAAAGCTAGACATAAATCCTACGGCAAACACAAGAAACAGACACTTTATCAACTTAACTCCTTCCGACCTTCGATGTCGACCATTTGTGTGTATATGTGTGTGTGTGTGTGTGTGAACGGGGCAAGATATTGTTGGAGTTTGGTGCATTGTTTCCCATGTCCAGAGTTTATCATATTTTATACCCCCGCCGACGGCCATGTGTGTCCAAGGTCGTATCCAATCCTTACCCGTTTGTATGTATACGTGTGTGTGTAAGTAGGCTACTTCAAACACACCATTCGCCCTCTTTCCTTTCAGCCTTTTTTGCTTGTTTGCTGCTTTGTCCGCTGCCGGAGCCTTGTTTAGCCCTCTTTTCCCCTCCTATTTAAGTTATTCATCCAGCACATATTGATGAAGATAAATAAGATTATGGGTCCTTAATATTCTATATACGGTTCTACTTACGAGCACATTTCATAAAAGTTTTCACTTTTATTGAATTTCTGCATGACTTTCTGCTCTCTGCGTGTGTGGACCGTACGAGGACCATTATTTCTTCAGCACGGCAGCCCGGCCGTGGAGAGAAGGATAAACCGACGAATGGGTCGCCTGACCGGGGCAAACCTAAAGGGCCTGGTCGTCTTTTGGTCTCCCTCTCCCTCTCTCTCTCTTGCTGTGAACACCGAAAGGGGTGATAAACTTCCGTATACATACATTGTTGTGTCGTAACTCTGCATCCCAATCCTGCTCCTTTCCGGGGCTTTCCAAACATCCCAGAGCAACATCGCTGCCTGTCTGCTCGTACGGCCCCACTCTGTTCTTCACTGCCCTTGCGGGAAGGAGAGCGGTAGCGATGAGCGTTTTTGGCGAACGGAGAAGTTTAACGAGCCACGGGAAAGATGCACTCGCTTGGGTGTGTGTGTGTGTGTGTTGTGATGGAAATGGGGGACAACTTCTTTTTTTTAACTTTCCATCCCAACGTTCACCCACCACACTGGAAGCACTTATGAGGACTGGGAGATGGATGGAAGCGTAAAGGGGGAAGAGAGAGAGAGAAAAAAAGTCCCGACAGCATAAGTTTAGCTTCCAACTCGTCGAGTCAAAGAAATAATACTCGCCAAAAGCCCCGAACCGCAAACTTTTGTCCCCTGTTCCACTCCTTTCCCACCATCACCACCCTGCGTAGTAACCTTTCGTCGGGTTTTCGTTCCGGGACTTTCGAGCGGGCCTGGCTTCGTGTACGAGTTTTTCTTGCATTTTCAGGGTAGACGGGTAGTTTGATGTGTTGCACCGGCCTAGTTGGACCGGGGGGAGAGGAAGCAATGCTCCTCAGTGCAAAGCTACACGTGCTGCCATGCACATGTCCTGAACCTCGTCATGGACAAGGCCTGCCCTGTCCAAAAGCTACTTAACGTGCAGACTGAATGGCGGGTGGGATGGGGCTGGAACATAATCTCACGTTTCGATCTTGAAGTGAAGAAACGTTTAAGTTTGATTTATTGCCCCTGTCCCCCCTCGGTGCGAACCGAACTGCAACCGTACGGATGGAGACGTGCGTTCGCCATGAAAAAGCTTCATTGTACGGTCACCGACCGACGGGGGGCTATTACTTTACGAGAACGCACGATCAGCTAGATCTGATCCATTGTTGCATCCAACACAACACGCTACCGCTGCTGTGGGCGGAATCGATAATTGGAACGTTGTTTGTCCTTTGCCGTCCACCGAGCGCCGCAAAACGCTAGTGCGCTTGTAAACACAATGCTGCGGGTTTTTGGGTGAGTGTCTTTGAAGGTCTGCTGCATCTCTGCGGATGCTAAGAAACGTGTACCGAACAGGAATCAGGAACGCGGTAAATACCGCATCTACTCTAACCACCCCTACCAGTCGGCAGTCAAATTGCATCAAAACTTCAAACGAGCGTTTGCGGCAGGATCGAAACGAGCGAGTTGATATGATAATTTATACCGACCGGCCGGGGGGCGGGGATTGGGAACCTCGCTTGCTTGTGTTTTCTTTCGATTTTGCACCCTTTCGGGTACACGGGTTGCCAGCGGTGGATGCAATCCGATACCGGGTGGCTGTTGTTTCGTGCGATCTGCGGGAGGGTTCCGTTTTGCGTTATCTTTTAGTGAGCTGTTTTCTCGCACTGTAAAAGGAGCCGGCAAATGGAGCTTTGCCGTTGGTGTTGTTTTACGAGCGAGCTTTGTCAGAGTAAAGAGCGAGTAGTTTTGTATTTGTGTGTGTGTGTGTGTTTAAGTAAGCGAAGGTTTGTGGTTAACGGGTCGCATAACAAGGTTGGTTGTTTTGTCTTAATTATATGACTGTTTGCAGTGAACTTTAGACAAAGCGAAGATGAATTTGAAACCGTTCAATTACAGCGTGATGGCAGCGTCAGTGTAAACATTGGCATTTGAAAGATAATAAAAAGGGAATAAATCAAATTTTAATTAGAGATTACTCTTGTACATTGTTGTACCGTGGGATCAATACTCTTTTACCCGTTTTTATGGTTTTAACCGATGCTTTACCTTTTTTGTTTTAACCTAGATACACTTTGGTTATTTTCGTTTGTATGAAATTTTAATGCATTGGTGTTCCTTACAGGGTTTCCCACGATTTATTGGTTGGTTCCCATCGATCTTTTGGTGCGTTCCCACGATTTTTTGGTTTATTTGTATTGATATTCAATCGGAAAATACCAATAAATTATGAGAACGAACCAAAATTCTATAGGATACGACCAAAAAATCTGAGGAACGCACTAAAAAATCATGAGAACTGACCAATAAATCGTGGGAAACCCTGTACATTCAAATTTTTCTTGAATGTTGAATAATATATTTAAAAAACTTTTCCATGTTTTTTCCCCGAAATTGAAAATTCCCGATTTGATACATCTCTGCTGACACATTTAAGTGTATGTTTTATTTAAGTGTTTTATTTAAGTGTATTCACTTCGAAAAATAGGTTTTATGTGCTAACTAACGCTTTTTTTGTCATAAGTCGTGTAAAGATGTGTTAAAAAATTTGAAAAAAAATATACGAAGATGTGAAATAGTATTCTACACAACTCATACATTCACTGTTTTTATCTATCTCTGGGGGCTTTCACGATTCTAGTTAGTTTTTTTGTATGGAGTTTGACAGTTGGAGGCTGAAATCATGTAAACACTCCATACAAAACCACACAAAAAACTAGCCTGCAATTTTCAGTCTAGGTTATTCTAGCTACAAAGCTAGAATTAGATTCGAGTACCTGCTCGAAAACACGGGTTTGTTTACATTTATCCCAAGGTGCATTAAAGAGATCAGGTAATGCAATATAGAATCAAAGTGTATGTAGTCCAGGTGGTCTCATAGCATTTTTTTCATAACCAATTTTGAGCATCACTTTTTGACAGGATGGGTGAAAACTTTTGTTCAAACAAGCTTTCTGGAGGCATGACGAATACTCAAAACACTCTTAAAATCTTCATACAGAAGCAGAAGCGATAAAAATCAGCCTTCTAAATTCATACACCTTGGGATAAGCCCACCTGTATATTATACTCACTTAGATAGCTGCTCGAAAACTGCTATACAATGCAAACAGCTGACAGGCTGAAATTTCAGCTTACGAACTTACAACGGAAAGGCCCCCTCTTATATATTTTCCACAAATCGCGAAAAACGACTGTCCATATAGTTGTGGTAGGAGCTGTATGTTCTGTACTTACAATAACAGCAATTGCAGTGACAAACCAGAAAACGGATTACACTTAAACGCACAGACTATGGCCGTGGTAAAAAAAATATTTTGCAGCTTAATTTTTGTTGAAACCAGAACGTTTAATTACGAAATAGCCCCTATTTGAACCTATGGGAAGAAGGAATAATGGAAGTAAACATATCATTAAATGATTCTCAGAACGAATAACGCTGCTCATAGTTCAAACGGTCGTTCTACCGTTTACTGGGAACACTTTGCTCAGCAAGTGATGAAAGCGATCGTTTTGTTACAAATGCTTCTACGATTAATCGTTGTATTAAAAGACCAACATTAATTCAGAGAAAACACAAATAACATCCAAAGTCAATCGCTTCAGAGGTGATGGGTGACCTTTTGAATGTTGACCGTTGTGAAACTGCTCCGAATTCTGTTTATTCTTCCCTACTCTGGGAATTTGCGAAAATTTTTAATGAACAATAACATTCAAACATAACTCAGAGATAAAAAGTGTGTTTTTTTAAATATTTATTATCTCCCCCGAGCCTCAGAGTGTGTTTTAAAGCGTGCTTAAAGGGCCACCAGCTTAAAGCGGCTCCGAGCTTACGCTATTCGTCTTGTTGTTACCATGTTCCAGTACTTAGTAAAAGAACGCGACAAGCGCATAACAGAACAAAATTTATCTCTCAAACTATCCACCCACTTTACTGTTTCTCTCTCCCTCTGTCTAACAGCTTTCATTATTTTTTGAAACTCCTCTCTTTTCCCCGGTATCACTTTCCAGCAGCACAGCGCACACCGCAAGGCAGAAAATCTTCGTTCGATTAGTGAACGCCATTCGGGCGCATTTCCGGCCCCGGCTGCATCGCCTCCGCCACGATCAGTGTGCCGCGAGGGCTGGTGCGACGGTGACGTTAAATCATCTGCCTGGCTTGACGACGACGACGACGATGGCCATCGCGCGCGCGGTCGCCCGCTGCAGTAATGGAAGCAACTTTATCCTCGATCGTTTAACAGTATCATATTCCTTGCCGATGGCCGTTAGGCGTCCCTGCCTGCAGTATGTACGTCAGTATGTGTGTGTGTGTGTGCGTCGTTGTGTCTTTTGCTGCTGCAACTTCGGCGGCAGAGCAGTGCCCCATCCAAAAGCCCGGCCAACGGACGACGAGCGTTTGGTCGAGTCGTGTTTGAAGCGGAAAATTTATCACCATCGAAACGCACCGTACGCTTGGCGCCTGTCGGCAAAAAGGGGGCAAGAGTGCGGCGGCAGGACGAGAAACGAAGACGACCCTTTGCCATCGTACGAGCGCAAGCCCTTCCCAGACGATCTATCTATCGTTCCGGCGTGAGAACGTGAGAACAAAAGCAAGCAAGAAAGCATAAAAGTGTTCCAATAACTTCCACCCCGCGGGTGGTGCACTCGTCGTTCCGCCACCGTTCCGTCCCGTTGATGGGGGGGGGGGGGGGCAGCAGGATAGAAGAGAGGAGGGTGTATTGACATATGGATTAAATTTTCCATGGCTTGCCTTCTAGCCAGTGGGAAAAAGATAAGAAATGAGTTTACCGTTTTGCAGGAAGCGGAAGGCAAGCAATAAAGATTCGCTCCGCCCCATCCGACAAGGAACGGAGAGGTAGGGCGGGGGCTGGATGGGAAGTTTTATAGTTTTTGGTGCAGGGATTGAGGGTGGGGGAGAATTGCAGCGGGCTGATTTATGGATAACATCCTGCAAATGGGAATATGTGTCTAATCGTTGATGTGTGCTGGTGTGCTGCAACACACACATACACAAACACCAACGACCGATCGGATTGGGTTTCGCGCGGTTGTGGCTGTTGTGGATCAGAGGATCGGCACTAAAGTTTAATGAGCCATCATCATGGGCCCGCTCGCAGAAAGGGTTTTGCAGGGTTTCGGCCCGTGATTCCGATGGATAGCTTGCCGACGATGCCCTTAACACAGCCATTCCGCCATACGATGGTCGAGGAAAATGATGGCCATCAAGTTGGGCCCTGTGCCCTGGGTGTGTGTGTGTGTGTGTTTCAATTAAAGACGCTTTACAGTAAGCAGTTTTGCCTGTTCAAAGTTACTCTATTTGAGTGAAGGGTTCAGATGGTGTGTGTGTTCCTATTCGTAAAACGATCAACTCTAATGTGAAGTGGGAAGATTGTAAAAGTACCGATAGTACTAATGTGTTGATGGATGTTGTTGTACCATTACCGTAAAATGTTTCCCGATTTAAGGTGGATACGATTTTCCATCAATCTGTTCTAAATTCATGGCATTTTTCATTCAATTGAATTATTTTAAAGCTTTGATCGCTTCCTTTTTTTGCTTTCTGTTTTCATGTTTGTATTTACTCTTTACTCTAGATTTGCAACGAATTGTTTTAATTGAATTATTTTATGTTTTTTGCATGCCTTAAGGACTTTAGTATAAGTATGGTTGTTTTATTATGATTGCTTTGTTATATCATCTATTTCTTTAATTATTTGATTACGCTTGTTGTAAGCTGCCTTATGTTTTTATAGATTTATCACATATATATATATATATATATATATATATATATATATATATATATATATATATATATATATATATATATATAAATATATATATATATATATATATATATATATATATATATATATTTTTTTTTTATCTGATTACTTTATTTTTCTTTATGTTTTATGTTTCGTTTAATGTATTCTGTTAATTTCTATTTCATCATAGTTCATTTTACTTGTTTAATTAAATTACGTAGTCTTTTTTATATACAATAGATTCATTCCATGTGGTTTTTATGCTCTTTTTCTATTCTAGATAATTTGATTTTTGTTAATGTTTTTAATTTTTTTCTGAATATTTTACTATTTTTTCATGTTTTTTGCATTTACCTTTTTTACCTTTTTTTATATCATCTAACACATTTTTTTGATATCTACAATGTTATCCACTTAAAATAAAACACTAATGATATGAAAACAATATTAAGTTATACGCCCATGACACCTGAAGCGTTCCGCTCACGCTATAAAGCGCAACGCTAGGATAAGACAAAGCGGCACGTTAGTGATCGCGCGGAGGACAATGTAAGGATCGACGAAAGATTGTCAAAGATAGAGCAATTGAGAAGAAGCAGAAGAAGGGGGGTCGTCCGGTCATTCCTCCTCGGGAGAGAGGTCAAGTGGTGGCAAACTTGGATACGAAGGAGGATTAACTCGGTGGACGGGAAGCTAGAAGGTTCAATAAATTGGCTATTAACACGGTGTAACAAAAAAAACTAGTTTCTTTTATTAATATAAAGTGTAGTTTAGTTCATCTGGTGACAGCGGTAAAGCAAATATTTGCATGGTGATTTCTGGCTGGTGCTAAAATTCAAGTGGCTAGGTGATAAAGTAAATTGGTGAAAGGTAAATCGCAGCGTAGTTATAGTAAAATTTAGTGATTAATTAGTTAGTGATTATAATAGTGATTAACACATAGTGAAGTTTTTGGTTTTGGATTTTTCAGTTTTTTTATTAAACATATTTTTTTAAATAAATTTTTTGGGTTATTTTAAATATTAAAGTGATTTTTATGTATACAATAAGTTTAAAAGTAGTTAAATAAGTCAAATAATTATTGCGTATACAGCATTTGTATAAGAGCATTGGTACGGGAATGAACGACAGAGTGCTGGCGCTAAGGAATAGAGCTGTTCGAATCAACAATAGTTCGGATAATATTAACAAAATTCACAATTTGCACAATTTCAATTCAACTGCAATAAGTGAATCAAACGTAAATAAAGCTTATTGTTACAAGCAACGACTTCAAATACTTAAGGCGGAATTTTTTAACCAAAGTATTGAGATTGAAAAAGCTTTGAATAACACATTAACAAATATGGAGTACGCGTTCCCAACAGAGAGAGCAATGATGTGCATTCCGGACTTTCACGGTGAATCGAAAGATTTGGAAAGATTTTTATATCAAATCGACTTCTTTGCTAAACGAATCCCTGAGGGGGAGTCAGAGGAAGAGCTTATTCAAGTAGTAATGTTCAAACTTAAAGGAAAGGCTGCAAGTTTGTTTAATCGCATTGTTGATGAAAGTTGGGATAATGTGAAAACAAATTTAATCAAGCAATTTGGTGAAAAGGTTAACGTGGAGGCCATTTTCCAACAAGTGGAAACGCTACAGCAGGAGTTCAATGAACCTTTCACAACGTATAAGGAAAGAGTTCTAAAATTAAAAGAGCAGATCATGAATAACTATGCAAAAAACGCAGAAGATTCATATGCCATTAAAAGTTTAAAAATTCATTTCTTAGCTGGACTAAAAAATCAAGAACTGAAAACACTGGCTCGAACCAACAAGCATCTCGAATTTGATGATTTGTTAGATTACCTCGAAGAGGAGGTGGTGCAAATTGAGCACATTCGGAAGATTGAGGAAAGGTTGAATCGAAGCCAAGTTTCCTCACACAATTTCCTCACACATGATACACACACCAATTATCAACCCAACCTGGAGGAAAGTTTCATAGATGATAACGTGCAACAACCGATGCAAAGTAGAAATTGTCAACACGGTAGTTTTTACAATAGAGATAGATTAACACGCTGCGATGAAAGTAGATGTAATAATTTACGGCTAGATAAGGGTAATTTCCAACCTCAACACAACAGTACCACTTATTATCCTAACACTTCAAGAAACTTTTCTCAACCTAAACAATTCACTTCATATGGCACCTCATATAATCAACACTCATCACAACACATAAACTACCCAAATAATCAATCCTCCTTCCAACGTAACCAACATCAAAGTAGTTATTTGCAACAACCACAACGTAGTCAATATCAAAACCATAACACCCAACAAATACCAAAACATAACCCATATCACAACGATAAAATACAGCAACAGTTATGCCAGAACCAACAGCAAAAAACTAAATATTGGAACATTAGATATTGCTACTAAAACCTCTAGTGTTCCCATAGAAAAGAAAAATATTTTTCATATAAGCCATCCAGAGTCAAATCATAGTCAGGCAGAGCCAACAGATGGGGATTATTATGAAAACATTCAGGTTAGTTTCACAAATGAAGGAAAACCAATGGCTAATATTTTATCCGAGCATCGTGAAAAAATCGAGCTAAAATATTTAATAGACTCTGGAGCTTGTTTCAATGTGCTAAGCTGGGATGCAGCTAAAATATTAGGGGAATCGGCTATTAATTATACCGATAAAATAACGTTGTCAAGTTTCGATGGAAGTTGTGTTGAAACTATGGGTTCAATGTTAGTACGCTTGTACATTGGAAAATTTATATATTGTGAGAAATTTCACATAGTGGAAGTTCTTTTGGTACCGGGAATTATTGGATCGAACTTTTTAAGAAAATATGCAAGCAAGGTTGAAAGACATTTTCAAAACATTCTTTTAACAAAGCCGCACAACGAAGAAGAGTGTAAAGAGGGTAATAATTTAGAAGGGAATGATGAAAACGATAAGGAGGTATTCTTGGAGAAGATTAACTCAGAAGAGAATGCACATGAATGCCTCTCTTACTTGGAGGAAAAAGATGCAGATTGCGATTTACTAGGTAAGGGGAAAGAGGCAATAGGTGAAGCAAGATATAAAGAATTATTAAACAAAATTAATACCAACCATTTAGATTTGCATGAAAAAACATGCATCACAAAAATAATAATGGATTTTTCTGATACATTTTACTTGCCGGGAGATAAGCTCACATTCACTGAAGCAACTAAACATGAAATAGAAACTAGTTCAAATATACCAATTTACAAGAGACAATACAGATTCCCGGCTACAATAAATGCGATAATGGAAGAAGAAATTGAGGAAATGTTAGCACAAAATATAATACGACCAAGCAAAAGTCCGTGGAATTCACCTGTCATGTGTATCCCGAAAAAGACGGACGAAAATGAAAAAAAGAAATATCGTATTGTTGTAGATTTCAGGGCACTAAATCAAATAACTAAACCATTTAACTATCCTATACCTAGAATAGACGATATAATGGATAATATAGGCAAAAGTAATTTTTTTCCACTATCGATCTGAAGTCCGGTTTTTTCAAATATTAATAGATCCTAAAGATGCTGCAAAGACAGCTTTCTCTACAACTAGAGGGCATTATGAATTTACACGAATGCCTATGGGACTAAAAACAGCCCATCTACGTTCCAAAAGCTGATGAATACCGTCATATATGCTATACAGCCGGTAAAAGCATTTGTTTATTTAGATGACATTGTAGTTTTTGGTGAAACCATAGAAGAACACAATATCAATTTAATTAAAATTTTTAATGGTTTAAAGCATTACCACCTAAAAATAGAACCATCTAAATGCAAACTATTACATAAACAAATAAATTATCTGGGGCATACAATCAATTCAGAGGGAATTAAACCTACAAAATCTAATATTGATGCAATAGCAAATATGCCAGCACCAAAAACATTAAAGCAACTCAGATCGTTTTTAGGTGCTATTAACTTTACGGAAAATTCATTCCCAATGTTTCCGAGGTACGTAAGCCCTTGCACGAACTTTTAAAGAAAGATTCGAAATTTGCTTGGGATGAAAACTGCGATGAGGCTTTCCAAACACTTAAAATTTTTTTAATTTCTGAACCTATATTAGTACGACCAAATTACAATGATATGTTTATAATCACTACAGATGCCAGTGATTATGCACTTGGAGCAGTGCTTTCTAATGAAAAAACTAAAGAAAAACCTATTGCATATGCTAGTAGATCTCTTGTAGGGGCAGAGAAAAGATACCACCCTATCGAAAAAGAATTATTAGCGATTGTATGGGCAGTAGAACATTTTAAGCACTATGTATATGGTCAGAAATTTGTTATCTATTCTGATCATAGACCGCTTGTTTCTATTTGGCGCCTCAAAGAAAATTCTACGATATTAACAAGACTAAGACTTAGATTGCATGGTTTAGAATGCGAAGTACGATACATGAAAGGAAGAGAAAATGTAGTCGCAGACCTTCTGTCTCGGCTTCCGGGTGTGGAAATGAAAGAGATAGAAGCTGAAAATCACACATTAGCTGTTGTAACGCGCCAGCAAATGAAAAACAATATAATTTGTGAAAACAATAAGCAACATAAAGCTACGGAAGAGACATGTGAGAATTTAGAGCAACAACACTGGGAGGATTTATTAAAAATAACTATCGATAACGATCCAAATGAGAACGAAATGAGAAGGAAAGAACGATTGAAGGATATGCAACAAGTTGATAAAACTAAATTTAAAAATTACAAACCGGGCAATGAGAGAATAGAAGTAGATAGAAGTGAGATAGAAACAGTTTTGAAAGAATTTCACGACGCACCTTTAGGAGGACACGTAGGGGTACGTAGGATGAAAAAAAGAATAAAAGAACTGTTTTACTGGAAGGATATGAACGTCGATATAGAAAGATACGTTAAAACGTGTAGATCTTGTCAATGTAACAAAATTAGCCGGTACAACAAAATACCCATGCAAATAACAACCACTTCAAATAACCCCTTTGATAAGCTATACATGGATATTGTCATTCTCCCGGAATCAGAAAAGGGTAACAAATACGGACTAGTGATTCAGGATGACTTAACAAGATATTTAATAGTTTTACCAATGGAAAATCAAGAGTCAACAACCGTAGCAAAAGCATTTGTCGAAGGAGTTATATGCTATGTTGGAGCTCCTTTGGAATTAGTAACCGACCAAGGGACAAACTTTATGAGCCAGGTTATGAAGGACACTTGCAAACTGTTGAAAATTAAAAAAATAAACACTTCGGCATATCATCCTCAAGCAAACCTCGTAGAACGAGCTAATAGAGAGCTAAAAATTTACTTAAGACAGTTTGTAGGGCAAAACTATAAAACATGGGACAGATATCTACCATACTTCGCATTTGAATATAATACTACAGTAAATACATCAACCCGATTTACCCCATATGAGCTAATCTATGGCAGGAAGGCAAGATTACCGACATCAATTTTTAACCAAAATAGTAATAAGCGAGTGTATAATGATTATTGCGAGGAACTGAAATTAAGATTAAACGAAATGCATATAATAGCGAAAACAAATCTAATCAAATCAAAGAGATGAGGAAACAACAATATGATCAGGATGCGAAAGAATGGAAGCCTATGTGGGGAGAAAAAGTGTTGGTAAGAAATATCCCAACAGGTGCAGGACAGAAGCTACAAAGCCTGTGGAAAGGTCCGTATGAAGTAGTAGAGATTCCCAGCGACCAAACATGTGTCGTAAGAAATGGAAAAAGATTCGAAAAAGTTCACAATAATAGGTTAAAAAGATTCTATGAGTGATAAGTTTAGGATTTAGCTAGGTAAAAAAAAAAAAAAAAAAAAAAAAAAAAAAAAAAAAAAAAAAAAAAAAAACTTTGTGAATTCTCTTCAAATCCTTCATACCCCTATTATCTTTAAAATATTAATAAGTTCATTAGGTTTAGGTAGGTTAATTCATTAGGTTTAGGTACGCTTTTTCACTAGGTTTAGAAAGGTTTCATCGCTAATTTTAGGTAGGCTCTTTCACTAGGTTTAGATTGTAGGTAGCTTTAAGTACGCGTAGGTTAAGATTACTTTTATAACGTTATTTGAAAAAAAAAACACACACACATACACCACATTATGCCACTGTAAGCCACTAACAGTTACATTCCATTTTAGCAACTGCTTGGTTTTGATCTCGGAGGGGGTTTGATAGGCGATCCGGAAGCCTCGCGCGCAACGTATCGTATGCGTAGGCGGAATGATTGTGTGAAGAAGAAGATGATCGATCATTTGTAAACGTTGATCGAAGAGAGCGATGATTGAGAAAGATGAGAGGTGAAGTTACATGTATTGTACACCAGGATACGGTAGGAGTATGGCTAAAAAACTCAACGGAAAAAAGGTTAGAATGGGTCACAAAGAAAAATAGATTCCCAAATTACGTACTATTTCCGCGCACACACACAGAGTATAACCCAACGGAACGACGATAGTAACGAACGATGATGATATGACAATGAAGAGGGGATAGCGATCGCTGAGCGATAATCATGAATCGATGACGATGTGTAGGGAGCCGAATGGTATGTGGATCAGCACAGCAGAACACCGTACAACTAAAAGTCGGTGATAGAGAATGTTAGTAGAAGGATTAGGAAAGCAATATGATAACCATGGAAAACTACTTAGTTAAGACACTTCGGCGAAGTTAAAGGTAGTTTCGGTATTGCTGCACTAAAGGATGTTTCCGGAATGAGCTATGACGTTTGTCACGAGGTGAAGGTTGAAAAAAAAAAAAAAAAAAAGGGTAAAGAGATGAAGCGTTCCGCTCACGCTATAAAGCGCAACGCTAGGATAAGACAAAGCGGCACGTTAGTGATCGCGCGGAGGACAATGTAAGGATCGACGAAAGATTGTCAAAGATAGAGCAATTGAGAAGAAGCAGAAGAAGGGGGGTCGTCCGGTCATTCCTCCTCGGGAGAGAGGTCAAGTGGTGGCAAACTTGGATACGAAGGAGGATTAACTCGGTGGACGGGAAGCTAGAAGGTTCAATAAATTGGCTATTAACACGGTGTAACAAAAAAAACTAGTTTCTTTTATTAATATAAAGTGTAGTTTAGTTCACACCCATTGCCCAAAACATTGTTACAAAACCAACATCCAACCAAAAATAATCATAATTTGACAAGCAGAACTTACAGCTCATTTCACGTTCGTTACCGAAAAAACTAGCAGGCGAAAGCAATCCGTTCTATCAATGCAAACTCTGCTCCAGCGCCATCCATAACAAACTTTCTTACTGCTGGCAGTTAGGAGAGACATTTCCAAGCACCGAGACAAACAAACCACCCCAAAAACCCGACCGAATCCTACGTTCTCAACGCGCTCGTTCCCGGAGGCACCCCCGTTTCCCGCAAAAAGCACAAGCAGTAGGTCGACATCGCGACCGAATACCGCGTCAGCCATTCATAATTGATGTCATCCCATTTGTCTTCGGTATAACGGGTTTACTATTGGTTTGCTGATGACATTTTCGCGATTTTCTCGCGCCCCTCCCCCCGCCTTTCGCCATCGGCTCATTCCGTTGGAAAATAGTACAGCCTGAAAAAAGAGGAAAAAAAGAACCCCCAGCGAAAACCATTCACGCGCGCTAGCTCGGTTTGCCAGCCGTCACCCGCGGTTCGTAATCATAAAGGCAAAGAAATCACAAAATGCCGCACGTTTCGTGGGCGCTCTCGGGGCGTTGATGAAAACAAATGACGTCCGCCCGAAGATGCCATAGTGGCAGTAGAATGTGCGGGAGAAGCAGAGTTGGTGGGCAGGATGCAAGGACATGAATGTATTATCGGCGATGGATCCCGCAGGGTTTGCTTTCGGGGTGGGGAAGGGATTTTTCGGGTATTTACCAGAAGTCATTATTGTTATTAGTCCTATTGTTTTTGGCGGGCTGAGTGCGAATGAGGTGGGCCGAGGAACGTACTAGCTTGCGTTACGATAGCAGGAAGCGGCCGCGGCCGCCGCATCTCACTGGTAGGATGAAGAATGAAAATGACAACGAATTTAATATGTCTCCGCGGTGAGTTTAATTCGATGTGTTGTGTTTGGCCTGTCTGTGTGCCATCCCCTGGCCGGGTTGATGCACGCTGATGCCTTTGTGCCGTTTGCGGGCTCGCTGTCGGCAGCCAAAACCGACAGCAACAAAGGCCAGCGAACGTGGTACGGTGGGAGGGACTCGCTTCTTCGTCGGTGATGCTCATTATTTTGGATTCCGCCTTTTCCGCGCCTGAGCCGTGCCATTGCGGACAGGTCCGTGACAGTTGCGCTATTTTCACCGTCCCTTGTCTCCGGGTGCCCGGGTGACGCTATAGTGCAATTCGTTTCGAGGGTCATTCGGTGGAAAGCTCGTCTTATTAAATCATCCCGCGCTCTAAGACGAAGGAGAACGGTGCGATGCTTGTTTTGGTTCCATCTGAAGTGGGTGAGGGGGTGAACGAAAGGTATGATGATAAATTCGGAATGCCCTTTTTCCATGGATTTGTGTAGGAGTAGATGCAGGGAGTAGCAAAACTTCATTAGCACAATGGTAGTTTTGCTTGATTAAGCAGCACAACAAATGGAGAAGCAGCGCATGATTGAAATGCGTTGGTAAACTTATCTTAATTTGCTTGTTTGTTTGCTTCTCATCATAGTTGTTGCGTTGTTGCTGATGATATATTTCAAGCTAGTAATTGTTCTTTCCCAAAATTAATATTTTACCAGTTATTTTTCTACTTACATTTTCAATTTAATATTTTTAATGGGTTAAGTCTTATAATGAATGAAGTAAGTAATAAAACATTTAAAGTGCCTTTAAAAAGCAAAACATGATAATAACAAACCGAAATTGTAAAAATGAATATGTATTTCTTGAGCTCTACTCTCATAATCAATTTTCCTCTTTATCCTCATTACTTACAACAAATAGGAAACATGCAACCTACCGCTTGTCACTTATTTTAAGGTTTATCATCGGCTGAGCGCACGTTTTTACTCACCTCAATAGTTCGTTTCATGAATAAACGATTGATTGTTCAACAAATTGCAGCATTTCGTTCAGCAAGGCGATAGCGATTTTTTAATGTCTGCCGACTAATATACAATTTGACAGCGAAGGTTTTGTAGTGTATATATTGTTATTGTTTTCTTGATAAATAACAAACTTAATTGAAGAATGTGTTCTATCGCAGGCACGTAATGTTGGCCCGACTGTCACGATAAAGTGTAACAAACAGCTTAAGCAGATACAATTGTGTCGCTCGGTGCTTTAAAAACGGTCACGCAAAGCTTCAATAAAGCCAGCCGGCGGCCAGATGAACGGATGCCCATGTTTCCAACCTGCTCACCCCCAAACACCCACACTCCACGGTCGAGTGAAATCGAGCAGCACACGCACACACACACATATACAAGTAAAAACAACATCGCATATGTGGTGCCTAGCAGGTGCAGCTAGGGCCGTGTGTGTGTTGCAGGCGCGTTCTGCCACGTACGATCCGTGATGCATCGCTCATTCTCGACCCGGCGCGCACACAAACATACACACAAACACACTCACACACAGACAGTGTTGACTAGCGTTAGCGTTTCAGTTTATTCAGCCGTCGTTTGCAGCAGCGCCGGTATAATTCGTCGCGGTGGGGTTTTATTTTTGTTTCGGCTCACGGACACCCGGGTGCAGCTGCAAATCACCTGTGCTCCGTGCACCGTTGCGTCCCGGGGAAAATGCATTGTGCCGGAGCCCTTTGGTAGACGACAGCCTCGACCGCAAACCCCACCCAACCCAGGTGGGTAGGTTGTCAGGTAGGTTTGGGTGGGCCGGCAAAAGGACTCCCACTGGCTGCTGCTGCTGGCCACGATTCCAACATAAAACCCGACGACGTAATCAGAAAGCGAGAAATAAATAATAACACGATGCAGCCGATGGGTGGGCCGCGATGGGAGCAATGGAAACACAGACACACACACACCCACACAGCCCTATAGAGACCGGTATTGTCAAGTTTTGCGTTGTGGCAAAAAGCGATGAAGACCATCGCCTGCCCACTGTCTTGTACAGGCGGTTTTGAGATCTATCCCGAAAAAGGGGTAACAAGGGACAAAAGGGACAGAAATGCACACACACACACACATAGACATTTTGGGATGAAAAGCTCCCAGTCGCTTCCGAGTAGAGTTGACGGTGGTTTCGTGCGGTTTGCTGATCCCGTGGGGAGAGGGTTACGCTTCCCACTTCCCCACCTGGACCAGTACAAGGGCGAAGGTGTGCCGGCAGTTGTTCCAAAGGTACAGCAAGGTTTTTCGGGGTATAACGATGGCAAAAGTTGTAGTGAAACGAGCCACGAGCCAGGGAAAGAGTAAAGAAAGACAACTGGAAAGCAACTCACCCTGGCTCCGTCTCCATCACCGGATCGGACAAACGCTCAATGCAGCGACGATTACGAGGAAAGCATGCTGAATGAGGCCCAAACCCGAGACCGAGGTGTCAGTTGCGGTCGACTGGCATTTTTGCCACAGATCTTTCCGAAACGCCACGAACGACGGGGACGACGACGAGCACGGACGACGAGCAACCTTTCAACAGGGACCGTACACACACCGGTACGGGTGCACAGAAAGCGGCCCCAGTTACGAGGCACGATCGATGGTAAAAGTTCAACTGCCGGGCCCCGGGAGGAGGCCCGCAGAGCAATGAACGGGGGTAACGAAACCGGGGCACAGGTTCTTTGGTGGTAGTTATTTTGCAGCGGCCGTGTGTCTTCAGCTACGGGTACATAATTTAAAACGGATACTGATTACTGGCCGCAACTGCACTGAATCATTTACTGCTGCAATCGACTGCACGGCGTGCAGCGACAGGACAGGACCGGGCCTGTGCGCCGTCGAGCGAACCGGGCGCAATGAACCAGAAATACCAAACCCCATCCCACTTGGTAACGTCTGCTGCAAACGTAGGGATGTGCGTGGTAACCGATTTCGTGTCAAAATAGGCTCTGGCGTCCGGAATCGATGCCAGTCGGGGTGGTGTGTGTTTTTTTTTTAATGGCAGATAGAGAGGGTAGCAGTGCGAGAAAGTCATGGTTAAATTCTTGTTGCATCATCGTGTGCCGTGTGCACCGCAGCCTGGGTGGAAGGTAGCAGCAAATGATTGTAATTTGAAATTGATTATCAAAAAAGTGGTTTTGTGGGTGGGTGGCGCATCGTGCAATTGGGAACAAGCGAATTGAGTTGTACGCGGTACAGATGCCATTTAATGGGATGGCGTAAATAATTTGCCTGCGCGGTTAAGCGTAGTTTTGTTGCTGTGCATATTTTGGTATGCATATTTAGAGCAATTGAACTTGAAATTAATTGTTTTACGATGTGTGGAGGGCGTGTATGCGTGAGTTTAATGAATAGTGAACAAATAGGATTTTTTATAGCTTAACTTGTTTAAGTTTGATGAGGAACAGAAATTTGAGAGCTTTGCATAGTTATTAATTTATTTTCCATGACCAAATGCTATTTAACATTGGTTTTGTCTATTGAAATTGACGTTTTGGTTAGAAGTTCAAATAGAGATTTGAAATGTTAGAACGAATTATCATCAATTTACCATTGCTTAGCAGTCATTTGAGTCGATCATCGTTATTGTCTTATCTTATCAGCTCTCGAAACCATTTCCACTAATGGAAATATCCGAATGAATCTCATTTAGTTGCTAATTTTCTCAACAACAATCATCAAATCCATAAACAACCAGGCGTCTCCATTCGGCAAAACCGAACGCTCGATGGAGACGCCCAGCCGCTCATTCACCACACAGCGCGCGTTTCTTCTTGCGCGTTACTTTCCCACGCCAATTGATGCGGAGCCAATTAATAAATCAGCGATAATTACATTCATGAGCTCACTGTGCAATTGTCACGCGGCCGGCTTCGGGAAATTGTTACACGGAATCAGACACAACAAACTCACAACAAGTGTGCGCGAAGGGGAGTGTAAAAAAAAGCAACACAAACACGGAGAACCCAAACCACACGTCCTTCTCGCGTCCTGGAGCGGAATAATTGTTTGCTCGGTTACCGTTCAGCTCCGGATCTGCCCCACCCGAGATGGCCGCGTGATACGCGCGATAAACTTATTTACTGGTTCGGCTTTATTCATAGTGTTATCGGTGACGACAGGCACCACCTTTACTTAAAGCGAGCGCCCTCGCCGGTTGGTGAGTGAGCGAGCGGGTGCGCGATATTAAATTTATTTTCAATAAATCTTTCGCTTGGCTCTGGGTGGAGAAAAATCTTTTTTCTTCTTTCTCACCCGACAACTGCGATCCGGGACTAAAGCGGGACTAACGGGGACTCAATCCGCGCATACACACACAGGTTCTTGTAGATACCTCACTCTCTCTATCTGTCTCACACAGTTCTAGGCAGCCCATGGCGGTAAGTGTTTAACTTGTTCCCGCGTCCCATCCCGCTTTAAAGTGCTTTTCAACGAAAATTGTTAGCCCATCGTTGTTCGGGCAAAGTTTGCGCGTTGTTTATTCTACCCTCGCTTCTATCCCACTCAAAAGCCACGCGCACCAAAAGGGAATGCAATGGAGGCATGAGGCACGGCAGAGCAGTCCGCCATCTCGGTGGGTTGTTTGTGTTTCGCATCAAATTTATCAGTGTTGATGTCCGCCTTGATGCTCGCCTCGTCGCTAGAGCTTGCGTTAACAGGACGTTAGTGATAGAAGACGTTCCGTCTTCCATGAGTCAGTGAGATTAATATACATTTTTTTTGGCGCGCGCCCGCTGTTTGTGCCGCTGTCCTTCCGCCCAGTCAGCCTAAATTGCTTTGTATAAATTTTTACGCACAAACACACGCACACTCCCGCACACAGTGCGAGTAGAATGGGGCCGTTTTCACATTTTCGCTTGGGGTTTCCTTTTGTCTCATCCGGCTATGGGCGGAGTGAAGGAAGGAGGAGGTTGGCTGTAGGAAAAACGGATTCAAAACGCCACACGATGGATCGTACCACGGGGCCCTCCAGATTAGCGCGCGGCAACATGAAAAAGTTTCTTCATTGATGTATTCATGATAATATGCCCGGGGCGTGTTGGCGTTTTTTTAACAAGGCGAAAACACATTTTCTCTAAAGAGATCGTTTTGCTGCAAACGGTTACCGGTGTGCAGACGCGCGTGGGAGGAGGAAAACGAGAAGCGGTACGGCCACGCTTTGCCGTTCTGTTTGCCACATTTTATTTGGTGGGGAGGGGCATGAGTGAAAGAACAGACAAAAAAAAGTTCATTGATTTAATTTTACCAGCTGAGAATGATGTTAACTGTTACTGCGTTTAGCACACCCGATGTAATGCAATGTGAAATAATGTTATCAAGCAGAGGGAGACAAAAAAAACGCACACTCTTGCAGTGAAGGAAAGCAATTGGAAGCGAAAACAATCCAACCACTTCCAACTGGCATGAATGGGAAATAAAAAATGAGCCTTTTGTTGAGCGCAGCTCCATTGACATTGGTTTGGTGAAACCCGTACCGAGGTTGTCATAGCTTTTCCTTTTTTCCCCTATTGCAACAGTAGATAAGAAGCTACCGAAGGGAGAGGCAGTTTTTTCAACCCTTTCTTTCTAATTCCACGCCAAAACAATATAAAACTACGCTCCGGCAGGGCTCGCTCGGTAGCTCATGATTTGTATCATTCGCGTTCAGAACACGTACCGGTACCGCTTAAAAGTAATTAACTTTCGTTGAATCATGAATACATTATTAGCTTGTTATCTGTGCGCGCTCGGGTGTGCCGGGGTGCCGTTTGAGCGGTGCGGATAAGTTATGATCATTATTACACACACACACACGCACACGTGGGGTTGGCATTTGCGTTTGAGGGAGCGCGTGGGGAACAACAAAAAACACAAGCAGCATCACACAAATCGCTTCAAAAAACGAGGTCTAATGTCTTTATACGGCAGGCTAAGTTACGGCACGCGCCGTGCAGTGTGTTGTGGAGGAAAAAAAGGAGCGCATGTGATATTAAATTATCTGTTCATTAATATTGTAACGGATGGTACGAAAAGCGGGAAAATTATTCACGGCGTTGCATTATGTGGTGATGTATGGGGAGGAACAAAAAACGGGAGGAGAGGGAAAACGGTTAACAGTGTTACTGTGGTTATTGTGTAGTATCTGAGCGGATTAGTTAAATAATACATTGCATATTTAATTTGCGAAAGCTCGTGAAAAGCTGAAGTTTGACGGAATGTTTAAAGCGAATTTGTTTGTAATTTTGTTAAATGTAACGTATCAGCTCGATAGCTCTTGAAATTTGCTAAGCTGATGTTCTAAAGAGAAATGATGAATGTAATTTTGGTGGATATTGATTGTGATAAAGAATTTGTTTTGCAATGAATTTAATTCTTCAAAAAGGAAAATGTTTTGAAAATTAAAATTGAGCCATTTAATATATTTTTATATCATACTTTTTCTAGAAATTCATCAGAACAGAATACAATGATGAATTATTTCCAGTTTTGGGGTTGCTCTGCTATACTCATAGCATTTATTTATCGTTCCTATAAATGTGATTCTTCAAAGCCGCATACGATAGCAAAGCCAAGGTAAAACTGTATGACGCTATGAGCTCTTTTGGAATCCCGGCCAAACTGATAAGGCTAATTAGAATGACTATGGCCAACGTCACTTGCCAGGTGAGGGTGGATGGAAAACTCTCAGGCTACTACCAAGGGTCTGCGCCAGGGAGACGGGCTAGCCTGTCTCCTATTCAACTTGGCGCTAGAGAGGGCCATCCACGACTCGAGGGCGGAGACTACGGGAACCATCTTCTGTAAGTCAACTCAGGCATATGCTGATGAAATAGACATTATTGGTCTGCGGCTCTCCTATGTAGCAGAAGCCTACCAAGGGATCGAGCAGGCGGCAGAGAGCCTCGGATTGCAGATAAACGAGGCAAAGACCAAACTGATGGTGTCAACATCAGCGGGTCTACCAATAAATAATCAGAATCTACGTAGGCGTGACGCACAGATAGGTGAACGCATAGTTGAAGTCGTCCCAGAATTCACCCATCTCGGGTCAATTTCGTGCAAGGATGCTGGCTGCCAACCGGTCATTCTACAACCTGAGTAATCAGTTAAAATCAAAGAAACCGTCATGACGGACTATATAGTACCTATATAGTACCGGTACTCACATATGCCTCTCAGACATGGACACTGTCCAAATCTGACGAAACCCTCTTAGCCGCTTTCGAGAAGAAGATGCTCAAAAGGATACTTGGCCCCGTATGTGTGGAAGGACAATGGAGGAGCCGATATAAAGACGAGCTATACATAGCTGTACGGCGACCTCCCTGTCGTGCAGCGTATCAAGGCCAGGATAAGGGCTTGGTAGACGAAGGCGCGAGACCGCAAGCCATTTCGGACACTCCTGAGGCAGGCCAAGACCACAACGCGGTTGTAGCGCCGTATAAATATGATATCGTGTTTCTACACTGGTGAAAGTGAAACAATCTGAACAATCGGAATACATATTTGAAAAGTTTCGAAGCATGATTGAGATGAATAGCAAGAGCTACTGTCATTATATAATATTTCAGTGTGATTAAAGTTTTTATCATTAAAAGTTTTTGGTTTGCAGCGATCTTGATGATGAAATGAATATATTAAATATATAAAACCTACTGTCAATCGAATGATTTGCAAAGCTTATTTCCGTTACCTTTATTTGTGGCAACAACGCTTATAATATTTGCTGCAAGCATTTTTCTTCAAGCAATTATCTCTACAAGCTTGTACAGATTTTTCAAAACAAAAAATAAAAGCAATTCAACCATCCACAAGATGCAGCACAAAGTGACAAGTTGCAGGACAAGCGCAACCGCCGCATGACGGCATAATTGACTTGCCGCACGTTTCGGAATGCAGTTGCTGCTGCAACTGCTCAACCAAAGCGGACCGGACAGCGCAACGGCACATCGCCCCGATCGCACACATTGTCGCTCATTTTACACGGCACCTCTTTCTTTCGGTCGTCTTCGAAGCGTGCCGAAAGCCCGACACGACTGGATAATGTATTCCGTGCGGGTGCGCCGCGCTTCAATCCAAATCGAACACACGATTTAACTGCAAGCCATCTGGAGAAAGCAAACGGTGAAGTGCTCAGCAGAACGGAAAAAAGCCACCAGCGCGAAGTTAATATACCCCGAACCCATCCCGTTATGCAACCACACTTTGGGCTGACAATAAAACCGTACAGAACGAGCTATTATTTCGTAAGCCAGTTGACGATGCCGGTGGCGGTGGCTTTGTCTGGCGGTGGTTTTCTGGTTTTTCTGGCGTGTGGAGGGGGTTCTTTTGGCTCGTCGCGAAATCCGAAACAAATATACGAACACGTCCCCGGGTAAAGTAAAATTTATGAACATAGCATCGCGTGCGGTCGGTGGTTGAGAGAATTCACCTAGCAGCAATATTCGAGCAGCAAACAACAACAACAACAGCAGCAGTAACCCATTCTTGTTGCTGGGAGAAATTCCTTTCACAAAGCAGCTAGCCCCTCCCCTTCCTCCAGTATGCTATCGGTAGAAGTGGTTGCCCCGAAAAGCTAAAACCAAAGCAAACGGACGCTCTGTTACCACGAACGCCAAAAAGTGGCTGTCTGAAAGCGCTGAGCGCTTCAGGAGGGTGGAAAGAGCCAGTTAGGAGAGTGAGGAAGGTGCTGAAGGGTGTGTAAAAGTTTGACAGTTTTGCAAATTGACGACAGAAAATTCCTCCGAACGATTTTTCTCTCCGAAATGGGCGAAGGAATGGGAAGCAAATCTCAATTTTCCCTGCTGCTGCTGCTGCTACTGCTGCTGCTAAAACCCGTGCGAAGCGAAAAACGATGAAATCACACCGTCGTCACGTCACGGAGGCTGCCGGGCCGGGCAGGTGCGGTGTGGCGAACCCTTTCATCCGGCTACCAGCTCATCAGTCCAGCGCTCCTATCCCACGTACTAGTGCGTCGGGGTGAAGAGCGCTTGCAGAGGAAGTTTGCAGGAGCAAAAGTGGAAGCGATTTTGGCAGACGAGAAGGGTAGAAAAATCGAGCCAAATGGTGAGGAAGCCCGGAGAGGACTTTCCATTGCTGCCAGTCTGCGTTTGCAGCTTTCCGCTGTGCCGAATGCGAAGCAAGTGCCACGTTCGGTGTGAGAAACTATTAATCGTTATTTCGAAAAGCCATTAAAATATAAGAAAAGGAAAAGAGTGCCACGAAAGCGAGCGGTGGGTGGGGGGGGGGGGGTGAAAGACAGCAAAACGGAAACAATTCCCATACATACCCATACAGATACACTGAGAAAAGGAGGAAAGTGTGGAGACGAAGCGAGATGAAAAGCACAACATAAAATCGACCCCGTTTTCCGCACACACGCACACACACAAGAGAGAAAGTGTAGCTCTTTTGGGGTGGAAAGCGTGAAGATCGGCAGAAGTGTTTTATAAATAATCTACAATTTTCTTCGAAACACAAAGACTTAGCCACAGTGTATGTGTGTGTGTATGTGCACCGTGAACCAGTTCAGGGAAGAGTTCAGCTGGCCACGTATACGGCAGCTAGGAAGCTGCCGTGCAAGGATTGAAAGGTTTATGTGCATCGAGCATGGTGGAATCGAAATGAAAAAAATACGTTTCAATTGAATTCAGCACAACAAATTCCACGCATTCGGTGCTGTTTTGTGTGTCGGCTTTGTCATTCACGATGGGTTGGACGCCAAATGGATTATTGGAAAATTTAATAAGCGTGCGACTGCATTTGACGTAAACAGTGATGGAGACGCCTAGTGTTTTACGTATGAAGCATTTTTGCAGAGCTTTGTACAAAGGTTCCAGTGAATGCTTTATGGCTCATATGAAACACATTGCATTCATGTATTATTGAAAACAATAAAGACATGAAAGCTATTTGAAATTAAACGCTTTTTGATATTCTTTACAAGCACTACTTACCTTCGTGCATGGAGGCGCCCAGTGTTTTAAATAAATTTCTTTTTCTGTATTTCATTTACATGTTTTTCTCCGTAAAACACAGGATTATAATGTTTATAATCCATTCAGATAGCACAAGCATCGGTCCAATAGGCTGATTGAGGAAAAAATATTGCAGTAAACCGTTCAGCTTGGTGACGCAGCGCATTCTAGTCATGGTATGGTGGTCCCATGCACGTTTCAACTCATTTAGCATACACATACACCCGGCCTACTGTGTTATGGTGTGATTGCTTTGCTTGTTCGCCGCTTGCTGGCAGGTGAGGGTTGCTGGAGCCAGTTGATTGTACAGGACAAATGCAGGCATCTCTTACACACACACACACACAGCCAACCCCTATATATGCATGAGTACGTGTGCGAGCGTGCAACTATCCCACAAAAAGGAGGAAGAAAACGAAAGAAAAAACACGGCACCAGCACCGGAAAGGTGGCGTGCAGTTCGTCATCTACCACGAAATAAGTGTCGACTTTCGACTTACGGTTTCCCGGGATTCCGGTTGGCTTGGAGGGAAATCATCAACACCATGCTTCCTTCCTGCTTGTTCCTTCGGGTTTCTACTCCTCTCGTTTCCCCCCTTTTTCTACCCCGCTTTTGAGTTTCCCGCAGTCGATGGGGTTCGATTGCCCGCTTGGAGCCACTGTGTGCAGGTGTGCGGGCGGGAAAATGAAGTCTTAGTCCGTCCTCGAAAGAAACAAAGCCAACCTGAAGGTGGTCAAGGTACCGACCTACACTCTGCTCGAACCCTTACCCAAGTGTGTGTGTGTGTGTGCGAATGTGAGATGCGTGTGTGTTTGTGTGTGTGTGAACGCTCGGATGAAAAGGGGATGAAAAATGGAGAAGAGAACACTACAACAGCACCGAATGCTGTAGTAAGTAATAGCACCGGGGAAGGAAAAGTGATAAATATTCATAACATCACTTTTTCTTCATCCACCTCCACCTGCGACGGGTGGGTGGGTAGAGAGCTCTCACCCTCCCCCGATTTTCCCCAAATCTTTCTTTAGCGAACCTTTTTTCCCACCGGAGCTGGCCGCCTTTGCGTTAGCCTTCGAGGGGCGACCAACGACGGGAATGGAAAGGGAACAAAAGGGGGGCCACGGGGTTTCCGGTTTGCCCGTGTGCGCTTCCCGCATCGACCACCGTGCCAACTCTACCGTGCTTCCGTATTCCGCCGGCATAGTTCCCGGACTTTCCCGTGTGGTTTAGTCGTATCAGGTTGCTGCTGCTGTTTCTGCGCTACTGCACTTTGCTTTGTTTCTGTGCGTCCCTTGTGTGTGTGTGTGTGTGTGCGAGCGCGCTAGTGGAAAGCTTTTGTGTGTGCGGGCTGTACTTTTTATCTTGAAGATTGCCCTTCTCACTTGAAGGGGTTCCTGCAGCTACAGCATCAAACCTTAGGATCTACGAGGGAAGGATTTCATCCAGCGCGATTGCGATTTCCAGCCTCGCCTGTGGACCTTGACGCATAGCAGGGGGCGCTTGGGGGCGGTGGGAAAGGGAAGTAGGTGGGAAACGAATGAAAAAAGGGAATACACAGTGAAGAAGGCGAGTAATTTCCACCTAGTACCGTTCTCAAGCACACCATCTGACCATCGATCCGTCTTAAAGCACCCGAAGAGGACGGGATAATCTTAAGTTTTTACTTTTTTTTATGTGTTTCCTTCTCTTTCACCCTCTCTTTTTATATACCCTTCAAAAAGTAGGGTTTAACATGATTGTATGTGTGTGTGTATGTGCTATAACGCACTGAAACCTCGGTGTGAGGTTGCTTTCGCTTCCAGCGCTCTGTTGATGCACCTTTTCACACCCAATCTGTTGGCGCTAGTATTTCTATTATCCGACAAAGAATCCGGTTCGACGGTCCGGTTGTGCCCTTTTTTACACATTTTTTCTTCTTCTCTCTCTGTCTATCTCTTTCTGTCCCTCTCTTTCTTTCTTTCTTTCGCACAAACACATTTACATCGTGTTCCCCCGGTTTAACATTGTGTTTGCATGTGTAGCAGAGGAGTCACACGTGTTGCAAAGATTTTTATTCCCCAAGCGAAGCTCCGCAGTGGGCAAGCTAGCAAAAAAAAAAACAGAAAAAAGAAAAGCGTCACAATCTTCATCTTCAAACCCCACAAGCGCACAAGCCAGATTTCAACATTTTCTTTACAGCCCCCACACGTTGCACCGCTGCACTTGTGTGGGGTTTCTGGTGCAGCAGCAGCAGCAGCAGCAAGTGTGTGGTTTTACTCCCCGTTTTAGTTTTATCGTTCGTTCGGATCGTGAGAAAATTCAAGATTGCACCGATGATGTTGTTGATGCTGATGATGATGATGGTTCCCGGCCACAGGTGAGGTTAGCACAGGGGTTACCGGGGCCGGCCAAGTTTTATGCACGCCATCATCGAAAGTACCACTTCTGGGTACTGCTGCTGCACCGGGTTAAATGAATCTGACTTTATAACTCGGGTAGCCGGGTCAGGGCATAGCCGCCGTAAAACAACTGCGGGTGTTGTTTGTAGGCACTCTCTCTCGCTCTCCCTCTCTCGCGCTGCGAGTTGGAGGTATTGGAAACAAAACAAAGCACACCGCACCGCAGTAGTGGTGGCTAGCAGTAGTAGTTACCTTCCGCACTGGGCAGAAACATCTCCAAACGACAAAGAAAACTAAAATCGCACGATCGCTTGCTGAGCGCTCGTTCAATCTAAAGCCATCGTGGCGGCAGTAGGGGAGAGTTTTACTCGATTTCTTCCACTATGGCCCTTTGCCACCCACCGCCTCTCACAACCACTTTGTGTCGGGTTGGATAACCGGGTCATTCGTCCTGCTGGCATCATTCTGGCATCCCGGGGCATGAGTTGTGCAGAAAGTGACTTGCCGGAAGAAATAAAACGAAAATCCCACCGAAATGGAGCAGAAGAAGTGAGTTGAGAAGATGGGAGCCGAAGGGAGCCTGCCTTATCGAGCCGTGGATAGTGGACTGGAAACGAAATAAAATCGATGAATAATGCAGCATGACAGAGGGGGGGGGAGATATCTTATCGACAAGTGCCGGTGACCGAACAAAAAAAAGCTCTACCTTTTTCGTCCCGTGTGTTTTCCCGCAGAGGTTCGCTTCGCGTCGCAAAGTTGAAGATGTCCTTCTGTGCCGACAGACGCCCAGCGCTTCCGAACGTGATGGGAAACGGGGCGACCAAACGCTACATTGGGATGAGGAATTAAGGAGGAAGCAGGGGGTAAAGTGGTCACTGGGAGGTGTTCGCTTTGTTACATAAAATGAAATATATTATAAGTAATTCCAATAAAATAAAAAGTCGTTGCCACCTAATTTTGGCTCTAAGTCATCAATTGTTGACTCTTGCAGGAATCACGATAATTTTACAAGGTATTTTTTTCAGATTTTTGATAATTTTAATTTTAAATATAAACAATACAACAACCGTATAATTTGACTGTTTTTTGAAAAAAAATAATGAAAATTTATAAATTATAGAGCCGTTGTTCTTGAGCAGTGTTATATATTAAATTATATCAATGAAATTATTCACTAATTAACTTAATTTTAAAAATGTCGGAACACACAGTGTCAGAAATTCTGTTAAATTTTTGTAAATAAAGCTATTGACTCACAGTCAAAAATGGATGCCTTAGAGATTAAAATTGATGCGTACTGTCAAAAATTGATGCCTTCGAGGAAAAAAAATTGGACACTCTGTCAAAAATTGGTGCCCTCGTGGCAAAAATAGGTAAGCTAGAGTCAAAATTTAGCGGCAATGATTGTAATACTTTTATAGTGAGATTTTGTTTGCATAGTAAGCAAAACTGATAAATAAAAATACACTAGTTCATGAAGCAGAAAATGTTTGCTTGTAGATTTTGTAGCATTTTTCACAGTTAACGCATTTTTTTATAAATGTGGCATTATAATCTGCATTTCTTTATTTTCTGTATTAATCTCAATGTTCAATAAATCGGTAAAAGTTTATAACCCAAGCACTATAAAATTCAAAACTACAACAGTTTAATCATTGCTGATCTTAACCCGACAAGAATGACCATTTGTCACCGTCCTCACCTAGCAGAAATTGAAGCGACGAAACTTACTATCCACGAGACATTCGACGTACCTTTGCTTGTTTCAATAGGTTTTACAGCAGCTTTCATTCGTTTCTTTGCCTCTGCTGTCCCAACAACCGTTTACGGCTCTGTATGCTTGTGTGCGTGTGTGAGTGTGCGCGTTCAGTTTGTGGTTTTGTTTTAAGCTGCCATATTTTAACCAAAAACTCACTCTTTGCATCGATAGCACGGTAGCACCAACAGGACCGGCAGCAATAAGCTAGCTCGGTTCGATCATGAATAAATAGAACCGTTCCCGACTCTCCTCGTGGAGCCGCTTACCCGCACGTTGGACCGTTCAGTTCTCTGCTCGAAAGCTTTGCAAAGTGTTTTCCTTTTTTTCCCACCCCCACCTGCTCGCTTTCAGCTTCCTTTCCTCGCTGCTTTTCATTTCGTGATGTACTACTAGTACACTAGGTTTGTGAAGCGCACGGGGCCAGCGCAAACAACAGTTGGTTTCGTTCGCAGCACTGAAAGATAAAGATCGCGCTCTCGTGGTTGAAGACAGAAACAACAGAGGAAAACAACCGCACACAGACAAAAAATCCACCAATCAAATATACAACCGCGTGTGCGGGACTCTTCAGTTAAGACCTATGGCAAAGAGTTGGGTTGATGTTACAAAAAAAATAAACCTTCGGATCGAGCACCGCATGAGGGGCGAAAACAAAAGCAAAAAGCTGCCCTTTCCTTTTTTGTTTTGTTTTATTCCATTTCCATACCAAAAAGGGCAAAGGTGGAGTGTATGGTGGGGCTTGTGCGTATGTAAGAAATACATTCCGATTGAGCCACCCGTCTCTAACGGTGTGCGAACACGGGCTCAATTCGATTCCGGATGGCTTGGTATACATCGGTAAGCCGAAATCGAAACCGACTCCGATCCGACCGCCAGTTTTGTGCACAGGGCTTTGCATATCGTTGAGGTTATGTATATCCCGTCCCCTTTGGGGTGGCCCGTGGAAACGCGTACCGACCTTTCCTGGATGCCAAGGGGAAACCATCTTAGCCGAGTGCACTGCACATTTTCCGGGCACAGCGGCGGCAACGGGGGACTGCTGGATTGACTCGAGGATAAACTAGAGTAATGCTTGTTTTGAATACCACAACAATGGCGTGTTTTCTTCTTTGGTTTGCTATTTTACAGCAAAAGAAAATCAATTTTCCTCCATTCCCTCTTACCACAAACACACACACACACACGCTCGTTTTGGTATTGAAACGCATCGGCATAATGTTACGGCGTGTGTGCTATGCACGGGAATGTGATCGGTTACTTGCGCATTGTGTGAAATGAATTATGTAGAAAGCTCACATTCGTGCGGGAATATAGAGCCCTAACGCGCGCAGGGGTGGAGCAGAGTCTCGCTTGACGGTTGAATTTGCATGTTTTATATTGTGTTGCTTTATTTTTTAACCGATTGCGATGAAGTGCTTTGCATCGGAAGGCAGATTACAAGAGTGACTTTGTTTCTTTTGGTGCAAAAAAATATATGTGCAAAAAACCAAAACCGAGTTTCCATTAGGGTAGAATCGATAGAAAAAGCTTGTCAATGGAAATGCAGAACATTTTATGCATATCGAACCATGAATACGGTTAGAAAATTGTTTAATGGAACGGCTTAAACTGAAACCATTGATTCTGCCAGTTATGAAGCAAATCTAATAAACCTTTTAGTGATTGTTAAATAACAGAATAGTAGTAAAATCATTTAAGAAAGGTATGATAGTTATCTCTTTTATTTTAATTTGCTACCGATTTTTATTTGCTTTAATGAATTGATTGTTTCTAAAACAACAAACAATGTATTTGATTTGTCTCATCCACACGTCATAAATTCATCCTAAACAACCTTCTTTAAATAATCTTTTTGGTCTTCAAAGGGCAGTGGTGTTCACAAATTTAATTCTTGCTTAAGGACCACAACACATGAAAAGAGCTTGCAATCATTTGACTGGTGTAACGAAGAGTTGCTAATTCCACAACTATACCTTTGCCTATCAATCAATTCCTAGATTTTCACCCAAAACACTTTACCAAAACAAGGCGAATTGGATATTAAATCAAAACGATCAAAAGTCCCTCCTCGAATCCAGACAAATTGCTTTAAACGCTGAAGCAAAATTAAAGCAAATCCCTGCTAAATAAAAATAACAACCACAAAAACATCCACACACACACACACATGCTTTCATACACATATTCCAGGAAGGGAGAAGCTTAATCTCATTGCCGGTCGGAAATCAACAAGCTTTTAAAGCGGAGCCGTTTACTTCGGAGCAGCAATTCTCGCACACTGCTGCCATGATTCACATTCCCACGACCGTTTGGAACAAAGAAACACTCACACAGACGTAGCTCTCCTTCAACGCTGCTTTGGAAGAGGGACGCAGACGATGAAGCACTAACAACAATACGATTCGTGGTTTGATGCTAAAAACTGTCACAATGATTTGACGCCCCTCGGAGAGCGCCGGTCTTTCCCGTACTGCATAAACGTCAAAACGTCAACCCCAGCACAGTGCGTGGGGAAGGAAGGAAGGATGGAACCGTTTACGAATTTCCCAAGAACGAACATGCCACTGCGCAAACGGATTGGCAGATTGGAGTGGAGTGGAGCTCGATTTTTCAGAAAGCTCCCGAAATGAGACAATACACAAACTTCTCCTGGGACAATTTGTAACATCGTAAAACAACTCCATCAATCAGGCAGCACAGCACGACCGTGCACGGGTCTGCCGGAATCGTTTGTCCACTTTTTGTTTCCTCTCTTCCCGTGGCTGTGACGTGTACGTTTGTGCATTAGTTGCTGCTTTATTTAAGCTGAAGTTTTCTGATTGGAGAGGTAGCGGAATTATAAAAGGACAGCAGCAGCAAGTAAAAAAGGTTTAATATAGAACGATTCTACCGAGCGATAGTTCCTTACTCGCCACAGCAATTGTGCCACCCGGAAAGATAAAACACCAGCCGCACACATACACACACACACACATACTCCCAATAAAGGTTGCCACTTCAACGGGAAAGCACACTTTACGAGTGGATACGATGGAAAGTGCACCGGGTCTCGCCGTCTCTCGCCAACTCTCCAAGGGCCAAATCCATTTAGTGAGCTTAGGAAATTAGTATTAGTTTGCGGGAACGTACCACTGCGCCCGGATTGTTTTCGCTTGACCCGCTGCAGAACGAACGAACGAACGAATGGGCCACTCAACGTGCCGCTGTGTCCCAGTGGAGACGCAGGAAGGGGAACAATTGTTTCGACCACGATCGTAACCGTTGAGGACAGCAACCAGCTTGGAAGTAGTTCCGCAAGGGTGGCCTTACTTTGGACTCGCTCAACTTTGTTCAAACGAACGGCTGTGGGAGAAGGTACAAATACTGTGCTTTTGGGAGATGGAATCGAGTGAAGCTTATTTGTAAATAATATAAAGCACTTCCCAGTGTAGGTGAACAATATAATGGCATGAGTATACTGTTGTCATGCTGAATGAAGTTTTGAGGCAAAATAAATTATAAAGGACCCTTTTTTAAAGGTCCTTTAAAATCGATTTCAACTTTTTGATTTGCATGTCCTACGAGCATGAACAAGTTAGTTGTGTCGTATAAAGAGGTTCGTCGCCTAACTCGATTGCATGGAAATACAGCACACGTTTACACCCTTTTTTCTGGATTCTCTTGGGATTACTTTTTCGTAGCAAAATTCCCCAAAAATCATGCCATTTCCCAACGCATTCAAAAGCGCTATTCTTTCCCACTAATCCTGAACCACTTAAACTTTACCTTTCACAACCAACGATCGTGTATGGCACAGACTCCTTCGAACCCTGTATACTGCAGTCTACTACAACAGTTGGAAACGAAAAAAAAAAACATTGGACACAAAATGACAAAACACACATAAGTACGGTTGCCTGACCCTGGCATCCTCTTTCTTGAAGTGTGCACTAGAAGCGTCGTCCCCGGAACTTGGCTCCCGCAAGGCAACATTTCGGCATTCTTCAACACGCTTCCGCTCTTCTGCTTAATCCAGCTGCTTTCTGTCTATCGGTTGACCACCCCCGGGAACGCTCATAGACACAAACACACATACGGCTGGGAGAGGACCGTTGGAGTGGTGTCGGTGTGATATACATTACAAAAAGATTCCCCCCCTCCCCCCGTTGCCCACCCTTCCCGGAAGGAGGATAGGGATTATGGGGGAATGGCAAAAAATGGGGGGGAAATAATTTAAATAACAATGGTTACGTTATCCTGCGACCGAGCACACATCCGAGCGCCCTGTAATTTCTTCCTATTTCCCCTAGCCACGACCGTGCTGTAATGCTTAAACTTGAATTGTATGCGGATGACACTTGCTCGCCGTAACGCTCTTAATCGGGCACAGGGAACCGAATAAAGAAAGAGAGCGCAGGACGAAGTAGGAACACAGCGAATGAGTAAAAAAAGTTTAAAGGTTGATTGGAAGGCAACACTTAAGAGGAAGAGAGGGATATAACAAAAGAAATGTATGCTCGAAGGGGGCGAGAGAGAGAGAGAGAAAGCGTGAAGAATCGTGTGCGCTACACTTGTCCCGGTGAGGGCAGTGGGCGCTTCCCGGTGAGTGATAGAAGTGTCCCTTGGCTTGGAATATATGCAAGCTTATATTTAAATTTTTAGTCCCAACCGTTCAAAGGACGTTAAAAAGTTAAAAAGCTTCGGTAGAATCGATAGGGAGAGGATGGAGCAAGAAAAAAAAATGCAAATATGCCGGTACCCGGTTACCGATTATCGGCATACGATTAGCATGGATAGAGCGGCCATTGTCATTCCTACCCGTCATTCCTGCCTGTCTTGCCCTTCCAGGTACGGTGCCTTGCCACCCACACATTTTCCATCGAATGAGGGACAAAGGGAGAGAGAGTAACGGGGCAAAAAAAGGCACACGCGATCGAGCGAGTCTCGAAGCAAAAGCGCAACCCAAGGCCATGCGAAAGCCAAAAATTGCGAAAAGTGTCCCCAGGAAATGTCAGTAAATTGAAAGGAAAAATAACGGAAACGATCCAGGAAAGGCGACGTTCCGTACACACACACACACACACATCCACACTTGCAGATACAGCCATACAGAGACACATTGTTAAGGGGGCTGGAAAATAAATCTTTTCCCAATCGAATAGCGAAAGAGCGTTCAGCAGCAGCAGCAGCATCGACAGTGGTTCCATTTTTTGAGTCCAGTTCTACGAAACCGGGAAACATTCACCGCGCGCTGAATGCGACCGTACGGGAGGACGCCTCCCCACCGGTGGGTGATGCAGGTGATGTGCAACAGGGGCAACAGGAAGCTGTCAGCTGCTGGAATGCAGGGCAATTTTTAGATTTTCCTCTCGTGCTTTTTTTTCGTTTGGTTTGCGTTCGCTTTCCCGCTCGCGTTCCAGGCAGCAGGGAAGCTTTCCGTGAATCATTCTATTGCTTTCGGCGTTACATGCACCATTTCAAGCGATTCGGGTCGCAACTACTCGTAATACGCATACTCTCAAACACGCTCAAATACACACGCACACACATTAGCGCTAACTACGCATACTGTTGCTGTCGCGTACACGTTTGCGCCCATTGCAAACGGTGGAATAGAATGGTGAAACCAATAGCGCGGTGGCAAAGGAGGGAATAAGAGAGAGATGAATAAAAGTATGTATTGTGCGGCCTCGCAGCACCTCGGCACCGGTACACATTGGCGAACTCGTGGAGCTTTGACATGACTTTACCATTTGGACCATGCTGGCGACACACAACACAATGCCAGTGCCGTGGTGGACCGCTCGCAGCGGTCCGCGCTGTACCGCTGCTGGACATTGGTGAAATGTTTTAAACATAAAAGTGTACACAAAACAACAACTTTCTGCACCTCTTCGCATGGTGAGCGGACGGGCGGGTGGGTTGCGTGGTGTGGCATACGAAAAAGTCAAACCAATGGCTAAAACAGAGCGTAAAGCTGGAGGGCAGATGGGGACGGTATTGCCGGTGTGAACAAGGGCGCAGATTCGCGGGCCGATCGTATCCTTGGGTCCGGCGATATTGCTATCTCGGTAAGCGGAATGTACATTAAAGTGGGGAGCACGTGCAGGGTTTGGCAGACGCTTTTCGGTACATTTTGCATAAAATGTTGGAATGGTACAAAAAATACAATATTCTCAAATGGAGGTATGTAAGTGATGAAGTGTTTTCATTGTGTATTTGTTTCCTCCAAATCAATACTGATAATATGGTAATTAGTACTAAAATGGTAGTTAGTAGTACTTTCACTGATTCAAAATTGCCAATATAGAGAAAAATCTGCCAATAACCATCATATTGTATTAGCAGTTTGTGGTAAACTTTAGCTGAATGTATTTGTCGTAAATTTTGAAACATGAAACGGAAAAACGTTGCAAGGCACAAACAAACTTGACAAAGACTGTTCCGGAAATACTGAGGATGGACAGCTATAGTTAATTCTAGATAAGATCCTGCATACACATAACAAGAAGTTACTTGGAGTATCTCAGTAATTAATTTTACACTGAAAAAAGCAAATCAAATCAGACCAAAGATAGAAGCTTGGATCTTACATGAATCGTGGTCGATAGACGACAAATGTCCTTTGCTCACTAGGAAGTAACTAACCTCCTAAAGCAATAGTATTAGTATTTTGAGCCACGAATAAATAAGTATTTTTTTACAAAATGTGTCAAAGCTCGTTTTAACAAACTATGGTATTATTTGTACTACTTATTTCTTCGTGCTATTCAAAGATAATTAAAATTTTGTGAAGTGTTCTACGTTTGGGCCTTCGAACCGGAATTCTTCATTTTTGTTCAAGCTAAATGTGAAAAAAAATTAAAACAAAAAAATGATTTGGTGTGATTGTTGTTGCTTATATTTGTTATTTACTGTAATTCTAATTCAACAGATCGTGTGTGGCCCCCTTGAAGCAATTTTAATATCAAATATCTTAAATTAGTACAATCTTGTCAAGTCGATAAAGGACACACGTAACGAATAAAACTTAGAAAAGCAGATCGTGACATGGGAGGTTCGCAACGATCACAGACAGCATTGAATTTACGACACATAACGAGAAAAGCATCGGAGTAGTGCCGGCGAGTCGATCCGGTGGTCGAGTATCCCAGTTATAAACTGTCGCTGTGCGTTGCTGTTGCGTTGTTTGAGAGTTTCTTAGCCTTGTAACGCACAGCGACAGTCGTATTCCCCTCGGAGTCGCCAAGGATCGCTGAGCAAAGCAGGAAAATTTGTGTTGAATGGATTCCAATCGGGATAGGGGCCGTGCGGCCCAAGGCCACAGTACGACAGACGCGTACCGAACCGTTCGTAGCAACGAACAGTACAACATCTTACACGAGAAAGGATCGTTTATTCCACGCACAAGATGCTTGAGCAGGCCTAACAGCTGGTTCCCTGACACAGCTTTTACGCTCAAGTATGGAGCGCGCGAATGGAGCTCTGTGTGAAGCATTCAGAGTTTCTACTGACCTTTTTAAATACAAATCAGTGAGTTATGGTTTTCATCAACTTAGGATGAAATTTAAAAAAAAAGGATAAAAAGTCCAGCATTTTTTACCATTCGCATGAAAATTAAATAATACAATGCAGCAAGTGCAAGCAAAGCTTAACAGAATAAATGTCAACCCTGCATATAATCTACTAACCCTGCATTTTAAATCTCAGTGACTCCGAAATACATGCCCAACCCCTGATGTCCCTGTTGTGCTCCGGGAAATCCACAGCAACCATTACCATTACATTTTGACAAACGGCATCACATCCCGGGGCATCAACCTTGACTAGGAGCGGCATTCCTTGCCCACCCTGCACCACAAGCTGCACGTAAACGGAATGACGTGGAAGAAAAAAACCCCTCAAAACAAAACACCCAAAAGGATGCAAATCAGCTACCGCAAAGGTCGATACGGATGCTGCTGTTGCTGCTGCTGCTAGCTGTGCTGTGCGTATCACCGCAAAGCTGCCTGCAGCCTGATCAAATACGCCGCGAACAATTTGTGTGGTAAATGCGCAGACAAACATTGATTCACCAAAATCATACCCGTGCCGAGCCCGAATGTTTGCTTTAATTAAATGCGTGTGCATGGCATTCGCGCTTGGGCAGTTGGGATGGAGGCAAAAATTATCGCGGTCAGTTCATCGGTCAGCATTTGGTCAGCAGGCTTGATTGTGTACGTGTGTGTGTGTGTGTGTAGTGTTTTGCCGGTGGAATGTGAGGATATTAGTCAAAAATATCTGTTCCGAGCAGTGGCAATGGCTGTTGCAGATCAAACAGTTGCAGCCTGTTTCGAGATACAAGTTCGAGAATGCAAAACTGCATAAAAAAAAGTGCAAGCTCCCCCAAACCGTTCCCGATTTCGGATTATTAACTATCTGTCACTATGTAGCTACACATTATTCCGGTTTTGTGTGTTTAAGTGATTCGAATGAATATCGCACATGTAAAGCAAATCGATAATGATCGCAAATGAACCGCTGGTCAGGCGTGCGCGGGGGTCAGTCCAACCCGAGCCGTGCGCACTCTACGGTGCGGGGGATGCGCACGGCTGGCCAAGCAAATTGGTTCCTGTTTCCAATTCGGCTTAGCCGTATTATCAAATTAGGACGAGTAAACTTCCGCACAAAGTGAAATTCATTACCGTGCAGCCGTGAAAGCGCTCGGTCGCGCGTCCGTGTGTTTGTGTTTGTGCGTGTGTGTGTGGGAGAGGAGGAACAGGCGCTCGACCGCGCTTTGCTTTGAGCTGGTGTAAACAACAATAAAATGCAGCCATAGCATACGAGCAGCTGGAAGGAGAGGGGTTTTTTGCGGAGCGGCGGCGGTTTCAATGAAGGACGAAGGACGCTGTGCGCGCGGTTTTCACTACGCTTCGCTTGGCCTGGCGTAATGCAGCAGTTTGCGCTTCGGTTCGCGGGCAAACTTCATCAGTAAAAGTGATTTGTATGTACTTTGTACCACCGATAGGGTGCAGCTAAATCCCTACTGTTTGTGAGGTGGGTAGCCAGGGGTTGGGGCGTGAAGCTAGGAAATGAAAATGAATGTTTCACCTGCAAGTGTTTGCGCTCGCGCGAGATCGTTGTCAAGGCGTGGGCTTGGGCGAGCCCGGCTGCATGCATCGAGTGCACTTGAAATGGATGTAACCAGATAAGTGCATATGCTAAGCAGCTTGTTAACGATGTGTTGCGAGTGTGCGTGTGTACAATGAGATGTCCCGCTTATCAGCCCGGTTGCATCGCTCTGCCAAGGTGCCAGATGGCATTATGTTACAAGTGGACATCAAAACACCCATCGAGAGAAGACAAAGCCCGTTTGCGACATTGTTTGCGATGTGGTGCGATGTAAAGCAGCATCAGTCAAAACCCCCTTCGGCTCTTCATTCCATTCCATTCCCAGGATCCATGCCACCGTGCTGGTGGGTGTAAAAATGATACCAAAACGCGGCACGTCGCACATGTTCGTTTGATGTTTGCATTTATTGGCCGTTGTTTCCCACTCACTCACAAGTGGATGTACTGCTCCTTACCATCGCGTCGAATGCACTTTTATGTATGCCCCTTTGTTTCTGCATTCCCAACCATTAGATATGGGGTTTGGTTGTGGGTGTGTGTATTTTTTCTCTTCCTATAATTGTTTTGCTTCCCTTTAAACAATTACCTCGACAGCGCAACACTCGAATTGTACCAGCTCAACAGTTAATTAATCATCCGTGCGCTCATCGGACAAGTGGATGCCGCTGCTGGTGGATTGCTGGCAGTAATGCAGCGGAAAAGAACGACGACTGGAATGTGTTCCACTTGAGAGCAGATCAGTTAATTCAAAGAGGGGAAGTACGGAGAGGACAGCCCCACTGTATGGATGCATTCGGAGGTGGAAGCTTGTTCGGTGCAAGAAACGGGTGCGTTACATTTTATCCGTTTGAACTCATTCTCGGTACGTTGTGATCGATGATGTGTTTGAATGTGTGTGTGTTTGTGTTTTTTCACTCTCTCCTTTGTTCTATTTAAGTCGCTCACAGTGAAGTGATTGTTGAAAGAAGCTCAAGCAGAAGGTTTTGCAATCACTGCTTAGGAAAGGATTTAGCATCTTTTTTTGTTGCCCCCGACAATAGCCACTGTAATTAATTTTGCAATGCAATAAAGTGCACTTAATTATCGACAAGAAATGGTTGAGCTTTGTTACGAAGCGAAGATATAAACTGTTACTCGTCTGCTGACTTGCAAGGAAGTGATGTAAAAAAAATTAAACTTTGAGAATTTGTTTGGCAGAAGGAGATAATTGTTGCAAATTAAACAACACTGCACTTAAAGATAATTCGTGTTTCAGCTTCATTCATGAGCTTAGATTAATGTTTAAATGCTCAAAAGCTCAGTTAGACTTCTCACACAGAACGGATTACATAACATAGAGAGTAAACGATAAAACGACAACAATTGAACGTGCTTTGTTTGGCAGAACTATCTTAGTTTCAGTTAAATAACGTTATGTACTGCTAAATTTATCGCACGACAGATTTGCGTAATTATAGCATGTAACTAGGAGTTAGTGAGATCGGTGTTATGGTTCAAGTTATTGTAAGATTATAGGGTAAGTTCAATAAAAGCAATAATGGTTGAACCACGTAACAAGATTACATTTCAATTTTTATAAAGAGAGAAGGAAACTTGTTCGATTTGAGAGGAAGTTGCACCTGTGGAATCATGTCTTGCTTCTACATCGCCTACCACAATTATATGGACAGCCGTTTTTCGCGATATGCAGAAAATCCATAAGAGATAGATAAAAACAGTCAATGTATGAGTTGTGCAAAATACTATTTTACATCTTTTAATATTTTTTTCAAAATTTTTAAACACATTTTTACACGACTTATGACGAAAAAACAAATTTATGGTCGTACCATAACTATAAAGACACTTCAAAAAACAGGTTTTATGTGCTAACTAAAGCATTTAAAAATCGTTCAAAAATATAAATAACATATTATACAAAGGTTTTAAAGAAATACATTTTTGAACGATTTTTAAAAAGTGTTTTCATAACTTATTTTAAGGTTTTATAAGTTTTATAAGAGTAATTATCAAAATATATTTCTTTCGAATATCAAAAAATTTCACAAATTTTTTTTTCGCCAGTAATGATTGTTTTGAAAACGCAAACCAAAGCATGTAAAAAGTTTTTCAAAAATTATTTTGAAATTGCCATGAGAACCTTATCAATTTTCTGAACATCGGTTCAAAACTGATCCGATCAAACAAAAGCGACACAAAAAGCTCAACAACGATTTTTTAGCAGAATCTAAATATTTGCTGCTGTTACGTACATAGTTAAGGAATGTAATCCTAGTTCGATATTTTTTTCCTCCCACCACCCACTTCACCATCGATGTTCTCTTAGACCGCTACAAAGTCGCCGGTAGCTGTCTGCTTGTGAAGTTTAGTCGTGAATTCGTTAGGTAGTTTATGAGCCTAAATCAGGACTGGCTGAATTAGTGATGTGATATTTACATGTATTAGATAAGTATTTGTAAAGTCGGTAAGAATATATGCAAAGAGTAATACTCTAGGCTCGTTGCAATGGAATATCGTGTTCGTCTGCACTTCCTCCAAAACATTTACTGCCGCCTTCGTCAAAAGTCGTGTAAAAATGTGTTAAAAAATTTGGAAAAAATATAGAAAGATGTGAAATAGTATTCTGCACAATTCATACATTCACTATTTTTATCTATCTCTTATGGATTTTCTGCAAATCGCGAAAAACGACTGTCCATATAGTGGTGGTAGGCGCTGTATCATAAAATCGGAAGAGAAAGGAATTCAAAATCATTAAACTAAATGGGAATCAAACAAAAGCAGGAAGACGTTGTTAGTAGCAGGAAAGTTTTTTTTTTATAATTTGCTTCGACAATTTATGGCTCTGATACTACATACACTAAATGACCCTTGCCACTTAGTTCTAGGTAT
Organism: Anopheles arabiensis; assembly: GCF_016920715.1. Lineage (NCBI taxonomy): Eukaryota > Metazoa > Arthropoda > Insecta > Diptera > Culicidae > Anopheles > Anopheles arabiensis. The sequence continues at coordinate 71,601,726 of NC_053518.1, read as the reverse complement.
TAAACTAATATATCCTATTTCCATGTGCGAACGAGTCCAAAGTCCTAGTTTTGAAGCTCTGTGTAGGCAAATGAAAGTCAAATGATTTGATATGAGAATCGAAATGTCTGCACATTGTCAATAGAGGGACGTTGTATGAGGCTGAAGTTCACCTATACTCATTGTGCAGAAATGTACGTTGTCTAGCATCGTTGAGTTCTAGCTGGTGCATAAATGGGAATGTTTTTTAGCAAATCTGGTGGGTCGAACTCATGTCTCGGCGAAAACACACTTTGTGCAACTACTTTTCGGCGCTTTACGTGAGTTTGCAGCCCAAGCAATAAACATCGCGTGCGGTAGTCAGGCTTATTTAATTAACTTCCTCTCCAAGGGAGGCAACGCACCACGTCTCTAGTAAATCTACGTTGCACAGATATAATTTTCGTACAGAGCCCTATTGTTTAAGGACACTACAGTACAAAGCTAATCTCAAGGATGGATCGGACTAGACAATTAAACAATGACTTTACACACAGAAAATCTCAGGAATTCAGTAGATTGTTCGGATAATTATAGCTAAATTACACTTAAACATAAATCAATGACTAGATTCACTGATAACTGCAAAGAGAAGAAGTATTTGCAACAATGTATTTGCAACGGTGTACTTGCGCTTTTTTTCTTGCCAAAATCGACTTATTAATTTTTTTTATAGGGAACTTTCACGATTGTAGCTTGTAGCGATGGAAAGTCATCGCTATTTTCATTTCAATTTTTAAACAAATAATTGGCAGGCTTATCGCCCGCCATTACCATTGCATCGAACCATTGCATACCATCAATACAGTTTTCAGGAAATCAGGGGTTTCTTAGTAATTGTACTCGCTGTTACGCTGAACTACCGTTCACTATATCGACAACAAAGTTTCAGCTCTAAACCTGCATGAGGATGCCAATATTTTATACATGAAACAAAATACACTAGCGAGAATTTACATGGTTTCCCACGATTTATTGGTTGGTTCCCATCAATTTTCAATTTAGCTTTTGGAAGCTAGACAAATTTTCAAAAATAAATGGAATCCTGAATATTACTGCCATGTCCATATCATGCGATTTTTTAACGATAAACTTTTGTAGTATGCAATCAGCTGTGTTTTTCGTCGAACGTTTGTTCGATTTTGAATGCAATATTCAATATTTTTCCGTTAAACATCTCTAGGAAAAGCTTAACAAAGATGGAAACAGTTGGAAAGATTTGTAATAACAAGAAATTTGCTTCAAGTACTTACGACTCCCTCTGGCTACTTCCATCGTTGCGTTTGAATAGTCCATGGTGCAAACAACAACAAAAACACTTAGATATCATTTAACCCAAACTTGGGGAAAGCTCTCAAAGCACATTAAGCAAGCTGAAATTCATATCCGGCCGAAACAAAATTAAAATCAGACCGCATCAAATTTCCTCCCATTCAGTTTTCCTCTTACAACAACTACTTTATGCCACTGCAATGCATAATGCACACTGGCATCATATATCGCATCCAGGAATTAATTTTTCCTGCGCATCAAAGTTTTCGTTGGCGAAATGAAGCATTTCGTAACCGTTTGTCAGCACCCGACACGGCTGCCCATGCACCACGAGCCTTACCGCGAGCTGTTTTACATTGTAATAAAGTTGTTCGTTTGAAATACAAAACCCCCATTACAGCAGCAGCAGTAAAAGTCAGCGAGCAATAGTGAGCTTTTCTCGGTGGTACGGAGAGGAAATCAGATCAGGCGAAAAGGGTGCTTGATCGATGGGACTACTTTCGTGATTGAATTTTTAATATCACTTGCCGTGCACACCCACCTCGGTGCACTCCATTTAACCCCGCTGGGGATGAGCGGGCAACTGCACTTCGCTTGTCCGCTTTGCTGCGTAAACAATATTCTTCCTCCCTGCGTACGTTTCGTACGCGCCACTTTACGCAAAGGCGATACAATTACATCAACTTAACAATAAATTAAACGCAGCATCCGATTTTGCTGCCCTTTTTGCACTGTACCGTTGTACCGTTCTGTGCTGCGCTTAATTGTGGGATTGTTTTGTTTAATTTCATTTCGAAAGCGAAAGAGGGAGCGCTTTTCTGTTTTGCTACTTTTTCTTTTGCACGCGCGCGCTCGGTTAACCCACTTGCAGCAAGCTTGTCATGGATGTGCATTTTCCGGCACCCGTTGCCCGTAGTTCGTTGAGTCGCTATTGTTCTCGGTGGGTTTTTTGTTGTTGATTTTTATTTTCGGTGTCATCGTCATGTCCATCCGAGCGAGCGCCCCCTTGGGACTGCATTATAGGGAGACTCCATCGCACACACGTGTGTCCACACCGCGTGGATCAGCGATCGGATAGTGTGCGTTTGCCTTTTTTTGCCATTTTGTCGAGCGTTGGGATGCAGTTGATTCGTTCGTTCGAGGGTTCGCTATTCATTTATTTCTTAAACCACCGCGCGCGCTCGTTAACCGTCACAAATCAAGCAGCACAAAAATGGTGCAGAAAGTCGCAGGACCATACTCTCTGGACACAGGCACGAGGCCCGAGGGCGACCGTTCGAACCAGGATGGAATGTAGCTTTTCCTTTTTATTTCTGAAATTTGTTTTCGGTTGTTGGCTGGTTGGAATTTGCCATTTTATCCGTACCCGTTTTCGCTTGTTTGTTTCTGGAACAGTTTTGAATGTTGTGCATTTTTGGAAAACTTTCCCTCGCCAAAAAAGGCGCCTTGTTTTTTCGTAGAAGCAAAAGGCATGCGAAAAAGGAAAACAGCATAAAACATGCGAGTGCTGTGTGTTGAGGGAAGCGTTTTCGGTTCGAATGCACAACCAGCCAGCAAGCGGCACAGAATGAGTGTGAATGGGAGAGAAGAAAACGGAACGAAAAAAGAAAAAAATGCATACAAATAACAGGAAAAATAAAACAAACTTCAACCCGTATATTGCACCCATACATGCCAGCGGAAAATGGGGAAGGAAGAGGAAAAACTTTTCCCAAACGGAACAATAAGAATAAATTGAGTAGTTTCACCGAAAAGCGAAACGAATTTCCGACGAATACGGTGACTAATGAATAGTTTGTTCATTAAAAGTAATACGAGTTTTTTTTCTGCTAGCATTGAGTTCTCGGCAGGAAAGGGAGTAGTCCTGATAGTGCAGTACAGCCCGTACATTGCAACAGAAAATGTAGCTCCTACTGCACCATGTGAATTTATACTAGAAGCTACAGGGCTGGGCTGAGCACGTATCGAGGGGGGGGGGGAGAAAAGTTTCCCCAAAATCATTGCTAAGATGTGGGTAAGAGGTAAGAGCGAAAATGGGGGAAAAGGAGAGGGCCACTGGTAACCCCTTTTTTTCGAATGTCACTTGATAAAACTCTCTGCAAAACACCGGTAGGCTCCCCCCGGTGCGACAAGCTCTCTCACTTCTAATGGTGATGGGCATGGCACCCAGTTACAGCGAAGAAGAAGGAAAAAAGAGTTTCCTCCTAAATGGATCCATAGACAGTCCAGCTAAGCGGATCGGCCCAGTAACGAACGAAACGAACATGAAACACACAGTCACATCATGCTGAGCCCAAGAGCTCAAGAGAAGGGTGGAAAGAGACGGTTGCAAGCGGAATGGAGAAAATTTGAGAACAATTTTGTGCCTTCAGGATATGCATTTAGGAGGTACACGGCTGTGCGGATTCATGTTCAAGTGCTGTATGGTGTGGTGGAGTGTGGAAGGTTAGGTGCAGACAGAAGGAGAGAGAGAGAAATACAAGCAAAGCTTTCAGACTTTGTGGACAATCAGTTGGTTTGTGTTGCTTACAGAGGCTTGTTTAAAATAAAAGTGTGACTCACGCATTGCTGTTGAACGATAAATCGCCAATCATTGTAATTGAATTTGTAGAAATGAACTAGGCACAAGCTCCTAAAGAAAATATATTTTAAAACAAGTTTAAAAATAATATTCTATAAAAAAATAACTACTCCTTCCGAACAAGAATGTGATGAAAAGTAATGAGAAACAGATTATTAACTTAATTTTAGACTAAATAGAGCAAAGAACTATTATCCTAGTACTGTTTCCATATTTTGCTATACATAATTAATCAATTTACTACTTTTGTACAAAAAAAGCGACGAAAACCCTTTTTTATTTGTGACTATAATCTAAAGTTGCTAGATTAATTCATGTTTTCAATTTCTTGTTTTCTAATCATTGAACATTATTTAACGTAGTTTAACGTTTGATTTATGTATTTAGCTTAGTAATTGCCTACTTCTTATTTTTGTCGCAAAACAGTTTTTGTCTAGTGGTTTTCTGTAGATTTTCTTCTTCTTTTTAATCTTACTAAGACAGCCAGGACAGCAACCTTAGCATTTGTACAGATCATTTAAGCCCGTTCGAACAGGTTCTGCTTCTGTGAATGACTTTGATTCTTAGAAGAATAAGTCAAACAGCAGGAGGACTGGTCCCGTGGTGCAGTTGTGAAGTAAAATGACCCATCAACTTACCTGTAATGGACTTACATCTTGTATCGATCGAACGCCGGAGACGCATGTTTAATGGATAAAACCAAATAAGTCACAGATTAGTGTGCCTAAGGTCAGACTTTGCTGACCGATTACTGTTGTTAATGTCCGTTTTACAAGTTGGTCCTGTTATCGCACAGGAATTTGACCTTGACAGACCTCAAAGGACTTTAATTTTAAATTTTTTGCTTGATACTAACATTAACTTTGATAGCTAAATTGAAACAGAAATGGTAAAAAGAAGGCAAACTTTACTACTTTCCCGTGTGAAGCCAAAAAACCGTTCAATATTAGTTTTTGAAGCAAATCGCACTCGCAAAACCGAACGTCAAACTTTGTCACACAAAAATTCGCAATAAATCAATGCAAATGAGCTATAAACTGCCGTTGCAAGGGTGAAAAAAATACCAAAAATCCATTCCACCCGAGAAGAAAACCCCCTAAAAAAGGGTATTTCATTTCGCTTATCTTTCAAACGACAACGTTTTTCTCGGACCGTTTGCGGGTGCCGGTCCACACACTATCCCATTCGAAAACTTCCGTGCGACCAGTTTTCATCCGCTCGGAGTGTATGTGTATGTGTGTGTGTGTGTGTGCTTGTGTCCCACATCCCCCTCCCCCAACCAAAACCTCCTCGAAGCGAGTGAAGAAGCGAGCGGACATTACAGTCCTACGGGCCTCTGATGATTAAGTTGTTTGTACATTATGCTGTGTTGTTCCGTTTACCGGTCCCGGTTCCCAACGAAACGAACGGTCGGATGCTTTCATTGCGCTAGTGGTAGCACCCAACACACCCAAACCTCTCCCCTTACATCCAACGCCCCTCCCCCCACGTGCGGGTGTTCTCGTGACTAGAGGGATGATTTTTTTTTCTTTTGTGCTGGACAATTTTTTTCTGCTGTCATTTGTCGTTCCAAGTGTATGTGATATTCGTTTTTCGGTTGTTTTCTTTGGGTCATTCCCCCATCTGCTCCCTCTGCTTCCCTTTGTGTCCGAAAAGCTTCTGCCGCAAATTTTCCCACGGACATTCACTCACGTTCTGCATTCCTATCCTTCGCTCGCGCGCTCACTCACACGCTCGCTCTTGATTTATAAAACTCTCCACTAACACTCTTTCTCTCACTGTCTCACCACCACGGCCCAGTTTGTACAGTTCCAGCTCATCTCTCGCAAGCGCTTTGTCCTGTGCCAAATAGCGCCCAGCACCCCTCCCTCAATTTCGATTGCTCTCGTTTCTCGTAGAACAGGGACCATGCTGGGGAGTCGCGAACAGCGAGCACGGCGGTATGTTTCGGGAGTTTTGTTTTGCTCGTCACTATCGTTCCCATTTTGCAACGTTCTCCGTGTGGCTTCGTTAGCTCAGATAAAAAGGAAAAAAAGAAAGAAAGACATTGCACCCAAAAATTGACAGCAGAAAAATTGTCCACTTTTGTGACAGGAAGTAAGCGGGTTCACCATCATCAACACTGAAGCTGACCGAGCTGACGGAGCATAGGATGGGAAAGAGGTCGTTTCTCGTGCCGAGAGTGGAACGTCTTTCCTGCACCGCGCTTCGCGCTCCCGCTATCACGGCTAATGGATCTTGCTCGAGAGCATCGAGGTCCCGCCGTAAAGCGACAAATCTGCTCCGTTAAGGAGTGGACCGTATTTGGCCCGTAAAGCTGGACCGTAGCGACGGCGAACGGTTCCGACGAACCGGGTGCAAAAGATGTACGACCGATGATGCCTGGGAAGTGCCAATGCACGAAGACTCCATCCATTACGTAAGAGCATCCGGACCTAACTCTATGTTTCCCCCCTTCGCGTCCGCGCTGATGATGCCGTTACTTGCGCTCGGCTTGACTTATTTAATCGGATATCAGATTCTTATCGTGTTTTGGGTGCCTTGCTTGGTGCGAGTACTGCTACTCAACCTTATGCATGAAACCTTCGACCAGCAGCACGCAAAAACGGCGATGCGGCGAAACGATCATCCACCCCAAAGGATTATGTGCTTTAGCGTTTCTTATTTTGCTCCATTTGCCTTCCCTTGAACCGTCTTCCATGGGGGGGCTCAAACAAGGGGGTTTTCTTTGCAGGTCCGGGAGGTCTCAGGATGTGGACCGTAATAAATCGCCCGGCCTATTGAAATAAATGCAAACATGTTAAAACGGTGATTTACCGTGGCTAAGGCGCGCTGCTGCTGCTGCTGCGTCGCAGTGGCGAAACTACGGCAACTACCAGCTTCCTGTGGCTAGGTCAGGGACGAGCGCTTTGCACCGAGGTGGCATGGTATGGCAAGAGCCCTTTCCTACACAAAAAGGAAGAGCGAGAGAGAGACCGCGAGTGAATGAGTGAAACGGAAAAAAACGGAGGATAAAACGCATCGCAAGATGTGGCTCTCGAATTCGGCTCGTTTTCGAGGGGGGTTTGTAACGCTTTTTCCCAGCCCAAACAGGACCAACCCCAACTCACCTTGGTGGGGCGATGTTTTATGTGAAACAATTCAAACAACCCTTAGAAGTGTCCGCTCTCTCTCTCGAAGTTTGAGTAGCAATCAAGGAGGGAGAGTAGCCGAGAGCTCGAGCGCATGCGTTTGAGGTTGCCTTTTTCGGACAGCTCCACAGTTCGGAGTGCGAGTCTCTAAGGAGCCGCTCTTTCGCTCTCTTTTGCTCGCTCTTTCACTGGAGCTTGCGCTCGTGCCTTAGCTGTACCTTTACCAACAGTGAGCGTGCGCTCTCACCATAACTCACCGCTCACCGCTAACCTTGGTGACCGAGCACACAAACACACAAACTCCAATGGCGCTCTCACCGACCGTTCAACGCCTACTGCACGCGCTCACGGGCTCTCCACGGGCGAGCAGCAACAGCAGCAGCAGCAGCAACGCTGTGCCGAGTGCCGTTTTGGGAGCACACAAAAAAGCGAGGCCCCAGCCGAACCCCCAGCGAGCGCCTTAGCGGCAGCGGGGCACCAGGAATTTCTAGGACTCGCGTGTGCGTGTTAGACGAGTGTTGGCAGCCGTACCGTGCGCACAGTGTGGACCGTGAACCTCCGTAGACACCGTTGGCTCCGTTGCCCCGTTTGGCTCAGCCAGCTTTTCCCCCAGTTCCCAGTTCCGGTGTTTGTCGTGTCCGGATTGCTTGACAAAGAAAAACAACCAGACCACCCGTTTTCCGGCTGGTTTTGCAGTGTTGCGTGGTCGTGGTCGTAGTCTGGTGCGAAATTCTGCAATTGTGCAACCCGCAGCGCCGTTGAGCGGCCATCCAGCCTGGGGGGTGAAGATGATGTGACCGACCCACGAGCGTCTGGGGGGAGGAGAACGCGAGAGCGACTGGGTGGGTGTGTATATGTGTGTGTGTGTGTTTTCTTGTTGTGTTTTTTTCTTCCTCTGTCTCTGTACCTATTTGCCCTCCAAGGTGCTTGTGCAGCACACGAACACGAACAACAACAGTCAGGCTGGGAGTCAGGTTTGGAGGTTGACTCGGAATCAGCAGGACGCAAAAGTGTGGTGGCTCCGTGTAGGTGGCCTACCGTGGCGTGCGTGATTGTCGTGCGTGGGTCTTTTTTTTTTGCTGTGTGTGTATTCTTCTCCATACCCCATTTTCACTGTGACTGTACGGCCGTAGCCGGACGGCCATCAGTCATTTAAGAGGATTATCATCGAAGGCACGGTCAGCAGCAGCAGCAGCAGCACACAAAAGCCGACGTAATCGAGCGAACGATTTACCTCGGCACGTATAATTAAACACGTTACGAGGGCAGGCATTGCGGTGTATCTATGCGTCTGTGTGTGTGTGTGTGTGTGTGCGTGTTGCAGTGTGTTTGTGTGTGGGTGAAAAACAGTGCAAAAGGAAGGTAAAATATGGATTATCTAAAACACGGTATCCTTCAAGGGCAATGTCTGAGAGTGTGTGCGTGTGTATTTGTGTCATTGTTCACCGGTTGTTGGAAACATTGCCTACCTTTAGGCGCATAGTGTGCTAATGTGTTGTTTACTAAACGTGTTGACAGTGAACAGTGTTGTGTTGAATGTTTGAATGTAATGGTTGGTTGGAATGGTTGAATGTAATATTGAATTTCAACTAAAAACAAGACCCAGATTGCAGCTGTTGAAGTAAAATTAATTACAGTACTTTGTATTATGGTTAAATAGGTTACCAAAAACGACCGTGCGTCTCCATCGACTTTTGCCGGGTGAATTTTTCTTTTTTGTTGTTGTTGCAATTCGCTTGCCATTTTCCCAAGCGCACGTAAACTGAAACCCACCCGAAAAGAATCGATCGTGTGAACCAGAAGAGAAAGAGAGAGAGAAAAAAATCCCACACAGCAAACAAGTAGAGGAAAAACGGCAAAAAAATCAACTTTTATATTCGTGCCTGCGTGTGTTCATCGTTTTTTTTTTTGTTGGTTGTGTTTTATACAGTGCGTGCAAAAATAGAAAATCGCCCGAGGGCTTAGCGTGTGCGCAAAGAGCAAACAACTCACTAGTACACACACACACATGAACACATGCACAAAACAAAAGAAAACAGTTCACAACAGTTTCTCAGAAGGGGGGAAACAAAACAAGATCCAAAGAAGTGTGTGTGCGCGTGTGTTGGTGCGTGTGTCCGGTTAGCGTGGAATGTGAACGATTTTGGTATGCCTCGCAGGGTAACGCATAAAATGCACGTTCGTATGGTGGGGAAGGGAGGGTTGTTAAACGAATGCAAATAAAATACCAAAATACCCACAGTAACCGCAAAAACGAAAAGAAAAAAGGAGAACCGAAACCACCCGCCGCTTTATCAAAGCCAGCCAGGGGAGGAAGACACAATGAAGCCGCACGCTGGCTGGTTGCTGCTGCCGGCAGTCGCGTTGACGTCGGCTGCTGCGATGTAAGATCTACTCCGCAAGGCGCAAGGAATACGAAATCAATCGGTGCCTGCATGGGACGGCTGGGGCTGGTGTATAGCCGGAAGGGGTGGAAGGGAAGCTCAGCAGTTTACGACATTCAAACGAGAACCACCCGAAACGAACGCGAACAATCCCCCTTAAAAAAAAACGAACCAACATCTCCGACAGCTTTCCTTTCGTAGGGGGTCCTTGGTACTCCGCCCCCCCCCCCTCCCCTCCGCCCAGTGTGAATGTGCGTTACATAATCTGATCTGATCTTCGCCAAACCAAGAGCATGTCTGGTTGTGTGTGTGTGAGTGTGAGTGTAAGAGAGAGAGAGAGAGTGCGTGTAAGTGAGCGAAAAGGCAAAACACCACGCGGGATGAATATAGGCGATTAAGCATTACGAGAACCTCCAAAGAGAGAACCATAGAGTGAGACAGAGTGCGAGAGAGAGAGAGAGTGAGAGTGAAAGGCACTGTTCCGGGGCGGAAAAGTGAGATGCTCGTTGCGTGTGACAGTGTGTGCGGCATCATCCTTCCGCAGGAGCTTTCGCATACTGACACAGGCCCAATCTTTGCGTGTGTTGGTCTGCGAAAGCTGAATACTGTATTATGCTCTTCCTTCGCTCGTTTTTTTGCTTACGCTGTTTTCTTGTTTGCTCCTGAAACACATCTACAGGAATAGAAAAAAAGAGTTCCATTTGTGCGACAGAGTGAGTGAGATAAAGCACAACGGTTTCGTCCCATCGGCGCTGTTTCGTTTGTGTGAGTGTAGTGCGTTAGTGAGTGTAGTGATGTGAAAGAAAAAAAAAAGCAACGAACCTCGCGGGGCCAGTACGGCACAGTGCATGCAAAATTTAGCAGTGTTAAAAAAAGTTTAGAAAACCTAAAACAAGGATCCACCAAAAAAAACACACACACCCGTCCCAGCAGTCCCAACGACCCTTCGTTGTGGCGGTGGAAACGACGGGGCTAATAAAATCGTGTTTTTCATTCTCCCGCCGGTAGAAAACGGTGCGCGCGTGTGTTTGGATAATTTAAGTGCACCGGCCCCGGCCGCAAAACAGTGACAGTGAAAAAGTTCTTGTTGGGCCAGGGCGCGGCAACAAGCGTTCGCTAGCAACATACCGCAGCATACAACATTGCTCCATTCTTCCCATTCCTTGATTGGTGTACGTTGTGCGTCATATTGCAAACTTATATATTAGCACACAGCTATACCAAGCGGATACATCAACATATATGCATATTATCCACCCGGTTTTTGCCAGTTAGTGTTGGAAGCAAAAATAGAAACAAACAAGCAACGGCAAATAAAACCCCAAACAAAAAAGGTAATTGAACAAACCATATTGTGAACGTCATTAAATGGATCCACGTATGTATGTGAGCGTGTGCGTGGATGGATAATGCTTTTATGCTGTTATCCTCTTTATCAATCTTTTTTTCCTCCCTCTCTCCTTACATAATATCCCGTCCTGCTGGGGTTGAGGGCTTGATTGAAGGCACTTTAAAATGGGACATCGTGTGCCCGCCTGAATTGATATGAATTTTTGACAGCCATTTTATCAAAACGAATTCTTGTCCTTTTTTAATTACGAGTCGCAGCCCAGCAAATCGGGCGCCCATTATGGCGCACAAATAAATGGGCCTCGTAAAACAAAATACGCGATTGTTGATTTGTCGGGCGCGGAAAAGGGGCAAAATCCCCGTCGGCAAGCGCAATTTAAGGCTGGCAAGGGTGATTGAAATTTTTACTGTTGCTTTCTTTTTTTTCGGAATGGTAAGTTCTTTCTTTTCATCGACGTAATTCATCATTTTATCTGCCCCAAAAACAGCCAAACCCTTTTAAGCTTTTAAAGATACAGGATTTGTGCTTGGTGCGCAAAAGCTTTTGTAACTTCGGAATGGTGAGATTGGGATAAATCTTTGAAGCGGCGAAGGCTGCTCCAGACCTCAGCGTGCTAATTAATGGGAGCGCTGAATAATTAATGGAAAGACAATGTCAAATTGGTGTTGGTGGCGATTGAGGGGCTTTGTATTAGCGCGCACCGAGTGAGTAATTTCACTGTAAGTAAAAATGCGACGAGCGACCGAATAAAGAGCAGCAGGCAGGAATTATTAAAATGCGGCCCTCAACCATCCGGATAGGAAGGGACATCTTTCTGTGCCGGAAATAATTAAATCCCTCACCCCCGAAAAAAACATTTGCTGCCTGGGCGAGGCGGATGCTGACGTTATCATTTCCTTGCGGGCATGTTTGTTTCCTGTCGGCTTTCGCTCTCTCTCTCTCTTTTTGACACACACACAGTTTGCCCCTTGTTGGATGGCATTTTTATTCGAAGAATTACGAATTTAACCTTCTGGGTAGGGGTTGGATTTCGCTTCCATCTTAATTGATGTTTGGGTGCGGTCGTTCCGGGAACCGGGTAGCCGCCGTCCCTGTACCGTTCACCAATCGTTTGAATTCGTTTCTGGAAGTATCGGTTTTGCCATTCCGCCGAGAGACGTATTGCCGAGTCTGTCATTTTGTTCACAGCGTATGAGCATATTTGTTTGGCAGCCGGGGAGCCAATTCCGGGAAGCGGTTCTCGGTAGTTGCAATCGATGGAATCATAATTTAGAAGTTGCTCAGACAACCAGACAAGTTTAAGCGATAGATTATGTTCACGATTGGGTGCAACGGGCCGGTATCGGGTTGCTGATTGTTTGTTTGTTAACACCGTATGAAAGCCAAGGGAACCATTTTCTGCGAAGTGGTATTGCAACAGCGTTGCTGGAAATTGTTGTGCGGGAAAAACTGCCTTTTATTTGTATTGTTTCGTATATCGAACGTCTCATGGAAGGTGTTTAATTCACCTAAAGTTAGAGTGAAATCATACAGGGTTTTCGAGGATTATATAGACATGTTCAGCGAGTTGTAGTTTTGTTCAGGCATACACTAGATTCATTCAGCGAGAGATAGAATTGGTCGGAAGTAGGCGTTGACATGTTCAGCGATTCTGTAGTGCTGTCATTTGTTTTGTTTACACCCAGTCCGCATCGTTTAATTTTTCATTCTTAAATGTCCTAAAAGTAGCAAATAATTATTACCCAAGCGGTTTAATACATGAATTAGTTGAAACAAACATATTTTTCGAAAACCGTTTGCTTACACTCTGTTGAGAATGATCCAAGCTGCAGTCCAAGTGGTACGAAAGTGACAGCTCTGCAGTATAATCGAACATGCCAACGCCTACTTCCGAACAATTCTATAGCTCGCTGAAAGAGTCTGTTATATGCCGGTACAAAACTACAACTCGCTGAACATGTCTATATAATCCTCGAAAACCCTGTAATGCAAGCAAAACCATCGTTTAAAACAGAAGTAATTGAAATTGCATACATCTAGGCGCTTTCTTCGAATAATCAAATTTGTGAACACAATAAACGACAAGTTTGTTGTAATGGTGATGTTGATTAGGACTTTTGAATGGAAATAAATTATTCCTGGCCAACTCCAAGTTGCATTGTTGAACCGTTAAGGATAACTGCAAGGATAAAATACAATGCTTTGAGTAATGTATCACAAAACAATAACAAGTTACATTATATATAAAATTTATTGATTATTCTTTGTTGTGAGAATATGTTACACTAGAAGGTTTTGCATCATGTTTGTTAATTTTACCATAAATTTTAATATGAATATATTTAATAATGTTGTCTTTTGTGCAAACATTATGTAGGGATTGTAGGGAATATCACTTAGAAATCGAAATGATGATTCATTCGTTCGTATTGAATTACTCTCAAAATGATTACCACATCAATTCCAACCAAAGCACCATGTTCATCGATAGTTACAATTAGTTATGAAACGAGCCCAGTATTACATGATAATTGCGCTTTAGATACCATCGTAATCATAACAGCTGAATTGTTCCAATAACAGATTGATACAATTTCAAAGAAAGGTGAGAAGCTATTTGGAGCGGAAAGCTAAAATAGTTACCCAACCCTTCCATTCAAATTACATGATTTGATTTATTTGATCAAAATAATTCTTCGAAGCGATCAAAAGCTTGAATGCGCTACCGCACAAGTTAATCAAACAAACATGCCCAATAATTAAACACCTCTCATTAATGTCACTCAAGTGAGCCTCTGTATGACGTAGTAACAAATGTCAGTCGTATCAAAATAATTTGAAGTGCAACAGTAAATACTGCAATTAACTTTAAAAAAAAACCTTTACTTTAATTCACTTTACTGCACTATAATCCGTTGAGGATAACTTACAACTGCCCCTGTTTAGAGGTGCTTTACTCTTTTGAAAAACACCACCACTCATCAAACCTTTCCCCTTTCCCGTTGCTAGTTGCACCTTGTTTAAACCAAAGTATGGACAATTTATTGCACCCACCAAAACCACCCAGCTACCGGAGCGGAGGTGCAAAAATAAAACACATAATTCAGCGCCGTGCGCCGTTTGCGGCAGCGCCATTCTGCCTTCTGGTGGAGCTAGGGCGGCGGCGGCGGCCTTTGGCAGGCCACACATCTGTTGCTGTCGAGCGGGCAATAATATGGCGACGAGGGTGTCATGTTTACACCTTCTTTTATGGTTTGACTGCCACCGTAATGCCGCTTTCTAAGGCACCAACTACCCGAGCCTACCGCGTACAACCGCTACGACCTTTTATGATACCAATCTGGCTCCGTTGCTTCTCTCTCTCGCTGCCTCTTTCTGACGGTAGTGGACGAGTTTATGACTACGGAGTTACTTACAAAGAAAAAGGGAATGAAGGGGGGAGTGTTATGTTGTTTTATTTTCCCCACTGTTCCCGTGTTTTCCCGTGTCTAACACGCGCACTGATAGTTGACACTGGCATTACGCGTGTGCGGGCACTTTAATGTCAATCTCTCGCCTTTGTATTTGATTCCCTCTCGGTGGGGACGTTTGTGAGACGTGGTTATTTCTAATTATTTCCTCCCTTATTAAGGCTCCCCCCTCCCCTTCCCCATTACACGCACCATAATGAAAGTCATTCACACTTACTGTTAGTGAGTGCGTGAACGTACACCGAACCGTCCCACGTTCATCGTTCAGAGGATTTCCATCGTGTCAGGCTCGTGATTGCTTCGCTCGTTTCGAATCGCAATCGAATTATTCAATTTACTACGATGACGTGAGAGCCGGTATGGGTGGAAGATGGAAAGGAAAGGCATGTACTTCCTTCAAACCGTCATTAGAAGTCAGCTCTGGTTCGCACATCAAAACGCACTGCTTCGTGTGTTTTTTTTTCTTCTCACCGCTCTCTTCTGTTTCGTTTATTTCTTTTATGTCACACCCTGTCAGGAAACATGTCTTCAACAAGTTCGACTCCGTGGTAATCCTCTCGAGGGAGGAAGGAAGAGAGCGGGAGTCTCTGTGGAAAGAGAGTTTTTCCGGGTTTTTCACACAGTGACATACACACAACAGCTTGACAAGCCTTGCGCCTTTGTGAGTGGCACGTCACAACCGTAAATTCCCCTCGGGGGTAATGATTCTCGACCAGGCAGGCGACTTTCTAAGAGATGGGGTGGAGGAGGGAAGGCAGTGGCCAATAAACGGGCCATCGGGCCTCGGTGTGCCAGCCCAGGGCGTGCTGCGTCATGCGACAAGTGCGTGCGAGCTGTTAGGAATTGGGCATTCAAGAGCCAGGGGAACGATGACGAGCAAAACCGGAAGAAGTTTTGCCTTCGTAGATGGAAAAATAATAATCCAAAGCGTTTCTTTTGCCGGGGAGAGAAAGGCGATAACCAGCCATTCAGTGTACAGATGAATGTATTTTTTACACCACTCACTCCGCGCTTCAGACTTTGGCTTGACTTTCGCAGCTGTCACCATGCTAGGCGCAACTAACACCAGCCACACGACAACCTCGCGCTACAAGTCGTTCTGCAATTTAACCAGCGCATAAACATTCTTCTTCTTGCGCTCCTCCCAGCTGTAATGTCCACGTTTGGCTACATTCGCTCACGATTTATGTTGCGCGGACACAACGGCAAACACCGAACGAAACGACCATGTCAACGAATCCAAGTGCAGCCGGGCCGGGAATCAAAGGGCCAGACATGGCCGTAGGGTGAACGAAGGAGTGGATAGGGACACAAGATGGATGAAATGCATTTGATTGCGCGAGCATACAAGGATCGGGCAGGGTAGTAAAGAGGTGCAGCTTCTCCTTCGGACTGTCCCAACTCATCCGGCACAAGTGGCCACTCGAGCAAGGATCCACTCGAGGCGACACGACACAGAAAACTTTACACAATCCATTCGGGTGTCCTCCCTTACCCTCTCTCCCTTACCCCACATAGATTTTTATGGAGTACACACCGAGCACGATTATGGAGGGTGCTTGTAGCGGGATTTTGCTCCACATACTTTATTTTCTTCTTGTGTTTTTCCCCGTTCTCCCTTTGCGCTCTCTAAGCTCTCGTTTCCCATTTCATCATTTGTTTGAGTGTAAACCATCTCGCAGGGTCACCCCGGGACGAAAATGGTGGAATGTTTTGACGACACGGCAGGGAGAAATGAAGGAAGCTCCCCCGAATAGGGAGGGAAATAGAGAAGGACAAAGATTTGTGTTTCGTTTGTGCGCTGCAACACGCGTAAGGATTCGTCGTACGGGTTTCTTTTTTTCGTCGCGCGCGCGCAAGGTGAAATAGTTACCAGCACAACACCTTGAACCGTGACCCTTGACTCAGCTGTATGTGTTTGTGCTGTGTCTGTCTGTATGTGTGTTCTAACGTTCGTTTGCTGAAAATCGTCTCATAGAGTTATCCTACCATGAGCACAAGGAAATTTGCGTTTCCAATTTATGTCACCCGGTGATTGAGGCCCACTGCGCTCCCTACTGCGCTGCCATCGTTTTGACGCGTATCATA
Source organism: Anopheles arabiensis (assembly GCF_016920715.1). Lineage (NCBI taxonomy): Eukaryota > Metazoa > Arthropoda > Insecta > Diptera > Culicidae > Anopheles > Anopheles arabiensis. The sequence continues at coordinate 71,585,431 of NC_053518.1, read as the reverse complement.
CCAACATAAAAAGGTAGAAAAATCGTTTCATAATCTGTGTGAGTGCGTGCTACATTTTTCCACTTGCTTGTCTCATTTTTTCTCTACTCACAATGATGATGCTGACAAGTACGTCATTACATGGTAAAAGCAGCAAAAAAAAGTAACACTCTATACGTTTCGACTAGGCAAACATTATAGAAAATAATTTGCAGACACATTTAACCTTTCCGGCAGTTCAAAGTATTGAGCACTTCAAACGGAAGCGTTTGAAGAGTTTTATATAGAAAAGTTTTTTTTTTTGCGGGTGACACGCCACCACATTTGCTGTAGGATTCTGTCCTGTTTGTTTGTGTCATGTTTTGGTCCGAATTCATGGAATGGTATGTGAAACAGTTTCAAATGAAGCTTTAATTTGTGTAAACTGTTTTTTTTATAGCCATGAGATAGGTTCTCAGTACGCTTAACATGCAGGGTCAAAAGTTTAGTTACATTTATGTTTATCTTTTGGGTGGGATTTTCATAAAAAAAAGTTTTGTGAATGCGCTTGGGATGGTGCTAGCTAGTGCGGATTATGGGAGTTTTGCTACATTCAAACGAAGCATTCAAACTAATGTTTACAGTTTGATGAATTCGTAATCCCAGGTTCTGCAGAGCCTTCTGCTTCAGAGACTGCTAGCGAGAGTAGAAAAAGTCACAGACAGTTGCAGGAAAAGCAACGCAGTAAAGATAGATTTGAATGTATTCAAGCATTAGAGTGATTTTCATTGAAGCTATTCTGATATAACAAGTATGTGTTCGTGTGAGATAAAACCATATGAAAAGAGCAAATCAAAGCAAATGTGCTGGGCTATTTAAGCATTACCGATTACTCTCAAAAAAACTGTCGAAAGCAGCTTTAATCCTTTTATTGCTACGGTTCCAGCTATCTGTTTATTTTGAGGCTCTTTAACACAGGTTTGTTTTATTGGCAACAGTCGGCCGCGTATTTGGTTCTTGCAAATCAATTCAAAACATTTGTTTTGTCTTTTCTAGATTCTAATTCGCAACTTACTTAATAACGCTTATTCTTGAACAGCTGATCCGTCTTGGCGATGAGTAACCTAATTTAGCGACCTCAACCTTTCCCCTAATTGGCCCTATTTTTTCAGCTTAGTCAGCTTGTTTCAAATTTGGGATATATAATCGTCCTTAATTAATTTAAACAGCGCTCTCTTGCGTTTCTTTTGTAAACCATTAGAGCTGTTTTTGACAGCTCGTTGTTTTGTAAATATTATGGCTGCTTAACTCTCATGAGGCCGGTACCGTGCCAACAACTTTCACAAAAAATAGTGGTAGTATAGTAGTAACATTCAACGATACATGAGCTTATGTTCTTGAATACACAACCGATTGGAATTTGTAAATTCTCCAGTATTATTGGCTCTGATTGGTTCCTAACTGAACATTATCAAGAAGCCACTCTGAATCAGGAAATACGCTCTAAAAATACGTTCACAGCAGCACTTAAAAAGCCAAATTGGAAATACATTTTGAATGATGATTCTTAGAAGGATAAAAGAGTCATCCTTTAAATAGGAAAGATATCCGCATGTGGTTCTTGTGCCACACTTTGTGCACTTTGTTCATCACTAATCACACAGGACGACGATTTTCTAAGAACGGAGACATTAACCTTCGGCCTCTACTGTGACGCTTTAGCCGGCGATTGGGTTTTGGCTGGGAGATTCTCCATGGAGGGTGTAATGTTCCATTTATGAAAGAGATATTCCACATTATGCCAAACAAAACAAAGTTCGTTTACCTTAATGAGTAAATAATGTACTAAAATCAAGCTCCAGCACTACACCAGTAAGTATTAACGTCCGTTTTGGAATTCACCTAATACCCCTACAAAATTTTATCAAACTATACGTGTTCCCAAATTTTAAGCTTAATATTGTCTTCTTTAACCAACTAAGATTGTTTAAAAGTGAAGAAATACAGATCAACTAAAGTCATATCTCTAGACACCCTTAAATAGATAGTTGTAAATAACTATTAATACCTTCGATCGAAACCATCAACTAACCTGCCATCCTGCATTACAAGCGCCACATAAAGCACGGCGTAAATAACCAATCAAAACATAATATGGTATGCCCCGGTGTTCCACCTCTCGGCAATCGTCCATCAAGCAATCAAACTCAATCACTTGGTAAGCCTACCGAATGCCAGCTGTTTCCCTTTTATCTCTTCCTCCTGTCTTTTCCCGTGTCTCCCGCTCAAACCACTACGATTTGATGTACGGTCTGTAACAAACGGCAATCGATTTGGCGAAGCCGGCATCAAACCACGGAGCTTTCTCGCACTTGGAGCCTTGAAGCACGGCTCTGCTGCTTGGGCTCGATTGATTTTTCTCATTAACGATGGCAAGAAGTAGAAGCAAAAAGGCTTATTGCCTCTTTGGCGATCCAATTCCACTAAAGCGATACGACACACGTCCATCCCATTCAAATGAGATTACGCTCGTATGCCGGGGCGGTCAAATTGGCAGCCCAACATTGAAAGCTGACACGCGCGCCCGAGAACATCATCATTCAAATGCAGGCTAGGTCAGCCCTCCCCGGGGCCGGGCAGCAGCAGCAGTCGAACAACTGCACCACGATGCGGCATCTCACTCGGCCGGAGAACAAAACTGTTCCTAATTGAAAATCCTTTTTCCGTACGCGGTAACGCAGTGACGGGCAGAAGGAACTCGGGAAGCCGAGAAGCTTTATTTTTCCCTCCCGAACGTACGAAGCGCCCCGGTAGTTTTGCTGCTGGTGACGGGTCTATTTTGGTTCCACCACTCATCCCGTCGCAAGGTGCTCTCTGTTTTGTTGCTTTTGCCTTACATACACACACACACGTGTGTGTATTTTTCGCCGGATTCGGAGTGCTTCTTTTTCGCCGAATACCTGACAAGCTTAGCTATGAGCTTTGTGCCAGCGCTCTTCCGGTGGCTGCCTCAAGGTAAAGAGATGAAATTGTTTTCGATCTCCTGCAGCCTCCCCAACCCCTCCCAACCGGAACACGCACGCGCCATGAAGGTGAAAGTTGCGCACAAGCGGTTTGGGCTCCAGGCTTTCGAAAATGCTCGTACCCCGTACAAATATAGCTTTCGGGGGAAATCGCAAACCTCCCGGGTCGCTGCTGTTCAGGTCGCCCGGGCTATCGTGCCTGCCCTGCCGGTGTGTGATGTGAGGTGACAAAATCTAATAATCTAAAGTTGTACCCGAAGGCAAACCACTTCCAAACACACACACACACACACACGCGCCACAAGAAAGGATGAAGGCTTGAAAAATCCGTTGACAGCTTATTAAAAATCGATCCATTCCAGGCACGTCTCGGGATTGGCTTTTTAGCAGCAGCACCAGCTGAGGTTTGATAGTGTTAAGCCGGATCATGTGAATAGCGACACAAGAACAAGTCCTCGCACAACATCATTCTACAGCACGCCAAGTTCCCCAGCAAACTCCCAAAACCCACCCCTCGTTCATGACCTCAAACTCAAAAGGGAAATGTCTTGTCATTGTGGCGAACTGTGCAACCGCGTACGCGCGTGTTTTGTCGGTTTTCGAGCCGAGCTGCTGAGCTTGATGGGTACGAGCTGCTGACACATTTGTGAAGGCGTCCGTCCGGATACACACAAACACACACCCACACACACACACACACATGTTGTGGGAAGGGTATTGTGAGCGATTGAGGTTGACGGACTCCTTACTAAGCGGGCTTAATTACTCGTGTGGCACTAAACTTCCCCCGACCACGACGCTGTGTCAGACGCGCGAGACGGTCGTCCGTTAGCGTCGTCCCCACACAGATGTCGACAACGACGGGCTTTTACTCCCTTTCGGACACACCTAAAGACAGCTTTGGGGTGCATTCGCCTGGCAGCTTGGCACACAGAGATGACACACACACACACTCTCCCCCCTTGAGCCCAGGCACATAATTATAGTTGAAGATATTTATGATCCAACTCCAACTGGACATGAGCGCCCTGTCACACAACACACGACAAGGCTTAACACACACACACAGCTCATCCTACTTCCGCTCCTCCGCCGTCTCCTTTTACAATCCACTTTGCTTGGGAAGTCATTTCGGAGAGTTCATGACATGACCATTACATTAACGGGAATTGTGGCCGGAAATGTTTGTTGGCCCGCGCCCGCGTCGGAAGTTCAGCAACGTCCAACGGCATGTTCTGTCGTGAGTTTGATGGTACTTTCGTCGCCACTTTCGGGCACCATTTTGGGGGGGGGGGGGGCAGCTAAGCAAGGAGGGGAAGTATTGCGCGCGTGCAAGCGGGAGCCAACAACATTCGCCGCGCGTTTATTGCTGTTTGCCAAACATTGATGTGTTTCGGGAGAGCTTTTTTTATTATTTTTATTGAAAGTGTCATGTTCGGAGGTTTCTTCTTCTTTTTTCGGTGTGTTGTGTAGAAAGTTTTGATTCAATTGTAATGTTACTTGGGCGGTTGTTGGTGAAATGGCCACCATGCAAGTTGTGCTGTTGCTGAAAGCGTCCTCCTCTTTTTTTAATGGTGTTTGGCGATGAGAGCGTGCCATAAACACATCCTGTTAAGCGTGAAGCAAGATGGAAAAAACTGGAACTCAAGAACAAAGAGGCAATATCTTTGACAGCAAAACAAGATTGTTACTGTGTTGAGGGAATGAATTTGTGCGACAGTGTGCTCGAATTGCAATTAATTGGCGACTTGCTAGATCTTCCAGCGAACGACTCCGAAGCAAATGCACATAATCATAATCGTTTGTTAAATTAATAATGAGTAAATTAATAATTTCCCATTCCGAAATGTTAGCAAGCTCACTGCTTATATTTGCATCCTGCATGTGATGCCTATTTGCAATGCTCCTGTGCAGTATTTGTCTTTCTTTTCCGGTAAAGAACTTTTCCCTAATCTTTTAAAACATATACGCAGCCAACTCCAAACTCTCAAACCTCACTCTATCCATTCTATCCCGATAAACCCGGATCCCGGACAGCAGCTACTGCTCTGCTCCGTCACGACAATCATCCTCATCATCTTCCACGCAACGCTCGACAAACGCCTTCCTGGCATAACTTTTAATAAGTTTGTCGGCACTGGCAAACGGGAAAGCATACTCGAAAGCATACTGCAGCGTGCCACCAGAGACAAGTGCAGCTTTCGGAGCGTTTGTGGTGCACCGCGTCCTCCTCCCTCCCGAAAACTCTCATCATTACAAGTGCGACCGTCTTGGGACATGCGGGACATGCCCAAGATCTATCCATCTCGGAGCAGAACGGCGGCGTGCCTTTGTGTTGCGGGAAGTATTTATCGTAAACTGAACGTACTCTTTCCGCCTTTGTGTTCGAGTGCTCTAACCCAAACCCACACCCATTGGCATTGGCATGGGGAAAGTTCTCTTCAGTCGATGCGAATGGGCATTCAAGGGGCTTTCCGGTGCAACATACCGAAGCGGTAGCGCATGCTACCGAAGGCTTGTATTTGCCTTTCCCCTCGGTTGGTTGTTTGTGAGGATGTGAAGATTGCGCTAGAAAGTTGCCTGCACTTCACATGGAGTTGCTAACAAGAGTAAAGTGTATGTGTTTGTGTGTGACTTCATTCTCGAACATAAAACTACAAATCGCAAAACTTCTGAGCTGAAGCATCCCCCAGGTTTCTTAGCTGTTTCTGGGAAACAACTTGATACTCGTCTGAGCCGATCGTCGCATCACCGAGCATGACTTTTTGCTGCTGATTGGTGTGGTTTTTATGGGCACATCAAACATTAGCTAGCAACGCCACAGGGCCATCAAAAAAAAAACCCTTCCATCTGGTTGTTTTTGTTGCTCCCATGTTGAGTTACTCTCTAAGCAATGTCTAAGCTTCAACGAAGGGCCCGAGTGGACACGGGCAAAGACAATAAATATAAATTGAGCGAACTCAATCCGTCCGGCTCCGGTATAGGAGGCTGTTCGTTGCTTGTGTCCAATAAGGAGGTGGGTGGAAGGGAAAAAAAACTAGAAGCATCAAAGTGGAAAGCAGTTAGTTAACAACATTCCGATTAAACTCGGATTACGCCGAGTACCGTCATTTGTTTTCTACCATCGGGCCGAGAGGCCCCTCTTAAAATAGCACAAATATCCCACTCCACGGGCAATTGTCATGATGCCGGGTCGGCAGGAGGGCAGGAAACGCAACGCACCACAGCAGCCGATACCGAGAATCGGGTGAAGGGTGACAAAAAATGACAGGGCTTAAGGTGGGTTAATAAATTGCTCCAAAAGGCATCGTTCCGCGTGGTCGGCAAAAGTCGGGCGGGCAAGATAGCGCGCCGGAACTCTTGCCGTAAGAATTGTTTCTCGGAAAAACTTCACCCAAAAACCGGGACCTGTTCCGGCCCATTGAAGGGTTGGTTTTTTTGTTGCTGTCGAGGAATGGCCCGTGTTTGGTTTTTCCTCCGTCATCCGCTGCTTCTGGTTCGTTGGTTGGCAGATGCAAATGGATCCTCAATTCGGACCATTTCATGGCCGTAGGGTTCGGCCCCTGGACGATATCTTGCACCATTATTTTTTTCCCTCTCTCTCTTCTCTCACTGTGATATCGATTAAGGGTAAAGTATCTTTTTTGGTCCGTGTCTGTTGCAGTCCAAACCCCGCACTCAATCTCGCACCTTCGCAAACACACCCGGAGGGCGCTCGTTTACACCCGAGTGTCGCAATTTCCGGGCCCACGTTTTCGAAATCGATCGTGCCCCAAAACGGCACCAAAAACAAAACTCACAAAGGCAGACACGGTTCGAAGAAGAAGATGACGATGCTGATGGTGCAGGCGTACGGTTTTGACGTATTTGTTCTTCCGGTGCACCGGATACACCGGTTTCAGGTGTGAACCGCTTCTGTGTGAAATTCATTTTTCAATCACCTTTACGCCCTCCCTCGGGGAGGCCGAGCAAGGAGAGCTTTTGCACTGCAAGTGATGGCTTCATTTCCTCGTGTTCAAATGCCACACAACTCCCTCCTCTCACCGGTTATCGAAAGGTTAAAGGGTGTGCACCGATGAGATCCAATGTCCGGGCCCGGTACGTGACAGTCGGATGACACTTCTATTTATAGTGTTTGATGCTGCTGTTGATGTTGTTGCTGCTGCCCAGTCAGTTAATATACTATTCTGGTGGATTTTCTAGTGCTTCATACACGCTCATAATGCCGCCGCAGGGGGAGAAGGACATTTTTCTTTTTTTAGGTTTACGGGGAGTTTTCTTTTTTGCTCCCTTTTCTTTCTTCTCTCACCCCGTCCACTTACGGTTCGGTTAGGTGAAGGTCAGTGAGACGGCAAACGATGTAATTCGAGATAAGTTTCATGATTTATTGCGCTTTATTGCTCACACCTTTTGCTGCACGTACGATTCTAGGCATGATTAAACACAGCTACAGCGTGTCCAACTAATGGTAAACTTTTCTCTTTTGCTTCTTTTCATTTCAGGTTTTCCCTGTTTATAAGTACACATAGCCAGCAGCAGCGTACATATATATACATACATAGTAGCTTCTACTAATCCCAGTACTATAAATATTATTGTATAGAGTTCGTAGTGTAGCAAACGCAACGGTCCTATATCTAGCCAAAAAAGGAATATTCGTTAAAGCGCTTGAAAAAACGACGTTGAGTAGCTTGTTGTCGACTACTTGTTGAAGCTTCGGCCCCCGGGGTGTGAGCAACCAATTTTTTGACTGCTGCTTGTCCGATGTGTGGGCAGCCAAACACACACACACACATACACATCTTCGAAGAAGCATCTAGATCTTATCCATCCAGCGAGGCAAGGTGAAGCAAAAATCAAAGCACCTACGCAATATTTTGTTAGACTAAACGGACGGATTTGGGTAGATTCGCTCGAACGAGAGAGAGAGAGAGAAAGACCCTGCAAGACTAATAAGTGTTAATACCCTCGCAGGCACGTGTGTCAGCATAGAGGGACAGCAAACAGGGAAGCGGTGAAAATTAAATCCTTCTTCAATGAAAACGCTTCCCAGCTCAGAATAGCCCTACGAGTGAACGTATTACGCACAAGAAATTGGTTTCTTGTAAGCCTGTAAAAAAGCAAACCCCACCCAGCATAGAAAACAAAAAACAACGCCCAAGTAAGCTCCGGATCAAGGGACGAGTCCCCCCCACACACACACACACCCTTCCCCGGGACAGTTCTGAGCCGTCGCGCGTTGCTTGGGCGTGGTTGCTTGGAAAAAGTTTGCAAAAATTGTGTGGACGAGATCATCGAATTTTGGGTGTTAGCAAAAAAAAGGAGCCTGCAAACACACTGCAGCATTTGGGTAAGAAGAGGAAGGAAGAAAGGCTGTAAAGTGTTGAAACAGAAAGAGAGCGAGAGAAGTTTTATATAGAAAAGAAAAACATTAACAACAAGTTCAAACGATATAAAAAAGCTGACTGTTAGTACGAACCGGAACGAAACGCGTACTGAATGTTCCAGTAACTCTGCAGCAGCAAAAACAAGTGAATTTCCAAGAAGCAGAATCACTAAAGCAAAAGGTAGAAAGTGAAACAACAAGACACACATACACACACAAACACAACCAACAACAACCAAACAAGGTGAGTAAAATATTAAGAGTTCAATTTGGAAATGAGTTTAAGATGAGCAGGTCCCCCCCCCCCTTCCGCCATTATCCTCGGCATCCTGTACTCCTACTATGTCCGGTAATATGTGCTTATGCCTGCACTCTTTCCCCCTTTTTTTCCTCAGTTGTTCAAGGGGATTTGTTGCTTTTGCTTTTTTTTTCTCGCGTTGCTGTTTCTTGTTTGAACAAGAGCGGCGAAGCTTACGAAAGTTTCTAATGAATTTAACATGAAAGGAAATCAAGTCAACTGTCCCGCCCGACAGCAAACTTTTCCTTTATGTTGATGTAGATTTTCCTCCACCCCTTCCTGTTTACTTTTTTGTTTTATTTTTGTTTTTGTTTGAAATCTCATCGCAACACTCTACGCCTTTTTGCGGGTTGTTTTTTTTTACTTCCTACGCTAAATTCTACGCGAAACATAATTATTTTAGAGTTTAATTTCTGCGCCCAAACGCACGAGGAAAGCTTTTCGCTTGTGCTTTTTGCCCCAATCCAAAGGCCGGGACGCCCGCGCGATGATCGCGACGATTACCTGCGGTTTGTTTTCAATTTATTTCAAATTACAAAACGCGTTTGCGCTGGCGTGCTGGAACGGGACGCGGCTAGGTATTAAGTAGCCAGCCCGCTTAATGCCACATTAAACGGAGCGTGTGGGTACGAGGTCTGTGGGGCGTTGGGAAATGGGAAAATAAAATACTAAACCGAACGAGGTTTGCTTGTTCCACCTGTCTGTACTCCGGTGTGTGGTGGGGGCATTAATCCTACCCCGTCAGCCAGGCGGGACAGTGTGTGTGTGGGCGGTTGGAACAAGCGGCGAATAAAATCAAAATCGCCCACCATCACATTGCTGTCGGGCGAAAGCTTTATTCATGGCGTAAGTTTTTTTTTTTTGTTATTCAAAGTGAAAATTTATTCCAACCAATTTCCACCACCAAATCCGTAGTTGGGGGACAGGTTGGGCGTAGTTTTTGGACATCAATTTTCACCTCCAGCTCCAGGGGGGTGAGGGAAACATCTCCCACCAGGGAGACCTTTTGCTTTCCCTCACACCAAACTGCAAACTGCTCATTATGATTCCATCGTTCCCCAAAGACGATAGTATCCATTCTCGTTATCACAGAGGGAGACAGAGAGAGATATACACACACACAAAGGCACAGAGACACAGCATTCTCGAAAAAAGGGTTTTTTTTTTTATTTCACCCGTCAGTGGCCTAACGTTGGTCGCTGGAATATAAAGTTGACAATTTTACAACGTTTAACCATCCGCGTTTACCGCGCAAACCCTTCCAACCACCTCCCCAAACCAGCCCGCGCTTACAAAGCGAAACCCTCGCACCTTGGGTCAACACCTTTGGGGACGGAGTGCGCTGCTTTTCTTTCTTCCCTTTGTTTTGCGCACCCAAAGAGCTGCGCCTTTAAAAAATGAATATTTATATTCTCGGCACCGTTTAGTCACCGAGCGCAATGGATGAACATGAGCATTTAAACACAACGACACACACACAGACACACACACGAACTAGGTTGGTGGAACAATAAAACAGTCAGGCTTTACTGGTACCAAAAATGCGAAATGCTTGTCCACGCGGTACGGGGGAATCCTCCGTTGAGTTTGAAGTTGGGCTTTGGGTCTGGTTTTTTCTTCCCTTCGCTGAAGCGAAGAGCAAACGCTTGCTTTTTTACATTCATGAAACGGGTCCCCGGTAGCGATGCGGTGAAATGAATGCAGAGCAGCCACACAGGAAAAACGGAGAAAGGGCTGCAGGTGGCAGGTGTTGGAAACTTTTGAATAAATATTGCTATTTTTCATTTCCTTTTTTTTTGGGGGGGAGCGTTAGTTGTTCACCGCTCGTCGCCTTGAAACGAAACGCCTTTTGAGCTTGAAGTTTGCGCCACAGTCAACCAGTCAGTCAGTCAGTCAGGGCCGACTCCTGTTTCAAGGAGTATCCTTGGAACTAGCGGTGCTAGCGTATGCATTCCTTTGCTCTGCTGGTTTCCCATTTGTTTTGCTCTTGCTCGTTGCGGGACCACACTTTGTACCCGGGTTTATGTGACGAAGAAGCAATTCGATTCACCGAAAACCCTATCCAAGTCATTCGTGATAGTGTGGCGCTGCCGAATGACGTCCCAGAGCAGCTCCAACCGCATGAGCTGCAGAAGAGCTTTTTCCTGGAACAAAAGCATCCAGCGACGGCGCATCCAAACAAGCCATGAGCCATGAGAAAAAGCTCATTCACACATTCACTACCTCACGTAGCGACGCAACTCACCTTGCGTCCATTGGTTGAAGAAGGGAGGAGGTTGTGATTTTTGTTTTTTTTGTTGCCCGTTTGGAGGTCGTGATTCAGATATAACTTCTAGTTTTTTCTCCTAAACGAAATTGCTGGCTTCTTTCCTCACCCAATCCCCCTTGCCCCTCTTGCTGTCTTGTGTGTCCTCAAAATTTGTTACACTTAAAGCGAACCGTGCGAAAGCACAGCATGTGTGAGTGTGAGCGAAAAGGCGACCAGCAAGAGCGGGACCACCCGGGCAAATCATGACCAAACCATTATAATCCGGCCTCCGGGTTTTGGGTCCAGGGGAGGCGATTCGTTGGGAGGTTTTTTTTTTTTGTTGCTGCTGCCGCTGCTTTCTGTTCGGTTGGCGGTCGCTTTCCTTTGGTCGCTCGCACGACGCGAAAGCGCTTTTCATTTGATTATAATTTATGGGTGGCAAAAGTTTTCAAAATTGCTTTCGCTCATAAATTGTGCAAAATTACTTTAGGAAAGAGAATCAACCTAGGAAAGAAAAAAAACACTGGAAAGAGAGAAAAAGAAGAGAGCGTTCTCAGCCACGCAGGAGAACAAAAATCATACAAACGAGTACGCGCACCCCCGGATGAAGGTAGACTTACAAGCATAGCCGTTCGCGTAAAGTTCCCGAACACATTTTTGTACAAAATAAAAGCATGCACACACACACACACAGCGGAACCTATTCCACACAGTGGCTGCCTTTCTCCTTTTTGCTGTTGTTGTTTTTCGCCGCTGGAAACATGAGCAATTTTGCACAAAGAAACCAACCCAAAAAAAGAGGGAACGTTTTGTAAGAAAATACGGTCATCAAGTTTTTCCAACCACAGTCGTCCGGAAGACTTCGTCTTTTCCTGCGAGCCTCTTGTACGTCAACCTCCCTTTCTATCCATTTTCCACACTCACACACACAGCCAGGCAGAGTACCCATTGATTACGCTTAACGATGGTTTGCGCCGAAGACGGATTCGCACGCAGCGCCGCCCGGAGGAAAAATGACAAATGAGGGTGAAAAAGTTAAAGTTTTTCCACGAACCCAGCGCTTTCCATCAAACCACGCGTCTGCACCACCACCCCGGTAGGAGGGGCTGCTGAAACGCCACCATTTTGCGCTGCCTGTGTTTGAGTTTGCGTTGCTTCCCGTTTACGTTCGAGGCTTCGGGCATTGCCAAAAAGGTCAAACTCGAGATCGTTTTCGTGTATATCGAGTCAGGAAGGGGGGATCAGGAACCTGCGGGTGGGAAAATGGTGGCGCCTCTCCTCCGCACCTGCAGGGTAGGAAGTTGGGTCAAACAAAATTTCCTAATTCGATAGAGTTTACCGAAAAGTCCAAAATAAACACACAGACGCAGTGAGCGAGAATTTAGTTTTCTCTGTGGGCAAAATCGGATCCCTCAACCGGATGCAGGATTAAACTGGTTGGAGGAGGGCACCCGGCCAATTCGGAATAGGGAACATCATGCCCAGGGGTAGCTCGAGTCGGGTCGTGGAGAGAGCAAAGTTTGAGGTCTAGTAGTGCTGCTGGTGCCGTGTCCACAGGCACAGACGCCAGCGCCTCACCAGGCTCGCTCCCATCCCATATCAAAAGGACAACTAATGAACTTATATGAATTTTTATCCGACAGCCACAGGCACACAGACTAAAGGAAAACTGGAGTGACAAGAAGAACAAGGAGTGGTATAAAAAAGAGAGAGAGAAAAAAAGACAACTCCGGTACACAAAGTTGTGAGGGCGGAAAATTGGTTTTTCTGGCTGACCAATTCTGATTCGTCGTCTCTGATCGGTCGAGCCGGGGCTGGTGGCCGGTTGAAAAATTTCAGCCCCTGCCGGTATGCTTTACCTTTCTTCCTTTTCTCCTCTTTGCGTTGTATTTTCGTGTGTCTGATAGAGTGAAGCGCATGAGTCGCACAGACAATTTTCACTTTTGCATAATCAACTCGTCCCGTGTTTGCCCGTTTGGTATTATCGCATACACTTACCCAACGATACAGCGGTTGGAGTCACTGGACCGGCTGCTTGGCGGATGTTCTTAGGCTGTTCCATTTCTCTTACACTTTCCGGCCTGTCCAACTCGGTTGCGGAGCTACGGTTTCAAGCAAAAGAGCCGGCAATTTTCGGCTCGATGCTGACCAGACCCCCAGTAACGAGCAGAAACGATGGATCGAGTTGAATAGCTGATGAAGTTTATCTACCCGTGTGTGTGTCTGTGTGTGTGTTCATCTCCCCGATGAGCCAAAAAGGTTAATGCGCTCTATCGTGGGGCCCAAAAATATGATGATGATGTGAATCAATCTATTGTGTAATAGGTTGCTTGAAATTTGATCTTTTATCGGTGACCAATTCGGTGGAAAACGGCAGAAAAGAAAGGAAGAAAAAAAACTGCACAACGGCGCCAGCATCCGCCGGGTAGGCAGGGGCCGAGCAACATTATTGATTTTCTCCCCTGCCCTGTGGTGGAAATTTTGAGACCCTGGCAAAGGAAATATGGGCCCATCGAAAAGAAGAACAAAGTGTCGCCGAAGCAATTAGGTGACATAAAGTGTGCCGAAATTGAATTTTAATTTGAGCGGGACCCGGGCTCGCAAGCAATGGCGCCGGTGGCCGCCCATTTGCAGCTATCAAACGATTGTCCGTTGTGTAAGGAAGGTTGAGGCTATATCGTTAATGAGCAGCGGTAGCAGCAGCAGCACCAGCAGCGGGATCGGAAACTGCCGGCGCTGTAATTTAGCTAAAGCGAGCCATTTTCCTGCACCGCAGAAGGAACTTGAAAGCAGCAGCGCCGTTTTTCAATGGTTATGGCAGTAATGTTGCTGTATAAATGAGAGATAGAGAGAGAGAGAGAGTGAGAGAAAGAGAAGGAGGAAAATAATATGAAATCATTATAAGAAAATATCCACCTTACATGATGGTGGTTCCGCTGTGAATTCCGTTGTGGGCAACGGTTCTTTTTCTTTGCTGTTTTTCACGTCACAAAAAAAGCAAAAGAAAACTCCACCTTCTTGGAGCATTTTTGCCTCGGCGCAAGCAAATTTGCGTTTAAGCAAACACAAAAGAAGTCACAAACAAAGTAGGCCGGTACGGCAAACCACCCACCGAGATGATAAGCTTTCGATAGAGGCAGAAACGCTGGACGCGAGCGCTGTGACGCGAATTTCGCGAACGCTCGTTGAAGCGTGACGGTGGAAGGAACGAGACCGGCGTCCCCGGTGCTGTAATTTTCCGTTCCCCCCACATTCGAGAGTAGGAGCAGCAGCTGTCTTTGGGAGGCATTTTTTGGCGTTTCGTTTGTCTGCTTTAGGGAGAAGAAGTCAGACGGAGAGCTGTCGTGTTTGTTGTCGTAATAGGAGCGACGTCGATCATCGCTCGGTTGCACTTTTGGTGAGTTTTGGAACATTTTGGTGGCTTTATTTTCCTCTCCCGCCGCCTAAATTCCAACTCCTCCGCTCTCTCTCTCTCTCTCTCTCTCTCTCTCTCTCTCTCTCTTTCTCTCTGTCTTTCCTTCTGTAATCACAATGGACTTGATGCAGCGGGCTGGAAACGCTGGTGACCGCCACCCTGTTGGTGGAATGTCTAAATAACCGGAACCATAGCAGGCGAGCGTTGCCCAGAAACAGTTCCCGTAACTACCGGTAGCTTTGAGTCTCTTTTTGTGTGTCTAGAGGCAGAGCAGGTTGCTCACTTCTTTGCTTTCTTTCCTCTAATATAATCAAACAACCTTCTGGAAATGGTTCCCCACAATGTAGAGCCAGCCCGGGACTGCCGTCCGGGAGTTTATCGTGCCACAGATTGCACCCGGGGATGGCTGTGGTTAGATAACACCTATTGTCTATTATCACTTACACAAGCAGTCGCTGTTGGCGTGGCGTCTGTGTCGAAGAACAGTTCTAAATCCCACCCCCCCAAAAAAAAGCCATCAGCCCACGTAGGCATAACCCTGGGAAAGCTTTGTCACCGACGAGAGGGACCCGCGGGACCGAAAGGTGCAAGTGTGGCCAGGGCAGGTCTGTCATAAGATTTAATCGTGAGCATCTGTTCCGAAGCTTCGGCATGATCGTGTTTCGTGGCTCCAGCACAACTGCATAAAACATTTGGACTCGAGGCGCGCGCGTGTGTGTGTGGTTCCGAGAATGAGCTTTTTCTTCGTTCGTTCTGGTTTTTTTTCCTTTCTTCTGCTGCAGAAAATTATTCGCCCCTGTACCACTTGAAGTGAGTTTTGGAGCTCCCCCTTCCAACGCTTTCCGGTCCTGCTGCAGAAGCTGCAGAAAATTGGATTGGATTTCGAGCGCTGGAGGGAGTCGTCCTTTTGGTGATTTGGAAATCGGCCAACTGTGTAATCGGGTTGCAGTCCGATTCGGCCGCTTGAGTGTAAGCCTGTCTGCCTGTAAATGCTGTGCCATGATGAACGTACTACCATCACCACCACCACCACTACCACAACAAAGGAACTCGGTCCCATTCGCACGCTGAACAATCGACTGTCCCTTATGGGAGGACCTCAGAAGTTTTGTATTGTTTTTTTTTTACTGGTTCTGACCGCCTTTTTCCTGAGAACGAAAGAATGTCCCGGGCTGCATTTCGCAAAGTTTTATTCCATTTCCCTTTCGCCTCCTGTTCCCTCGTTTAGATGTCCCCCCTCAAGGGCTGGATTAAAACCCAGTGAGTAATATTTATTCCATGTTGCTGCTTCTTCTCCTCCTAACACACAGGTTCAGTCTTCTATGAATTGTGACACGCCGGTACAGCGCACCGTAGCACGAAGGCCGCACGGAAGATGTCCACTCTGAAGGAACGCAACAAAATGTGCCATTCTAATTTAATATTCATTGTGCTCTTCATTTGTACTGGTAAGTATTGAAACTGTTTTTTTCTCTCTCTCTCCCTTACTCTCTTTTTCGTCGAACCCGTTTGAGTGCAGATGCATGTAGGGCTAGTGTGTTTAGGGAGGAGCTTTTTATGGGTCACCGAAGCTCACCGAAAGTAATTGATATTTTAGACAACGGAAGCTGAAGTTAAACGAGTTGAGCTCGGAGCACTGTGGCCTTACGGCAATTGCCGCTTGCTCTGTGTGGTGCTCTACTTGAAGTGTGGCTCAATTTAAAAGGCCTTTGTTTCATAATTCATTACAATTCGTAGAAACTGGACGAGGTGTTCATTACATTTCAGTAGCTAGCAGACGCTCCTACTTTTGATCGTAATCTGCAGCGTTACATTCTTTGTTTCAATTTAAACAACGTTTCATGATTTTAAACGAAACCATCTTGGCAGGATTTTAAATATTAGTTAATTAATTCGATAGGTCTCGTATGTTTAATCACCTTAAACATGGAACAATCATGAACCCTGTGATGCCCGAGAATTCTAAAGGACTCGATTCTAACTTTGAAAAATCATTTTAATTAAACCCTGGAACGAGATGCATTCGGTCGGAAACTATTTCTGCAAAACGTAATAACTAATGCGCACCCACACTCGGGACGAGAAAAGAACTTCATTTTATGAGGAATTTTGTTCGATTAAAGGTAAAATTGTGCTCCTAACAGCAACATTCCAACATTAATTAAGCGAACCTGTTTCCGCATTCCATGCCTTCAATGAGCCCCTTGACTGGGACTCTGGGAAAAGTATTTCAAACTGTTGTAATAATTGCCGAGCGTGTGCTTACCTCGTTCCATCAGCGCTGTGGGAGAAATATTTTCCATCGATGCGCGTCACTGTGTGTGGGAATCAAATTCATTTGTAAATACCAACTCCAGCAGCGGCTTTTCGGTGCGCACCGAAAAGGGGCACGCCCGTGCGTGAGCTAGCCGTGCCCAGTGTACCAGCGGGTGTAGCAAAAGTCATCGAGCCTGGCACCGTCCAAGGCCTTGGCATGGCTGTGATCAAACTTTTGATTTATGTGAGCATGCGTGCCGGGTGGCCCTTTCCGTACCAGACCCACCGGAGGCACCGTTTATGCAGGAATGGGACATTCCGCTCTCGGTGCTACCCATTCCCAACCTCCCCATCCCCTGTTTGGCTCGTGCGCTATCTACGATAATAACAGCTCATCAGTTTACATCTTCGGCACGGCACGGCGGGCCAAAGGTCATAAATTATGCGCAGCAAAAGACGGGGACGGGGTAAGGCTCCAGCGACAGTTACAGTTCTCATGTAGCCATCGACTGGGAAGTCCCGGAATACTGTAACGAACATCCCCTTCTCCGGCTCGTAACTAGTACAGCCCAACACTAGCCGGAAGTGTCTTTTGTAACATGCTCCACTTCGGAAAGGGGAAACTTCTTACAAGAGAGTTAAATCAATACGTCCGTAAAAGGGATGAGTTTGGGGCCCGGTTCGGGGAGTGATTTCCCCAACCTTGAGGAGCGTTATATGTGTTTATTCTTTTAACTGCAGTTTGTCACTGTGGCAAAGCAGTGAGAAAGCCGCCGTGCTGTGAAGGGCGATTTTTGCGCTCATTCACAGCGATAAATAAATCAATAGCTGATTTCGTGACTGCTACTGAGCGGCTAGTAAGGGAGACGTGTATTATGGGATATTTTTCACAGTAACTGCCTGATTTGTGTTATTATTGGAGCAGAAAAAAACAAGCAATGCTCAAAATAGAGACGTCATGTGTGTGTTTTATGCGTATTTTTATACAAATAATGATGATGGGTTTGTGTATAGATAAACAGCGTAGCTTATATTTCACTTTTTGCTGTCCAAGCATAGAAAAGCCAGAATGGTGCCAAGGTAAGCAGTTAGTCTGTCATTTAGCAGGGCACGCGATCGAACCTTATCTCCAGCTACCATTTGGTGTTGTAGTTTCCTGCGTTTTTCTTGAGTATTCAAAATAGTTGTCAGTTGAGTAAGTTTATCCACACCTATATTGATAGTTTTTGTTCGCTCCACAATATTGTGGTATAGACAGTTGTAGATAAACTGCCATGTATCCCAAATTGATTAAATCTTCGTTGGTAACATACTTGACGATTAATATCGCTTAAATGTTTTTATCACGTATCCATAGCATTTTGCTACCAATTTTTTTACTGTTGTATCAAAACAATTGTAGAAATGTTATATTTGGAATGAACTAACCATTTTCATGTGAGCATAAGTTCAGCTTTTGTTTAAATTTCTTTGGACTTTTTGGACTTGGATTTAAACTGGTACAAAAAACGAGTGTTACTAGTTGCAAATTTGATTCAGATTCATGAATCTAGATGAACCTTAGAAATTATTCAATGAATCTGAATCTCAGTTGCAAAGATTCATGAATCTTCAAAGATTTATGACTCTCCATAGATTCATGAATCTCCAAAGATTTATGTCTCCCCAATGTTAGGTGGGATCACGTAAATACAATACCCGCTATATTCAATATTCATACATCCCTAAAGATTCATGAATCCCTGGAGATATATGAATTTTAATGAAATAATGAATAGAATAGATCGTTGAAGTTTCATAAATCTTTCGAGATTAATTAATTTTTCGAAATGCATAAATCTTTATAGATTAATGAATCTTTGAAGAGTCGATTCGAAATTCGAATCGCTCATCACTGAAGATTAATTTAAATGAATCACAACGAAAGACTCATGAAACCCAACTGTTGCGTCCAGCAACAAAGCTCTTTCTTTCGCGAATTTAAAGTTGAAACATCAGTTTTCTTAATTCCCTTAATTTCATTAAACTGTATTAAAAATTCACTGAACTTTCTTCTCTTGGCGCGATGGTAGAAAGAGGTCGATTTTCGTCTTCGTGCCCGTTTTAAAACTTCACGCAAACCCGATTGCGGTCATTCCACTTAATTTGCGCAGGTTCATCCGTTGCACGCGAAGCTCCTTCGGGATGAACCATTCCTACTCTCTCTATTTCGCCCGTGTTTGTTTCGCCTGTGCTACCTGTCCCTCTCTCTCACTTCACCACAACGCAGCTGTCAAACTAGAACCGCTGTTGGTAAACAACACCAACAGTACAACAAACTAGACGGAATCGTAAAACTTTCCAAAACCAGTCAAATTCAAAGAAATTGCATGTGATTCCACAAATTGATACAATAAACTACGGCGAATTTACGTAAATACTTAATTCCATAAAGCTCAACTATATAACCACAATGACATACTAAGCTCCCCTTTCCAAACGCTTTAAAATTGATTGAAACTACTGTATCGAAGGAACACACTCTAGCACCAGCGAGTCGACCACACAAAAACCCTGATGGTGTCCCTATAACTAACTTAAAACCCACCTATCTTGGCGAACGTTATCAGCATACATATAGCTTGCAGCACAAAACCCGGCCACCAGGGTTTGACGTCACATGTGTGCCCGAATTTCATCGCCCAGAGCGGTTTTGGTTTAAAGACTCGCCCTACTTCAATTATCTGGCACTGCAGCAGCTAATCAAACATTTCCGGAGGGCGATCTACTCCTGCTGCTACTGCTGATTCCATCCGTCCGGATGTGTAGTCAGCCACGTTTCTTTCAGCGCTTGTGTGGTTTGGGCAGCAGCGTCATGCAGAGACCGGCCCAGGCCCGGGCACAGTGCCACACACAAAACTGGCAACATCAGCACGGTGGCGGCAATGACGACGACGACGGAGGCATCCCCATAATGCTAATCATACGTATAAATGAGAGTGACCCTTTTGTTGGCAAATAATGCAAATGAATGTAAATATGTGTTCCGGCCGTCGCTAGAAGCGTGGAAGTTGGTTTGCCCCCCCAGGCTTCTTTGCCCCGTCCCTTTTTACCCACTGACCGCAACGTGCGCTACAAGCGCGCGCGCACGCGTTTGTGTTCATTTTCGCCCGACTGATCACGGCACGGAGCTTTCGACCGTGTGTGTTAGTATGTGGACAAAAGCAATAGTGCACCTTACCTTTCTTCCTCGGTTGCTGTGGGAGAACAGGGCGGTGGGGGATGCATTTACCGCTTGCCGGTGTAATTCAATTCGATTAGCTACACGTCCAACCGCACGGGAAACCATCGAACTGGAAATGGTAAAAGCGTGGCCAAGCAAACAGCACTACTGACCCCGGTGCATCGCGTGCCTGCCGGTCCGAAATTCTCGGGTCAGCCTCGCAAAGTATAAGGTGGCCACGAAATTTCTGAGCCTCGGTGGTACCCGCGAACGGCCCGAAGCGGAGGAGAGTTGTGGGTAGATAATCTAATTAATTTGATGGTAACTCTTGCGGCTGCGGTTTTGTAGGCTATTGTTAGAGAACTTGGGCGCCCTGGGAGGTAAAGGAGCACAGGAGATGGTTGGGCAGCCTGAAGCGAGGTGGAGGAGTTGGATGGAGAAGAATGCAGCCCTTGGATCAGGAGCGAAACGGATAATGAATAAAAGCAGACACAGGCGACGAACAAACGGGAGAACGTCAGCAACCGGTCATGTGTGACGTTCGCCTCGGCCGTCATTGAACCAAGATGGCGGGAGGGTAGGGGTAGGTTGTGAGCTTGAGTAAAGCAAGGAAAGCGGAGTGGATAATAAACCGAATGCCGTGCCGATGTACTGTGCTGGGTCGAAGGATTAGCTGATGCTAGCTAAATGCGTCTGCCCGATGGTACGGAAAGAATGGACATAAGGATAAGAGGGGGACATCGAAACAATCGCCCGAATCGGGCGGAAGAGCAAGCAGGCCGGCCCAGGGAAGCGCAACGCAGGGCATCCGGTTACTTGTTGACTATCGATTAAATCAAGATCATGGCGTCGAGATATAGTCCATTTGACGATGTCGCTCTATTGATAGTGTGGCCCACCCTGGGATTACGTGAGAGTGGGAGGACGCTCCATTATGCGAGCGGATCCGATTCGGGTACATGGATGGACATCATCCTACGCACGAAGCGAGATGTAATAGTTTACGGGATGCTTTTTCTGTGTGTTGTAGTAACTTGTCCTTTAACTGCCTGTGTTGCACCGAAAGGTCAAGCGATAAAAACAAGGCTCCTTAGATTAGTGGTAATCCTTCCGTTTGGATGGTTTTAGTGCGGAATTAATGAACCTGATAAGTACACCTGATGCAAATGGTGATAGCGAGAAAGTTAATGGACGTTATTTAATGTCTCTTGCCTATACACGGTACACTTCGAAAGGTAAAATTTCAAATAAAATAAAGAATTTATGAAAATAGATAATAGAATTAATGGAAATATGCAACAACTGTAGAAAATCCAGTGAAACAAATGAGCGTTTTAATCTTCATAGAAAAAAAAACACATAAAATGAGTAATGTATGTTGAGTGCCTTACAAAATTACTAAGTCGACTAATTTGTCAAAGCATTTTTATTGTTTTTAATGTTTCATTGCATATTACTGATGAAGTTAGAACTTGAAACTCTTTTTTCATTATTTTTGTTTTCTACCTTATTAATGAATTTCATTTTTCATACGCATAAGAGAGAACTTGGCTCGTTCCCTAGATGTTTCGTTTAATATGTGTGGGAAAATGCTTCAAGATCATTAATTTTGTCATAAAAATCAAAATGTAATCAAATTCAAGTGAAATAAAATTCAAACAAATTAAAGTAAAGTTAGTCAGAAAAACGTAACATCCATGCTTATCACCAGGAAGGCAAACTAATACGAATAATTTTCTTTAAAAATACAAGATACAGTATGTTGAAAATGCTTCCAACAATGGGGTTCTTTCCGTTTTAAGTTCGTAGGCTGAAATTTCAGCCTGTCAGCTGTTTGCATTGTATAGCAGTTTTCGAGCAGCCAGCTAAGTGGGTATAATATACGGGTGGGCTTAACCCAAGGTGTATGAATTTAGAAGGCTGATTTTTATCGGCCCACCTGGACTACATACACTTTGATTCTGGATACCATCACCATATCTCTTTAATGCACCTTGAGATAAATGTAAACATCACCTTGTTTTGCAATTTTTCGAGCAGATACTCGAATCTAATTCTAGCTTTGAGGCTAGAATAATCTAGACTGAACATTGCAGGCTAGTTTTTTGTGTGGTTTTGTATGGAGTGTTTACATGATTTCAGCCTCCAACTGTCAAACTCCATACAAAAATCTGACCACGATCGTGAAGGGCCCCAATGTTATAATATTTTCGTTAGCTACATCAGTAGTAATCACTTCAGTATTAATAAGTATTACTACTCTGTCACTTGCAATTTTATGACCTACTGGCAATTATCAGACATCACTAATGTTTCATTCAACTGACTCTACGCGATATCGTACCGTTGCATACTACCAATTCCATGATTTCGTCCATAAATACTTTCCCACACTCTTTGACGATCTCTTTGTAGTCCGGGAGCAAAACAAGCCATCAGTAAGCTTTGCCTGCCTGCTCGGCTTGATAGCCTCCCTCTTACTTCTCTCCTAATTAACTTCGACCCTCTATTTTACATCCAGCCCAAAGCCTACACCATGACGGCACACCCATCATCCCCAAAAACAAGCCCGCAATCATTACCTTCCAATCGAAGCTCGAAGCTAATCGGCTCGGTGGCACCAAACCAAACAAATAAATCCCCTCCAAAACACACATGCAGTCACACACATGACGGAATGGGCGGCCATTTCATGATCTGTTTTATCGTAATGTTTACGTCAGGGGGCCCTGATACACACACTCACACGACCGTACGCCATAAACCCGAGGACACCAAAACTACTTTGGAAAACAACTTCATCAAATGTTCGCGTCCGTCCAGCAGCGATCCAAGATCATTTCCTGAGTATCTAATCCTGATTCTACCGGCACTCTCCTGTCCACCGGTCCAGCGCATCTTCCTCACCTACCTTACCGCGTACCATGTTAAAAAGGGTCACCACACCCGCACCCGGCCGAACAAAACTGTATTTAATTATGTGGCTCATTTACTTCCTCCCGTGCCCATTCGGTCCAAACCAGTGCGCCTTCCAAAGCTTCCATGTGCCGCCGATATGACGACTTTTTTACGACTTTTTTATGAACCTAAACCGCTCCTCCCTCCTGCTTCCAAAATGGGCCGGTGTTAAACGGGGCGGAAAAAAAACTGGGAGACAGCGTCAGGCGCTACGAACTAATTTCAAACTAGCAAAAAACAACAAAATCTGGCAAACCCGAAAATAGAACAGAAATAAAGAGGATGGGGAGTAGAATGTGATACAACGAATAAGGGAGAAAGGGACAGGGAAAAGAAACGTTGTAGAAAATTTATTATGATGTGCCGGGCCGGCAGAGCGCTGCTTGGTAGCGCGTGTTACATGGCACTGAAACCACGTAACGCTGACGTGAAGTTTTTAGGCTCTTTTTTCCTGTTTGCATCCTCTTGTTTGTACGTGTGTCTCTTCTCTTTTTTTTCTCTCTCTCTCTTACACACATTCACCGTTTTCCTTTGAACGCTTTCCATTGCAGATTATGTAACGGGCGATATCAGTACATCCTTAGCCTTAAGTAAGTTGAACTCTGGTGCAACATTTTTCGCTGGACCATACCTAGACGGGAGCGGCGTTAGCAATGTAACTACACAAATCGGAACACATGCATATCTGCCGTGCAAGGTAAGCTGGGTAGCTGGGTGTGACCCCGTTTTCAGAAACAGTGGGACTCGTTCTCATTATTCAGTTTTACTCCCCTCGTTTTGTCACGAGCCGTGTACATTTTTCCTTCTTTTATTAAAAGGTTTTTTTTCTGTAGCACACACATCATTTATCCTTTCTGCCTTTGATTGTCTTTTTACATACTCTAACAGAAACCTCTATCTCTCTCTTTCTATCTTCCCATTTACTTCACAGGTGAAACAGCTAGGGAACAAATCTGTTTCGTGGGTACGAGTGAGAGATGATCACATTCTCACAGTGGACAGGTGAGCAAAACTCCCCCCTGGCACCCCTCCCGGTTTGATTGATGCGTTTATAATTAGCCTGGCAAGCGGTGCGGGATGATGCTGCTGGCACGGCAGTAGGCGACGAACGTTTACGCCTACTGACCAGCGTTACCAACCGTTGCTCGAAATTCGATTTGCACACGTTTCGTGCGCTGCCGTTGTCTCCCCGGCATTAACTCACCCCCAAAAGAATGCTGTCTGCCCGGAAATAGCATTCCAAATCGTCGCGGAACGAGATTGCATGCCGGTCCGGGAACCGTGCGCACAATTTCAATGGGTGATTGCACCGCGGCGGCCGCTGCGAAAAGCGCCCAGCGAGAGATTATTGACAGGCCTGTTTGCACACTTTGCCGCGGCAAAGCCGTCGGGCAAACAGACCACACCGTCGTGTGTCTCCGTGGTTTGCTGACGCTTCGCCGGGCCCACATCAAAAGGCGTGGAAAATACTTTTCCCCCCCTTTCTCCCACTCGCCAACCCCTTCCTCTGCGGTGGATGGGATTGGTACCGGGGCCCGGGTACCTCCAACGGGCTGGGGATAAAGTCGTGCCGGGTGCTCATTAAGAGCCCACCACCAGCACCACGCACCGAGTGGAAAGGACAATTACCTGTTTTTGCCCGCACCAGGCGTCGTACCTTCTCCGTCCCGCAAACCCCTCCCCCACGGGTGCGACAGGGGCCTTTCTGTGACGCTCGCATTCAAGTGCACATTATTAGCGACTTGTTGTATGAACGCATTAACGAAATTATCTTACATCAGCTCTAACGACAACTGCTCCAAAGCATACCACCCGGGCCCGGGTGGTTCTTTCACTGTGCAGTCGGTGAAGCACGGTAATTGTCTGTGTCACCGTCGGGTAGCGGGAAGAAGGGGGGTAAATTATCCTTTGAAATTGTCCCCCAACGGCTCGACGGCCCGTGCGTCCTCGCTGTCGGAGGTGCGATTAAAGCGTTCGGTTCGATTGGAACCGCTCGCTGTGCTTTTAAAGCAAAGGCTGCAATGGAGGCTATTTTTGTGTGCGTGCACTAAGTTCAATAGCCTATTAATGAAGGTATGGTTTTGTGTTTCTGGTGTTACTTTCTTCAGCAAGGGATGAGCAATCGATTCGGTAAATAGAGAGGCAAAGAAAATATTAGCTTTGCTCGCTTGTTTCGTTTGATGCAAGTGCCCATGCGGTACAGTTGTTTGTGTATCGCTCAATCGAAGTAAATAAAATCAATCCGATCGATTGCTGCTCGAAATTCATGAACTTTGGACGTGAGATTTTTCTACTCATATGTGAATTAGTTGGAAGGATTTTTTCCTAAGGATCATTCGCATGATTTATCTTTGAATGATAATAATGAAAAGTCTTGTGTTTGCATTGCTGAAATTAAATTAAATTCTCTTGCTATTGATCTAGGGATTATCAAAACCTTGATATAGATATATTGGTTTGATGTACACGCTTGACGCCAGCTAAATAAGAAGTCCAGCTATGAGGCACCCGGAGGCGTTTTGTTTATCCAAGCAATTAGAATTGGATCAATCTAAAGCACACGTGTGTACGACCAGCTGTGCAGTACGCTCCATGTTCCCTTTTTCTATCGTTTTATCGCCTACCGTTGCCGTATGAATGCCTTTCGGAATTGGAATGATCATCATTATACTAGCACGTCTTGTGAGGACAGTCTTGTATCCCCTGTTCGACGGAAATTTCTTCTGTCAATCGTTGTAAGCCATACCGGACGGGTGGAGACCATAGGGAAACCATTTCCATGGCAGCCCGACCCAGCAAACCAGAGTCGCTATCAAGTTGTGCAATGAAATTCAATTTTAATTGAACGGGGAGAGCAGCAAAAAAAACAGAAAGGGAAGGGAAACAGTTTGTCACACTACCATCTCTTTCTATCGTCGTATTTCGCCGAGCGATGATGCTATTGATTTCTTCCACCCGGTTTACCGGACAAGCAAGCGCTCTTGCTCTCGGTGTGCCAGTGCACCAGCGTGTGTGTGCTTTCAGCATATTAATTCTGTCGATGATTTTTACATTTCATTTCATTTCACTGCCGTGTACAATATGTGTCCGTCCGCCTGGCTGACGATACTTTACATTCAACCCAACCCCCCGATGGTGGACATCCAACCGAACCGACACCTGTTTGCACAAACGACCACCACAACCATCCCGTGGGGGGGATACGCTACACCTGCTGACTCATCCTGAACCTGAACCGACGCTCGACAACATGGACCACATGGACTGGGTCGGGGGCTTTGTCGCCTGAATCCCATCCGGGATATATCGGCAAATCAAACAAAACACCCCGCCGAACACACCATACATATATACACCTTCCCCGCGCCGAACGGTTCCTGGGCCCGTGCAGGATGACATTTATAGCCGACGAGCGCTTTCAATCATTCTACGTGGAGAGCAGCGGCGTATGGACGCTGCAGATCAAATACGTGCAGGCCCGTGACGCTGGCATTTACGAGTGTCAGGTGTCGACGGAACCGAAAATCAGCGCCCGAGTACATCTGCATGTCGTTGGTGAGTATGGACATCGATTTTGCCTCGCAGCACATACACATGGGGGGAGAGAGAGCACACTTTACCCTCGTTCGAATAGCAATCGATTCCGCCTGTCACTGGATTGAATCTCTAGTCCGAATGGGAGGCTTAGGTCTTTCGCTGCCAGCATTGATAAGTTCCGTTGACAGAGAGTTGATGAGCAGGCCTATAAATATCGGATTTAAAACAGTTTGAAACGAGTAAGATATTTATAGAAGAGATAAGTGTATAATAATGACTGATTAAATGAAATTCTGAAGCTGATATCGGAAGTCTTGGCTATGTAGTCATTTACTTCACGAAAGTACGATATCAGTACCCAAGCTCATCAAAATTCCCCATTATGTTAATTATATGCAGTCAACTCCCTGAAATCTGCCAGTCGATTGGATTAGAGTCGTTTCATTTCAGAGGTTTTCAGGGAACTTTTTCGAAACCGTAATCTGTCTTATACTTAATCCACTATTCAAATATGAAAATTAACATTTTTGACATTTCCCCTATTTAAAGTACATTTATCCTCCAGTAATCTGAATTAGATTCAAATTGACCGACAGACTAACTGTGAAATGTGCGTTTACTTTATTTCAACGCCTTTATGTTTTTAAGAACTTTTCAACGTCTCTAACATGAACACTCCATTATTCCAATAGATTTCGCATCTTGCAGATTAGATAAAGCTGACTGTATCTGTCTGATTGCAGATAGAGCAGTCAGTATTGAAACACACGAGGTAAATTCATATATATCAGTAGCTGTTCAAAACATCAAATACGTTTGAACAGCAATGTGACTAGATGGACTAGAGGTTGACTGTATTTCATGCTTCTAAACGATGTACTTCCTCCCAACATGTCAATGATCTTCACAAACTGCAATAACGCTTCAAGGATACAAACGATGCATCCGGCCACGTTTGTATCAATATCTTGATCCTCTACAATGAAATTGCTACCTCTTTCATTGAATAGCAGGAAAGCAAATCGCAAAGCTCACTCGTATGAACCGTAAGAAAACAGACACTGGGCCCTTGATTCATCAAAGAAAAGATCCACTCACAATCGTTACTGTAGAGAAAACAATCACTTTGAATTATGTTGAAGGTTTAGCAAGCAATCACTCTTTACTTAGTAACGCAGATTATAAATAATTCACCCCCCTTGCAAAGCCTAACGCTTCTTCGCAACCAGCTTAAAACAATACGTCACTTATCAATCAACGCTTCGCACACAAATCAAGCAATTTTCATCGCCAATTGCAAATATTGATTCGCAGCGCTTCGTTGCCCACATGCCGCTCAGTCCGTGCCCCAGCCAGGACTAGGATTTGGATCGATGTTTGTTTCTTCTTCTGATACCCTTTTACCCACACACACACACATACGCACCCATCCACCTACACGTCCCATGAATCAATAGATTCACAAACCCATCTGCAAATGGGTTTGATACCGTTGCTTCCCGCCACCACAATCACACACACGCACACACACATTGGGATTTGCGAAACCACAGGTACACCACCGTCTCACCCCTTTGATCGTGTGTCATGTGTGTGTGTCTATGTGTCTGCGGGTATGTTTAGGCAAGGGGAGGAGGGCAAACTGGCTTACGTTTTAATTAAATTTAGTAGTCAGGTAGCGGGTAGCGGTCGGACTCGGACTCGGAGCGCCGGTCGGCCGACACTGTCTCTTCAAATTCATTTTCTTGCAGGTTGATTACTTTCGCTCCGCAAACAACTTTTGCATTAATCTTCGACCAGCCGGCGATGGAAATTGAAACCAAGCAAAACCACTGTCTCTAGAAAACCGCTCCGCTGCGCTACGGTGGTGCGGTTTCTGCGGTTTTTGTGGCCAGCTTCGGCAGGAGGACAGCAAAGCGAACCAATGCGGCTTTGTATGTGAGTACGGCACTGGTGGCTGGCTGGCTGG
This sequence comes from Anopheles arabiensis, assembly GCF_016920715.1. Classification (NCBI taxonomy): domain Eukaryota; kingdom Metazoa; phylum Arthropoda; class Insecta; order Diptera; family Culicidae; genus Anopheles; species Anopheles arabiensis. The sequence continues at coordinate 71,557,181 of NC_053518.1, read as the reverse complement.
CCTCGATTGTGTGATATTATTTTATTGCATTTGCAACTCGAACCTCGTACTCGGACTCGGGTGAAGTTCATCATGTTTTGTCCGATTCGATTTTGTGCTGGTTTGTTTCACTCCATAAAAGCCAGTAGATTAGAAGTACATACAAAAACACACACACAAAAAACCCCCCTTTATGATGACTGTATATCCTATCCGGTAGCCTAATGCCCGCTTTCCTAGCGTCGAGAACAACAGGACGATGACATGATGACTCTTGAGCTGCGTCCGGTATCGAACCGGACAGGCGCCGTGCGTTCAGTTTGCTGAAAGCGATGGCCTCCACTTGATGGCGGTCGAATAATGGCCGCCCGTGCTGTGCTGCTGGCTGCTGAATGATTAAAGCCAACCGAGACCGAAATCGACGTGTCCATGGCAACGTGGTGCTGCTGCTGCTGCTGCTTCCGGGAGGGCCGACGAAAGTTGTGCGTTGATTTTTCGATAGCACCGCACACACGGTGGCTCCGGAAAGCGCCTCCCAGCCTGATAACGGTTGACGGATACCTTGCTCTTTCACCCACACACACACACACATACAGGGGGTCGTATTCAATATTCATCATACTATCTTGCGTGCCCGGAACACAGCGACACAGCAGCCAGCTTTGCGGGAAGAGATGCCACTTCACACACACACACACACACACACACACACACACACACACACACACACACACACACACACACACACACACTCCACTGCTCGGTTGGGTGCACTCGTCAAAAAGTAATACAGGGCGCTGTCAAAAACAGCACAAAGTACAACTTTTCACAGCCCCGGATGTTACACGAACAACCGTGCACGTGTACTCGAACGAGAGAGACAGAGATGATGAAGTGTGTGTGTGTGTAAGGGGAAGGTATGGATGTACACCATATGTTGACCGGGAAGTGGGAAATTTTGAGAATGTACCATTCAACCCCGGTAGAGATAGCTGCTAGCTGCAGAGTCCTTACTTTTTAATGTCCTACCATACCACTCGGCAAGGCTTTTGTACCATGCTAGCCATAAATCGATTGACTACAAGACACTTATTACAGGTACCGTTTTACCGGGTTCTTGTACGGTTTGAAACAAAGCCAAACAATACACGCACACAAAAAAGGGAAAACAAAAGAAAGGCTCTATCGCTCGCCCAAACACACCTTGGGAAGTCTACTCCGGACCGATCCAGATAAATAACTACCCCCCGGCTTGGTTTCCGGCGAATGCGTCCGTGCCGGTAGCTGAAGTAACTTGAGCAGGCGCGGCACATCGGGTGGCAAAGTTTTGGCCTACCCGTGTTCTTAATTAAATGCCAACAGTTGCACGGGCGAACATACTTACCCGGATTACACTATCGAGGTTCTCTGCTGGGCTTGTGCCATCGTTCCACTCCAACCCCAGAAAACCAAACACCGGAAAGAAGTCTAACATAACCCCACTACACACACACACGGACATGTCAGTAGATCTACACACACACATACAACAATGAACACAGAACCGCAGGATGACGGTACGGTTTGGGTCTTGCGATCTGATTTCTCCTGTGACCATCATTAGTGATTCGATGCACGAAGTAAATAACAGACCCGGTGAAAACGGTCCGCAAAGAAGCGCTAGCGAGCAACCGTCCCATTTCCACAATGATGTTCCCGAGCACCTCAGCGAGCCTCATGGTGAATTCATGCCGTTCGGATCGGTGGCGCAGCCCGCGTACGTGGTTTTATTTTTCATACGGGCACAAGGTACGGCACACAAACACACACAGAGAAGCCGGGATGTGCACGCGTACGTGGAGATCGCTGGCCGGATGTTGTTGCCTCCACAGTTATTAGAGCGCTGGTAAGACCACACCGCATGTGTGCGCTACTGAACGTCGGATCGTACCGAAGCGTACAGGCACAGTAGCTGCTGTTTGCACTGCCGCCGACCAAAAGCCACCGTGTACACTACATTAAGCCACAAATTATTGAATCCCGATGCCGATCGAGCCGACGCAACCACCAGGAGCAAGTCCATCCATTTTTCCCCCTCAAAAACCTACTTCCCGCGCAATAAACATGAGCTTTCCGCTGCGAGAAAGGCCTGTCATAATCATACGCGTAGGCGCAGCGGGCAGTTGATGCACTACCAATCCCCGGTTTTTTGGGTTTTTCGTGCGCAAACCTTTACTCGCAATAAAGTACGGTTACAAACTGTGGGGCACAAAAACAAACGCCATGTGCGGTACGCCGGTAAGGGCCGCCCCCTGCGATGCCGATAATCCTTTTCGCGTGCATTATTATTGTTAGCTTTGCGGCTACGCCTGCCGCTGCCTGGTGCGCAATTTGGCGAAAAAGGCGCTTCCGCTGAAGAGGGGGTTTGCGGCTTGAATTACAGCCAACGACTTTTTGAGCTTTTGAGATTTTCCGCGTTCCTGGCTGGTCTGTTATTGATATTTAGTGTGCAAAATTCGGTGTAATTTTTGTTTTTCTTTTGTTCCATCAAGCTTAAACAACAAATGCGGAAGCGGTGCACGTACGAGCCATGTTCAACGCTTTGTATTTAATACCAGGAATGGATTAATGGCAGAAATTTTACCAATTTGAGCCCACCCCTGCAAAAAAAGGTTACTTTGATCGAAAGTTCCAAGGCGTTTCCAGCTATACGGCTTAACATGCAAGCAAAAGCAGCCCAATTTGGGCTGCCCGCGTCACCATGGTGTCCCTTTTCACACGCCTGCTTTACCGGGAAAACATTTTTGGTTTTTTATTTATTCCAATGAACAAAAACTCCATCGTTTGGGCCCACTTTTACCAAACCAACAGTTTGGCGACTTTTCCCTCGTTTACCACAAAGTGTTGTTGTTTGCTGCTGCTGCTGCTGCTGCACCATGCCGTTCTTCATCCGCCCAACTAACGCAAAAGTCGTTCAGTAATTCAAACGAAATATTTCGCACAATAATACGGAACCGGGTTTCACCAACCCCTGCCACTCCCGGTTAGTCAACCGGAACCACCGTCCTTTGTACGCGGCAAAAACTCGGCAAATTCGCCACCGAAACTAACGAAATTTATCGGAAAGCTCCCGAGCATCCCGCTCATCCACCCGATCCTTACACAAAAGTTGTACCATATTCAAATTTACAATTTCCATACCCAACTTTAGCAGCCTTTGCTCGGGCTGGGATCTGTTCGGCGAACTAGCGGATTAAACCCGCTCCACCGATACTACCAGGCAGCAGTAGCAGCAGCAACAACAACTTCAAAGATGACCGGTTGCGGAAAGTTTTCTGGCCAGTACTGTGGGAGAAGGGAGAATGGGGCTGAAGCAGCCACCCAGCAGCCCAAAAGAGGGGAACCTTAGTAGAAGTTTACAAACTTTCTTTTTCATCACAATTGCTCACCGCTAAGATGGTGAACCCGGTCGGTTGGTTTGGATGGGTGGTGGTGGTGGTGGAAAACTACGCAGCCTCCATGTGCGGACGGGATGGCTAACAAGCGTTTCACATAATCTTTTATTCTTTTTGGGAGGCCACTTCTTGCCAAACATTCGTCATAATTTTGGCCTTTGCCGGAGTTTGGCGTACAAAGGGTGCTTCGTACGTGTGTGTTTGAGTGTGGTTGTGTTTTTTCTCTCTTTCTCTCTCTCTTCGGTGGCCAAGTTCACAGGCATCCAGCACTTTTCTTACAAAGTTAGTCGGCGAAAGTTTGATGATGGCCGTGGGAAAGTTTTGGTTAAGTAGTGCGCTGAAACCGTAATCAGCCGCGCTTTTGGCTTTTGGGGGAGAAAAAGAATTTCCCCAACAGTGTGGTGCTGTTGGAAAGTTTGTTGTAAAAATGTGTGAAGGATGTTTCAGTTGCAGAAATGTTTGATAATAATGTGGCCTCAGCTAGCTGCACTTACTACTAAAGTGAACGATAGTTTCTTTCCAAAAAGCAATACTTATAAACTGTAAAACTTTTCAAATCATGAAGAAACATGTTTCTATGCAATAGATACAATATACATCTTAATAACAACTCTTTGAATAGCTTTTGATGGACAAACTTTTTAATTAAATAGAAACGTGTGCCTTTTAAAGGGTTTAAATCGTGCAATTAAAGGATTATTTGACATAATTTTTCAAATTATTTGTTTATCCAAATGAAAAGTATAAAATGTTTCCTTCGATTTTAAAGAAGAAAGTTTTGAATTATATTGAAATATAGAAATAAATATAAAAGAAACTATTTTGAAGAGATTCAAGTACAGTAAGAATTCAATATTTGAAAGATTTTTAGTTAAATGTGCCAGAGTTGGCTGACAGTTCAATTAAAAAGCATGCGTTTGTATGTACACACCGGTTTTTTTTTAAATTCCCAAAAGTCTCATGGTCTGTTGGGTTATATTAATATATAATTATAAATATGACAATCTAAAAAGTATACATTCAAGCATCTAAACATGCAAAAGATCACAAAGCATGAGCTGAGAAAAGCTCTTTCTCTCAACTTGGACTCACAATTTGAACAAAAGAGGTTCTATTTGTTGTATAATTCAAATTTTGTTGATCCTTTAAAATAAATTCCGAAGCCATTTGCTACCACAATGCAACTTTTCCCACCAAACCACCAAAACGAATGCACGTACCGATGGTTGACCAATCTGGCCACTTTCTGACCTTAATTGATAGTGGGTCTTATTGTGTATGGGAAAGAAAAACAGCAACCCTCCTCCTGCGACAATCCTCTGCAATCTCCGCCAAACGGTGCATGTCGAACGCGCTTGTCCGACATAAAACACTTCACATAAAACAATCATCGAGCGCCAGCTCGTAACACAGCGGCAAACAACCTTCCAACGGCACTCGACAATAGTTCAACGAACGGCGCCGCCGCGTTTGAAGTGCTCGGTATGGGGGGAAGCCGGGGCAAAATACGAAAATAAAAGGGCCAACGTGCCCCGGCGTCCGACACAGCGAAACGCTCGATTATGTTAAGTTGTCCGTCGTTATGAGCAATTCCCGGCTAGCTCCCGCCGCCCGCTCGCCTAGTCTAATGCAGCGTTTTATTTTTCACCTTTTTATTTCCCCCACCGATGGGGGCGCCGATGCTGACGGGGGGAAAACAACAGACATCGGGTGGGAGATGCGATAAAATGTGGCCAGATTTTGCTACGCACCGGCACGCAGCACTATCCGAACGATGGCGGCCTACGACACTTCGATGAATGAAGCTGTTTTTACCCAGTGCACGCGTACGCGCTTTTTAGCTGTTCAGTCGGTTGTGTAGAGTGCAATAGTTGTGCTGTACATAGCAACGATAATTTGCTGCAAATGTGTAAACGCGCTCGCGTAAGCACTTGTCGCGCAAAGTGGATCCGAGCGCGGCAAACGCCCCACCATTTGCGCTCACAAGCACATCCCACTAGATGACCTTTTTTTAGACCCGTCCTAGCCACCTTTCGGTCTCTGCAATCTGTACCTCACTCCCTCTAAACACACACACACACAAACACACAAAAGCTAAAGTGTCGTTCAATGTAAAGCAGTTCGCCTGAAATGGATGTAAAATGCGCCATTCGGTCGTTGGTCTCTTACCTTGGCGTTGGGTTGGAGACGGGGAAGGCCATACCATCCACTTGATCGGGGCAGCGATACCAGGGGAGTGGCAGAAAGATTGCAGCGGGTTTTATGAGCTGTTGCAAGCACTTCACAAGTACCTACTGGCCAAATGGTTCCTCACCCGGCGCGGTGTGGCGTTTGGTGGTTTCATCCTTGTAACGACCGATTGTGCTGCGCTACGTGGATGATTTATTCACGGCAGATTATATTGCATTAATGGGCCTCTTCCACTGCCTTCGTGTGTTTCCCCTCCTCAGACTGCTGGTGATGAGGCAAGGGAGGAAGGAGCGGCGCACAAGAATCGAAATCCATGCATCGTACAACAAATCGCATTCGGGTTTGCGCGTTTGCAAGCGACCTATTGCAAAGACCTGTTGTGTGGTGCGGTCTAGGCAAGGGCACACACACACACACACTGGCACATCCACACAGAAACGCGCGGGGCACGATTGGGCCACCGACGCCACCGATTGACGATAAATAAAACCGTCCCGGCAATCGGTAAAGCACTCACAGGGATTAGCAGAGGCTTTTACAGTAAATTTAGAACCATTAAAACCGCAAACCTGGCCGACTTCCTTACCCACTGGTGTGCCGTGTGCCAAACCGATAAACGATCAACGAATCAAAAAAAAAAAGATACATCCCAGGGTCCCTGTTACTGCAGCCGCGGGAAGAACAAACCGGACACTGGCACACAAAACGAACCAACGCCAAAGCCGGGGCCTGTCGATCGGGTCGTAACGGCAGACGGGCTTGTGAGACTGGCTTAAAAGCGCCATAAATTTCCAGCCCAACAGCCAGCCAGCCAGTGGGGCTTTTATTTTTGTGACTGTGGCTCCGTAAGAAGCGTAGCTGTGAAGGATTTCGCGTTCGTTTATGGTTTCTGTTTTTGTTTTTCCCCCAGCCCAGGTACTTCTTCGTCGCTTCTTCGTAGAATTTATGCTTTTATTTGGAGCTTTATCCCCACACATTGCTCTAGCGGCATCACACACACACACAGACTTACTTCCTCTCCAATTCTAGCCCCCCACGAAAGCCTCTGAAAGCCAAAGGACCCAGCGTTGTCGTCGTCGTGTGTCGTGCCGAGGGCAATTTCGGTGGAAAATTTGCCGAAAATTGACACAACTTTAGATCGTCGAAATTGAGTGGAATGAAAATTTACTGCCCGCTTAGCCCGTTGTCGTGTGGGGCGGCGGAGAGTCGAGATAGAGCGGGCCCGGCCCGGCTGCCCGGTTGAAGGTAGGGTTTGGATGTTGATTGCCCACTTCGGTTGCCCGTCCTCACAATTCGGCCGTTGTTAGAAGCTAGAAGCGGCCCAGCCTACAGTTGAACGAGCAAATAAGTTTCCCTTTATTGTGCAACTTTATTTAAGCCTAGGTGTAGATATATCTTTCCTTCCCTCTCTCTCTCTCTCTCTCTCTTGCTCTCTTTTAACTCGTTTCCCCCGGTTTTTTTCCGTTTGGATACGAATTGATCCGGTTGAACCATTTGTTTGGCTCGATTGCTTCCCCCCTCTCCCCACCGTGCTCGTGTCACCTTCATCGTCATTCAAGGTGGAAGATTAAGTGTAACCATCTTGCTTTCTGTCGCTTCCAGTGCCAAGAACCGAGCTTATAGGTGACTCCGATCGCTACGTCAAGGCCGGCAGTGCCGTCATCCTGCGATGTGTGGTCCGGGGCGCCCTCGAGCCACCCTCCTACATCATCTGGTACCACGGTACGCAGCAGATCTTCACCGAGAGCCGGCGCGGCTGGAAGACGCAGCTGGACCGCGGTGCACCCGATCTCGATGGGGACATCCACAGTACGGTAAGTTTGCGCCATTGCGTTTGCATTGCGATGGGGACCATTTGTGTTGTGTCAGAGTTTTTTCGACGCTTCGTCTCGAAAGTTGACTGCAGAGTGTTGTGTATGAGAAAAATAATGGTTCCTAGTTTTACTACCAACTAAGTGAGTTGAAATGTAGGGGTAGTATATTACATCACATAACATTGATTTAACACCTTAACCGGATGCCTATATGATATACAGTGAACCCTCTCTTATTTGACACCTCTCCAATTTGAAAAACCTCTCTTATTTGAACATTTTGCACAGTCCCTTGATTTCCAGTACATTTTTGTTCCTTTAATTTGGAAAACCTCTGAAATCTGTGTCCCTCTTATTTGTGTATGGTGTTGCCATGGTTATTGAACGATGTGTGCTCAAATTAGCGATTCTGTTCGCAGTTTCCTATAGCAACAGTTAAGGCTGCATACTAAATGTTCTGTCTCTTTCATGTTTGGATGGACCTTTCATTCACTTTTCACCTCTGTAATTTGAAAACCCCTATTATTCGACAGTCCCATCGCCTCTCAAATAAGAGAGGGTTCACTGTATTTTGTTCGCTCTTTGCTCGTGTACATTCAACTCGAAAAAAAAACAACCAAAGTCAATTGAATCATTCTTTCTCCATCACACTACCTGTTCATTCAAATGATTTTGATTTTAGACCAGCGGCTACAGAATTACAAAGCAATAAAGGTCATATCAAGCTTTTCAACGTGAACGACTGGGCGCCTCCATGATAGCGCGATGGAGGCGCATAAAGAGTCGAGGTTCATTGGATATAACCTTCATTTTCTTACTTGTTTTTTTCATGTTTAAAAAAGGCCCGGAAAAGGTTAAAATATGTGTGATATCTTTCAGTAAAATAATATGTTTTTATTACACAAGATTCAATGACAATGATATAGTTTCCGCTTAACGTTGCCGGAAAAAGCACACTTTTTGAAAGATAAATGTGAATGTTTTCCTCACGAGTAGCCTATTTTTGCGCCTGATCGTTTAATGATTGCCTTTCATACAACTTATTTGCAATTTAGTAAGGCTTTGGAGCATGTCATGCTCACTTACGAGAATTTAATAAAAGCTTTCAGTATAAATTAAATAATTGAAAGTTTTAGTGTCAACATAAATTAACTAAGCTTAGAGCACATAGGAAACTAAAGCATCCGTATTAACGATATTCTTTAAGAAGTAGACAGTAAATAAGACATGTCTCAATGAAAAGAGAGTAGCAAGAATTTGAGCTCTAAATGCAAAAAATTACGACACACTGTCCAACAATGTGAAACTCGGTACAAAAATTGGTAAAAGATAAGCGGTGATAACTGTAAAGATTATTTTTATTGTTCAGTTAAACCATGAAACTAGAACCAGAGTAACATTACTAGTAGAGAACTGTTATAAGCTCCATAAAACAGACGCCACACACAGTAGACAGTATCGAAACGTTGTTAAAAACTGATCATAAATCAATTGGGACCAGTTAGCAGTTCCCAGACCCTTCGTTACCCTTCACTACGCGTCAATAACATTGTCCTGTTCTCACTCTTTCACCTGCACTTCCACCTCTCCGCAGATTGGCTCGCTGATAATAGAATCGACGAGAAAGAAGGACTCCGGAAATTACTCCTGCAGCCCATCCAACAGTCCACCGATCACTGTCTCACTGCACGTTATCAACGGTAGGTTAACGACAGAGAGGCCAGCCTGCAAAACCAGATAAAACGGTGTGCGATGTACGTGTGTGCGTGTGTGTGTGCGTGTGTGTGTGTGTGCGTGTGCTCCCTTGCAAAAAGGTGACTTTACAAACGGGATGGGACGTTCCTCCCAACGGTACCAACGCACACCGCAGCACACACACACCAACCACCGCACATCGCACAACTATTTTCCATTTACATAGCTGCCCGATATTGATCTGCTTGTTTGTGATTTCGTTTCCGCGTATTCCCGTGGGCATGGGCTGTGTTGCCCCCATCGCTGACAATCGCTCGATGCTATGAACCCGTTTGTGGCGCCTACAGGAGAATCGTCTGCATCCGCTGTCACGTCATCGGCAAGATCGCTGTTTGATGGTAAGCATAATTGAATTCTCATTACTGTTGTTTATAGAGCGATGGCTGGAGAGCTGCCGAGGGGGGGGGGTTCGAGGGCACCACCCCAAGGGCCATGTTCACTCGTGGCAGATGACTTGTGGTGCGCCGGCAACGCTTTATATAGCGCTCAGTGCTGCATAAATCATGAACTCGCGTGTGCTGCTATTGACACCCGGGGGTCTCCCTACACATGGCGAACCAATCGTCTCGTAAAGTAGCCCGTACGATAGCAATGGGATGTCAATTGAAATTGGAAATGAGAAGCCATCGGCGGCGGGCGAGGAGGATCATCATCATGGGGCGATGCCTCGAAGGGGAGATGCAGCAGCATATGCATGTGCTTTGCAGCTGTGACAGCAGCGAGATCGGTAAAATGCTGCCCCGGTCCCAGCTGGTGTAGCGAGTGTAGAGCGCGTTCGCGCTGTCGATATCAAGCGCAGATATTGCCTTTTGTTTTGCTGCACGCTTCGCAAACGGTCCGCGGAGGCGCAGCATTCAATATTTGCTTGATTATTATCGCCCGGCTTCAGTGCATTAGAGCCATGGGACCTGGTTTGCAATAAACTCTGCGCACGGAATTATGACCAAAGAATCCAATTTTGTGCACGGCAGCACATTGAATTTAAGGCCATACAGAACAAACATTCAACGGTTGATTTAAATGCTCGTACGGCTCGCCGTACAAAGCAGCGTACATTCTTATTATTCAACTGTCGTGTCGGGAAATTCCATTTTGGGGAGTTTTTAGAGCCAGCCATCAGAAAAGGCACAATTACGTATGCAATCAACATTGTGTTCCAATCGTGGCGCAATTCAATTTAAATTCATCAACTAAGAGGGGCACCGGTGTTTAGCAAATCAAACACTCCAAGCTACTCCATTTGTGCTTTCCACAACAACATCAACAACAGCAACAACCGAAAAAAACTGCTCACTAATCAGCTTTGTTTGTGATTCTAACTGGCATGGTGGTTTTTTCCCTTTTCTTTTTTCCTCTTTTTCCTCTTTCTTTCTTCGTTTCATCTCCACAGACAGCATATCGATGTTCAAGCAGCGCAATCTACAGATTCTACTCCGGCATAGGTCATTTGTTATGCTACTTGTATTGGTTATCTATGCTCAGCTAAGCTGTCATGTGAACTATAGTCTTTAAGCATAAAGTTAGACGTATTAAGGCAGATTTAGGGCAGCAGCAGCAGCAGCAACAAGCAACAAAGGGGGGAGAAACGGGAGGGAAGAAATGGGAAACGCAAGCGTTCGCAAAAGATAACCAAAAAAAAGGGGGGCAAGCAAAAAGCTCACTTATCCACAGGCAAAAAAAAGAGGGAAAAGAAAAACAAACAAAAATCAAAGCAAATGAGAGAGAAAGAGAGAGAAAAAAAAGTACACAAGACGCGACGCAAACGTAATGATAAGTTATAATACAACCAAAACAAAACAAAAACTAAGAAAAAAAAATACCGAACAAGTAAAAGGTAATTCGAAAATCATCCACGTCCATTCTCTATCGCTAAATACACACACTTAAAGTGGTAAGGTAAGAAGACCGGCAGACTACCGGCCCCCATCCCGGTTGCTGCTAAACCGAACGGGGTCGAGAGGTGAAAATTTTGCTCACATATAACGAACAAAAAAAAACAAACGGTGAAACTCGAATCTCGAATCATTACACACAAGACACAACACAGACACAGGAGAATAAGGAGACGAAAAAAAATATAACGGTTAAATGAAGCTCATTCTCGACTGATAAGAAGGCGGCTGCAAAAAAAAAATGAGGGATGAGAAAAAAGAGCCAAGTGAAAATGTTTCAGTAGAGTTTTGTTAGGGAATGGTTTGGAATGCCAGGAATGATGGGAGGAGCACACATAACAAAAACAAACAACAAACACAAGCACACACACACACACACACGCAGGGAAAGCTCTAAGGACGGATGGGCTAATCATGACGAAACGGGAACGTGTTTTTCCCGCCAAGCGGCACAAGTGGCAAAGTTCAAACGAGTGGAATGCTGCTGCTGGTCAAACGCTGAAGCAAGGGCAGACCACAGGGACTGAAACGCACTACGCACGTTGTAAGCAGGTGGCAGCGCACCTGCAGATTGTTTGTTGATTTTGTTTCGTATTTTTGTTTCTTTGTGGTTGTGGTAGCGCGTAAGATGCTTCAAGTTAGCCTCTAGCTCCTTCTCTTTGTTTCTCTTTCTCGCATCACAAAACGGTTTCCATGTGGGTTGAAATTGGCCTGTGTTTTTTTTGTAGTTGGTGTGTCCTATGTGGTCACTCGAGTTCAAGACAGACCATCCAGCGCTGCTCGTCGATTTTGGGTTATTTATGCTGTTTTTCGTCCTCAACCGTGTGTTACAAACGGTAGCAAAGAAAAACACACCCACAAAAACATTCCAATAGGCATTTCATGCGTGTGGGTGTGAGTTTTTTTTATGAGAACACACCCACTTCGAACCGACAGCCCACAGCAGCATCCAGCTCCAATTTGGTTAAGCAAGTCCCCCGAAAACTTTACTCCATCAATGTCAATGTTTTTCTGCTCTGCAAGGAAGATGAAATTTTCCTACTACTTGTGTTTTTTTTTTTGGTTTTAGGTCACCGCTGGCTCCTCCTTGTGTGCTTTGTTCGGTTCAGTTTTTTGCTCCCAAGGAAGTTTTATGCTCTAGTTTTGGGCCTTGGCGCAAACAGAGTGTGTCACTGTGTGGGTGAGAGCGTACGCTATTCGATCATGTCGTTAGCGTCGGCTGCTTCATGATGAAGCAGGTGATGATGATGATGAGGGAGAGCATATTTTCGTTTCACCAGTGGGCACGGCACGGTTTGAAAATATGATGTAGTCGTGTTTTGTTGTTATCGGACCCACTCGGCAGAGCCACAGAGCGTGGAAACAACTTTTCCACTATCGATCACTGCTGGAACACGTGCGCAGAACGAGAAAAAAAGTAGCGTCCTCGTTGAAGAAAGAAGGAAGAGGAAGATATTGCCTGTGAAAACTATACACAAACAAACAAACACAAGACTTCACACAAATATCGCTCACCCAACGAAAAGTGTGAAAAAACAGAGACAGGAAAACAGGTACATAGAGCATACAGCAAAAAGATAAAAACACACTCACACTCACATACGGTAAAAACAGAAAATCATCGTTAGCAAAACAGTCCTACTGATACGTTAATAATCAATAAATAATCATTTTATTGAACCCAACAGAACAAGAAGGAGCGTGGGGAACAGAAGAGCGAAAAAAAAACCAAGCGAAGAACTGAACAAATTGAACAAAGCATCTACTAACACTCACACACAGTCGAACTAACCAGAATATCCAAGAGCGTAACGCAAAGTGGTGTAAGTTAATTGACAAACGAAAGCGAACAAAACGTGCAGTCACAAATTCACAGTCACATGTTATACTCTACTACGAGCGATAGTAAGAAACTGAGACGAAGGGAGACGGAGGGTGACGCCAAGTAATAACTATTAAAATAAACGATAAACAGACAGAGGCAAACCAAACAATGGGACGAGCGAAGAAGAACGCATACAGTAAACAAAACATACCAGAAAAGCAAAAAATTAACCACCCCCTCCCTAATACCACTACCGGTGCGTGGAAGAGGAAGCAGAATACGAAACGGAAACAGTTCTGTTTCCGCTGTCATGTAAAATGTTATAACTTACTTATACTACTACAACAAGTTGCCAGTGCAATGTGTTTGTGTGTGTGTGCAGAAGAGAGTGTGGACAGGGGTGAGGCAGAAAGATTGCAAACACACAACATGTAACAGTGACACAGCCACATCAAACAGACGTACAAAAGAAGCTACAACTACTACACAACGCCATCCCATTAAAACGAAACAAAAAACGAAAACACAACAGAAACACACACACGCGCATACACGTATGTAACACAGTCCATGCGGCCACGCAGCAGAGTAAATCAGTATTTGAGGATCAGGATCAGCGAAACAAAGCGTTCAATTTTAAATCCAGAATGGTACACGGCACAAGGAAAACGGTAAACGATCCTTCAAATGCATGCAAAGTGAGTGATTGTGAGGCAAGCAAAGAGGATCACTTACTACCCCCAGAAAGGAGCATCATCGCCATCATCAACTTCATCGCAGTCGTGGCCAACTTTCAACACTGGACTGTCCGGAAATGCAGAAGGTAAGCATGCATCGCCTAAACATACGAAGCCAACCGAATGGCGTCCAAAACAAACAAACAAAAATCGAAAAAGAGAGGAAGAAAAAGAAAGAAAGAGAAAGAGAAAGAGGAACGAACAACGGTTGCCATAAAGGATGCAGATTAATGTTTCAGCAAGCATGTAAAGCAAAGGTAAACGTATCAAATAAAAAGGCAAAAAACGGGGAAAAAAACAAAACACAACACAAACAAAAAAAACACAAACACACATACCAAACAAAAATAAAAAGGAAACACAAACCACAGAAGGAAAAAGAAACACAAAAAATTAGACACAAAACCACAACTCATTGACACGCAAAACACGGAGAGGATAAAAACCAAACAGAAGAAGAAAAAAAACAAGAGAAGCGAAAGAAGAGAAGAGAGAAAAAAACAAGAAAACACATGGAAAAAAGTGGAAAAGAAAATATTGTAGTTATATATTAGTTAGGTAATTCATGAAAAATTATATTGTACATATTTTTATATTTTAATCCTCAGTTGAATAAAAAACCAAACATATTTTTTTTAATGAAAACGGTGCCGCCCCAGTGTTGAGCTCTATTTCCCCGAAACCATCGAGCTGTAAGTGTGTAGTGTGCAAGCGTTAACACCTCCTTCAAGAGCGCCTGTAAGTATATGGTGTTGCAAAGTGTTTTCATACTTTCGCGCCATGAATGTATAATCAAGCCAATGAGCACCAGTCCACTTTTGTTGCCTCTTCCCTTCTTCTGTTGTCTGTTTTTATTTCTCTGCCATTGTATTGTTGTATGGGTCCTGCAAGCGTGCGCGCGCGTTGCCCAACCATCATAGCAGCACGTTGGCGTGCGAAATATTTCACGCCTCGACTGGTTGACCAAGAGCTTTTTCTCGCTCCCTTTCGGCTCTATCCTATCGTCCCCTTCAACTGTATGCGATTGAGTACCATTTCACGCCTAGACCACACGCCTAGCTGTTCCTTGTGCCCCATTTTCATTATTCCCACGGTGTGCCGGGCTCATCATTTGCACTAATTGCCTGGCGCGGAAGCAGCGGCGTCGGTGTGATTTATACGCTGCAGTGCATCCGAATACGGAAAACAAGATGCAACGTGGCAGCAACAATAGCAATATTAAAAAAAAAAACAACACACACACAAAAGCAGAACCATCCGTTATGATGGACGAGAAGCCATGTTTTATTTGCCATCTTGCCAACTCGCCCCTTTGCCCATTATGTTCATCAACTTGCGCAGCGTGTGCCATTGTACCAGTGGGCTGGAGCTCTATTTTTGCTGTCAACTTTTCCACAAACTTTCACGTGTTCATTTTTATTATCATTTTGCACTCTTTCTCCCTGTCTCTTTGTCTTCTTTGACTATCTTATCTCGGTTGTATCTTTTCGCTGGAAGCGGTAGCATTGCATCATCTCCACTGCAGACAGAAAGGCAAAATTTGACTTTTCTCTCTCTCTCTCTTTTTGCTCTGTTTTTTTTGGTACCATTTTTGCATATTTTTATGTTTTATCAACCATCTTTGCTTCCAAAAAAGCGGTACAAGCCGGTATGGTGATGGGCGAGTTTTGCATTTCGGCTCCCATCCCCTTATTGCACAAACCACAAAACGCAAAATGCCAAAAAGTGGAGCGGAACGGTACCAAAAAAAGCCAGCAACACGCGCACACGCCGACAACAAGTTGAATAAATAAAGTGAAAAATCTGGCATGCGCGTGTCAGCACAGGCCGCTCGGCCTCCACATAGCGCTTCAGTTTTTTTTTTTCTTGCATTTTCATTAAACGTTTCAAGCTCAATTGCCCGCTCAGAGGAAGCTTATGGGAAGCTTTGGATTTTGTTTTCTCTTTTTCGGTTTTGAGTGCCATTGTATAATGCTTCTCAATTTCACTTCCCTACAATAAATACGGTCGCAGTAGCAACAAAAAAGCCAAACAGACAGACAGACTGCTCCTTATCTGAGTGAGGGAACGAATGCAAAATAAAGCAAAATTAAAGATAAGTCCACCAAATAAAGCACCCCAAACACGGCAAGCCATCGGACCGGCGTGTGACAGGCACTGCTTGTTAGCTGTTCATTTGCAGAACATTCATTTACTGTCACTATTTTTACATTTTCGTTGCGGGTTTATTTTTTGTTTTTCTTTTTTATTTTTATTTTTTCCGTAACAAAGCTCTCTCTCCCTGGCCTCGAGCGAAGTGTCGAGGGAAGTGTCGAAACATTCCCAAATTTAGATCACTCACTTTGAGTGTGCTGCAGCCCGTTATTCAACCTATCTGGGCAGGAAGCAAGCAGTCCAAAATGCTTCTAAAGTGTGCCCTTGCGGAGGTCGTTTCCGAGCATCCCTGCATCCAGAGAGCGGCTGGCCCCGGGAATGATAAACTGGCGTAATCTGAAAGAGATTACTTCCTATTTGATTTCGCTCATCCGGGGGCGTTACACACGGCCGACCAGGCTGGATGTGACAGACGCTGTAACGCCGCTCAACGTGTGGCTTCCGGAGCGCAAAATTAAGCGAAAATAAAGCAGCACCTCGCCACACACCGACACACCAATGTGCGGAGCGTAACGGCTGGTTTAAAATGAAAGAAATGAACGCAAATGAGCAGACACGGAGACGGTGGAGAGCTAGGAGAAAGGAAAGAGACACAAAAAAGAGACATAAAAATGCTAGCATTCTCCAACACGGGCACGGTACGGTACGGCCGAATGCCTAATCTGCCTACGACTAAACTGTGTCTTCTACGGTCTGTTTTGAGGCTCCTCTGTCGCTAGGGAATCGGGGGAGACACATACACACAAACACAAAGCAAGCCAATCTGTTGTTTTATTTCCTTTTTTTCCTGGGCGAAGGATTTAGTGCTACTCGACGAGCGATGTAATCAGGATGGAGCAGGTTTGTATCGGAAGAGAGACGAAGGAAGGAAGGGTGAGTATTTTGGTCATGGTTTTATGTTAACATGTGTTTCATCTTTTAATTGCATAAAAATGAGGCAAATTTCGAAGCCTGATGAATGTCTGGTGTGTTTGGAAAGAAGAGGAAAAATGGTCCATTAATCATTAGAAGGTTTCATGTTTTAGCTGATCAACTCTGAATAAGGCCTTGCAACAAACTCTGTTAATAATATAAATTTAAAGTATTTTATGAAGATTATTTAGAACGAGTTTGTTGATTGAATCATCTAATAAATTTTATTAAAATAATGTTCTCAATACAAATTAGATTACTGCCATCATTTGTCCATTTATTGGGTCCCACCCCACATTGGTGTGTTCGTTCCAAAACGTTCACGCTTAGTAAATCCGTTCGCACGGCTTACCAGTTTGTTGCCGACAGCAGAAAAGAGAAAACAATGTCACACAAAGTCGACAAATCGCAGAACAGTAAAAAAAAACAACAAAATCGACATCCCCAAAAGCAAAATGTCTGCACGTGCGCTGAATAAACTCCCGCCCATTTATCTGTCTGCCGTCTCGTACGTCAGCAAACGTAATGCAGAGGCCTGATGGACAACCAAGCAGAGTCGAATTAAACGAAATTTGACTTTCGTCATCGATTAGCACACGCTATTCCAGGAACTGATGACAAAAACGCACACTTTTCGCACCAAATCAAAAACCTCGAATCCATCGCCCTGGCGCTTTCTCGATCCCGATCCTGCTTGCCTGACAAACGCGCTGTATCAGTGTTGGCCCGACCGAGCATTGTAAATGAACAGATTTGGTGAATTTTATTTCACGCACCGGTGGGCGTGCGCAATATTGGATGGATTAAATTGCGATTTATTTTGTACGCCTCCGGGACGACGACGACGGCCAGGTGAAGGTGAAATTATTTAAAGCACAGCTCACCTGCTCCTGCAAGCGCAACCCAATGATCAAAGAGCTCGCGCGCTTGATGATTGAAGCGTGTTTGAATTTTGCCATTAATTGTTCCAGCGTTTTAACTTCGGCTGCAACTGAAAAACTTCCACAAATGAGAGAAGTATATTATCAGCAAGGCGAAAGGCAGATAAGGGGAAAGCTTGTTTTTTACCGGTAACTATAGCATTATTTAATTTTTACCACTCCACTCAACTTTATCTTGCAATGAAATGGGAAACTATTCCCTGTCGTTGCTGCCAGTGCCACCCAAGGGAGTCAAATTTCCGTTTTAATTATTTCACCAGTAAGCAGTTGTACCGATCGGAATGATAATTTGTTGTGCACAGTTAAATGAAAAAATAAATAACTGCACTTCATCATTAAACCGACAAATTGAAGTATTTTGCACCAAATTAACGGGGTCAAAGGGCGTTTGATGTGAAAAAAATCCAATCCAGAGTGCAACAAAATGGAAATTCTTATTTGATTGCTTATTACAACAGTAAAACATACACCGCACAGTTTACTGCCGGATATTTATGTGTTCGGATATTTATTTTCACCTTTATTTGCTTGCGTCAACGCTTGTGGGACCGATATTCGTTTTTTATAAAAGCTCTCCCTCTCTCTCTCTGTCTCTCCTTCTGTTTGGTTTTTGTACAGTGCAATAAAAATAGAACATTTTTATAGTTCGAATAAACCGCCCACATTTCACGTGCGTTTATTAACGTTCCAACGATGGGGGAATTTGTTCGTGGCTGTTTCTGTGTATAGAAAGAACCAAAAAAAAAATCGCACATTACGAGCATAAATCCTTGATAGAATTTTTATTCTCACTTCCTTCGTTTTTTTTCGCCGCTCGGTCACAATAAAAGTCACCTTTAATTTTTGGACCATTTCATCCAAACCTTCCAATCACCGAAACGACGACAACGATGATGGCGGTGGTGGTGGGTCCATGAATTCATAAATGATCATAACCAACGTTACGATCGCAGAGACGCGTTACAAACAAACCAAACAAACGAAACGAAGGGAAATGAAATGAAAAAAAAATCGTTGAACCGAAAATCAATTCAGTCTTTTAGTTTATTTTGCGTTCACTTCGCTTCGAATTTTACTGCAAATCGGACTGCTCTGAGCTGCCGCTCTGGGTCGACACGAAGGATGGAAAGACGGACTTGAACATTTCATATGCATCTTCGAAATGTAAATTTGAACCGCTGTGGAACGGAGAACGCACGTAAATTGAAATGTGCCAGTTGGAGTTGGAGTAGTGTTTTTATGCGAAAAGGAAGGTCGTCTCTTTTGCTCGTTTACTGTATACACCCGCCTCGCCATTCCGCCTTTGCTGGAGCCATTTTCTCGCATTCTGTGCGATCTCGACCACCCCGGCTGTTTAATCAACACTTTCCAGCGCAAATAACGGCTTCTCGATTGACCCCCCCTCCCCATCCTGACAGCACAGGTACTGTTGCTCCAATCGTCACCCCATCGGAAGGCAGGTAAGGAGAGATTGGCGAACGCGTCAACCAAATAAGCAATGAAGCTACTAAGCGGTCGATTCTAATCTAATATTGATTCATTGCTTTATTGCTTTGACGGTTTGCAAAGCGTCGCGTTCGATCGTCATCAACGGTGGTGGTGGGGACGGTTGTGTCTGTGTGTATCATTGGCATGTACATTAGCGCACGTGCACGGTGCGCTCTTGGGGCGTCCGGGCACGACAAAACGCTTCAATCCCTCCTCCAATTTTCCTCGTTTTCCCCCAGCGATCCAAAACGAACCTTTACACAAATGCGAACAAAATCCTGTTTGCCAAATCCGACCCCGTAAGCTTTCCTCCTCCTTTCACCTTCCGCACTGTCCCGAAAAAGGGTATTAATCAGGGTGTGTGTGAGTGTCTGGGGATGGGTGGGGAAGGCAGTTATCCTTCCGCCTTCGACTTCCCCGAACCCGGATGTAAGACTGTGTGTGTATGTGTGTGTGGTGTGTTTTTTTACTATTTATTTTGCCGACTGAGTTTTGTTTGTTGCTGCTGCTGCTGATGCTGTTGTTGGCGATTTGCGGCATCTTCTTCTTCTACCACCTTTCACTTCCTAGTATCGGCACTGGCATTGTTGGGAAGAAAGCTGAGGACGGTGTACGGCGGCCTTTACGGCTGGTTGGCTGAGAGAGGGATGAAAAGAAGGGCAGACAGGTGGGTCGGTTTTTATGATAACAATAACCTCCTAACCTTGGCGCCTTCCTTCCCGTGGCAGATTGCAGCCCAGCCCCAGACTGCCGTGACCCGATTTACTTTGCTTAAGCCGCTTTGCCATAACCTTCAATCACTGGGGAACACACAACCGAACACACACACACACACACACACCCAGGTAGATTTGGAGCCCGTTACGGATACGACTGGGAGGTTCAACACACTAAGCACTCAGAAAATGAACAGTGTGTTTGGTGTGTTTGGTTTATAAGAGCATTATTAGGTCAATTTGGTTGGGGTTTCTTTATACTCAGTATAATTTAAGTCTAAGTCTTAATTAAGTAAAAATTAACAATTGAAAATTAATATTTCTATTTACTCATCTTCATAAATACAAGTAATGCTAACAATGTGGTTAAATCATGATAAATAAATGTTAAACTAGTATCGTTTAGGCAAATTATATGCTGATTTTAATTCAATTCAAGTCTAGGGAAATGTTCTCCAAAGTTTGGACAGTTGCATGCTATTATTCTTCAACTAGAAGTTCAGATACTTCGATTACAATAATAACCCTTAATATTATCTGGAATTAAATTAACTTTGTCAAATTCTAGAATGAATGTCTTTCATTACTGTTTTACTGATTTAAAAACATACCAATAATCTTGATTCTTATATTCTTCAATCTAATTGTATGCATGAATTGGCCATATTGTACGCAATTCATCAGATCGTGTGATGAAAAGGTCTTAAGCAACTCAATCAAGGATCTTTCCCTTTTGTATTCTCCAAAGTGAACTATTGTATACAAGTCAACACAAAATCGAACCGAGATGACTTCATTGTGAGAACTTCTAACATAACACTTGTAGCAACTTGTAAAATTCTAATGTATTTGTAAAGGAAGATCTTCAAATTTGTAGAATGCCGGATTTTTGTCGTTGTAGTTTAATGTTACAACCATCAGATGTCTCTTACAAATTCAAAATTGTCGTTAAGAACAGGTCCGATATGTTCCAAGAAAAGCATGGTTTGTACCTCGAGTAGTCATCTTTAACCTGGTCATTGACATCCAATTAGGAAAGTATAAGTTTGAAAGTATACATTGATTCCAGGAAACTCCAACATCTGACTCATGATTCAAGAAACTCCTAATTGTTTCTGATATGAAGCTGGAAAAAGCCTCAAGAATATAAACCGATTAGTTTATTTTCATTTTGTCAAAAGTATTGTTCACACACTGCTACACCATTCTGTCCACCGATGTCCTCGCAACGATCGCACTGTGCCGCAGCATCATGCCACTTTCCACTTTCCCTAACGGTGTGTGCCTCCGTTTGCACTGGCACGCCCCGGGACAGCGTTCGCGCCTTTCTCGCACCAGCAGCACAACCGAACCGTGGAAACAACCCGACGCAAATAAAACGCATAATGTCTTTCTAATAGCAAACGGGCAGGTGAAGTGAACGTGCCCGATACGAACCGGTTCCGGAACCGCAAGCCTGCCTCCTGCCTCGAAACACACACACACACAAAGCGTCTTCGACTTGGAAATGGCTGTACAGAGAAGGAGAAGGCCAATGGTGGTAAAACCGGCACTCCCAAGTGTCCCATTCTTTTCAGGCCGGTGGGGGGGTGCCAGGTTCGGTGTGAATTTAGACCGAAATGTTGCCAGTGTTGCTGATGTTGCTGCTGCTGCTGCTGCTGCTGTGGGTAAAGGTTAGCTCGATCCTTTCTCCAAGGCAACCGAGCCTCTAACCCGAAAACGGCAAGTCAGTCATTCGTTTTTATCTGTTCTTTAACACAGTCATCTGTGGGTGGAGGCCGGGCAGGATGCTGCTTACTCCCATCCGCCCCATTACCTGCTGCCTAATTCTCGCCCATAAAAGAATCCTCACGCCACGGATACGCACAGCTACCCCCTCCCTCGCAGAAGTATATCATTGCTGTGGCAAACGATTGGGTTTGTTGCTTGTTTTTATTTTGGATTGGGAGTAAAAAGGGCCAAGCTCCGCCAGCAAAAAGGGACCACACACTCCACGTAGCACACCAGAAAATCGAAATGGCAGCAAAACCTTTCTTTACCGCCCTCACAGACCACACCACACCGGTAACCGTATTTCCGAAGAGGCGGTGGCTCTGTTTTGCACTGTTTATACCATTTTATTTCCCATCCAAGCTTGCCCTGCCTGAACCCGGTTCCAAACCCTTAACGGGAAAAGACACCGTTCGGCCTTTCTTCAGCTTCTTCTGCCAAAGACTTTCTCTTTTTCACCCCCCCCCCTCAGGAAAGGATGACAAATAAACACTCGAACCCAGTCGACTCGTGTGTACTGGCAGGCTAAAATGTGTACCGGGTTCTCGATTTGCGAGATGCGAAAAAGGCGTTGCATGCAGCAGAATAAAGAACAACAACAAAAAAACGGGCAATTCAAATGGCAAATCATCTCCTGCGCGCCTACTTCGCTCGGAAGCTTCGAGCTTTAGCCGTTGTTTGGAGATCCTTTTTCCCGAGGCCGAGAGGGATGTTGTTTTGTGGAGTAATTAATTCGAAACAAATGCGGTAAGAGCGAGAGAGGGTTGTGTCCTTGCTTTGGGTGGAGCAATTTAAACGGGGGGAAATATGAATAGGTTAATGGAGGATTTAATTTGTACGCTTGCCGCCTGCTGCTTCACTGTTATTAAATGTCTGTCCACAGTTATTTAATTCATCATTCCTTTTGTGCCTTCATTGCGCGTTCAATATTGTTCACTATCTTTGTTTGTATGTCTGTATTTTGTACGGCAAAAACTGGTGACCATTTCACACTCTGGTACGTTTGTAAAGAATTTCAAGCGAGTAAACGATTTGACACTTTCCAAGATAACAAAAAAAAAACAGGACCACACAGCCAAATACGCACAAAGGTTCATTTCCTTTCCCCGGACAGGGTGGAAATGAACACAACACTGGCTCTAATCACTGCTCGAATCTAGCCAGCAGCAGCAGCAGCAGCAGCGTGAGAAGTGTGTTGATTTTCCTCCCCCCCCCTACCCTCCAGATCCCATTACTTCACCCACTCATCCTCCTTCCCACCCGTGCGTGCGCGTTGGGTGTAGTACCTTTCCCGCAGCAAATCGTACTAACCTCATTTGCGCGAAGTGATCGAAAGGAGCGAAGGACATTCTCGCTGCCAATTACCTTCCCATCTCCCCGTTTTTCTGCTCCCAATCTCTTTCCCGTTCCAGCAAAGATGAGGAAAATTGGAAATGTATCGATTTTCCCAACCATCGACATGTCGACCCAGTGCGCTCGGGAGGACCGTGTTGTGAAAGTGTGAAATGGACATTTTATTTGCTTCCCGGGTTGCGCGCACTTTCCGTCAAATGCTTCACAAGCGCAATCACGAAGGCAGGCAGTGTGAAGTGTGAGTGAGAACAGTGTGCGCAATTCAGTTTGCTTGCCGCTTGTGCTGCGTTTATTACGCTTTCGCAACCGCCCCGCATAATGACGGATCTCTTGCGACGTACGAAAACTGGCATGGTGTGGTGAAGAAGTGTATTTGCATCATTTTGTTTTCCCCCCTATCGGCCTGCTTTCCTGTTTTGCTTTTATATATATACGTTCACTTTCCTTCATCAATTCGGTTCGGTTGACCTTCTCGTAAACCTTTTTTTTCTCCCACTCTCAATCTCTTGCTCTAAAGCACTCCCTGGTAGCTTACGCCATACATCAGCGATGGGAGATTTTTGTCTTGAAAATAAAAATGGAGGGTTTTCTTTAAGAGATTGGCCACTCGCGGTAAAAGAAAGAACAACAACAGAAATGTTGGTAGTTTTGCTAACGAGCGTCGAAAGCTTCCCATGAAAACCGGGGGAGAGGGATCCGGGGGTGAAAAAGGTCTAATCCATCGAAAAAAGGGAATTATTACCATAAACGATACTTTCCACCCCGGCGCCCCCATCACTCAGCGACCGGATCAAGGGTCTCCCCGGGTAAAGATTTTCCCTTTCTTCAATAACATAACGAAGAAGGGGCTACAACAACAACAACAAAAAAACGCACACTCAAAGCACGGACCAGAAAAAGGGATCGACCCCAAGTCGCCTGTAGGGCACTGGCGACCCATGCCCGGGCGCACCACAGCTGGCAGAAACGCACACAATTAACACGCGCCTTCCTTATCGCACGGCTCCCCTTGGGCGTGCGGCGGGCGGTGATGGGTGGAAGGTAAATCCTACCCCGAAAATCTAGTTCGCTTCGTTGCGTGATTAATTCCACCACCATCCACTCTCCTTTGAAAGGCACAAAAAGAAATCCCACACACAGCCACACACACGCGCGCGCACAGAAATCGGTGCGTCCTTCTTCGTTGCGCCTCGTGCCACACGCACGCACGCACGCACGGCCGTGTGGCCGTCCACCTCGGTGATGAATTAAGAAATCGAGCACCTAATTCTACATACGTAATGAGCTACGGAACAAGGCGATTAGAAGTGAGAGTAAAAACGATACCCCGAATAAGCCTCGAACATACCGCTGTAACCCATGTGTGTGTGTCGGGTGTAGGTGTCGAACAACGCGTATCACAATACGCGACCGCTCGCCCACTGCGTCACCGACACGCCGGCAACCGAGCGGGGAATGAATCAATTTAGATTGGCGTATTGGTTTGTACACGCGCAACCCCATTACGATCAGCGGACGGTTTTCCCTTTTACGCACCACACAAACACACACGCGCGCGCTGTTAAGTATGCTTGCTTTAGCTGTTGCTGTAGCCACTCATCTAGTCCCCACGTCTCCCGGGGTTTGGCAATCCATCACACCTTTGTGTCGCACTGATTTATTCCATCACCATCGCCAACAACAACAACAACAACTTCCACCTCAAAAAAAAACGTGCTTAACAACGTCAACCCACTCAAACCCCCCGCTTTGGATGGGTGGAGCCGAAAGGTGGATGAAAATAATGACGAATGACGAATGAAACTAGTCAGCATTGTTGTTCTGTGTGAGGCAAACTGGGGCGGGAATGCGTTCCCTTGAAATGAGTAGGTACCGCGATCGGTTTTCTGCTGTTGGTTTAGGTAAATCGTCTACTAGGCAAGCAAGCTTACAGGAAGAAATGTGTAATTTATGCTCTGCGAGGGAAGAAACAGGACACGCATTCTGATAGGGTTTTTTTTTCTTCTTTTTCATGCCCGGGAAAATTAAAACATTGAAGGGTTTCGATTCGTTTGATGGTGGATTCATAAGTGGGCGGCATTGTTGCTCGGGCAAGAATGCAGTGCCACACAGCTTGTTGACTGTGTGCCGGTATTTGTATGTCTTCATTTATATGCCATATGATATTGTTCGTATCGTATTGTTGTACCGATTTTCGCTGAATAGCCAGGATTGAATCTGGTGAGTAGTTTAATTAAAATTATTTATTAAATACCAAGGACTCACTTTCAATTGATCGAAGAGGGCCATCAAGAAAACAGTAAAAATCGAATTTTCCATGAAATCGAGTAGATCATTTAACACAGTTCATAATTAAGTAGTATCATGTGAATGTTAATTTCTTTTTCACCTGACACAAGACATTTTTTTTACAAGAATATTATAGTTATCAATATTCAAATACGTAAAAAAGTTACATTTTCCTACAAGCTGTAATGATAGTAATCCGCATATATTGTCAAATACTTGTACGTGGTTTGTAGTAAGGGTCAATCCATAAATTGCGTAACGCTCACAGAGGAAGAGGGAAGAGTATCTTTTAGCGTTGCCTTATGCGTAAAGTATAAAACATATTCAAGATCCTTCAAATATTCGAATCAATAGTTTTTGGAAAAAAGCACTTTTAGCTTTATGATTTTAAGGTTTCAGAGATGAAATTTCCATTCAATTTGACATTTTCATGATTCATATCGGAACACATTTGAAAATATTTCCAATTTTTTATTACATTCAATCGATAACCGATATTCTGGTCAATGGTGTTGATTGTCCTTCATATCTCACAGCAATCTGGGGCAAGTTGACGGACTCTGCTGCCTGATCTTAAACATCAACCCTGACTAGACAACGACTTTCGTGGCACGATACTCTTCCGGTCTCTCCAATTTCTTGGCTTTGTAGATGACATCAATATCATCGGCAGGATAGCAGAGCAGCTGTGTGAGGCGTACACTCGACTCAAACGCAAAGCAGCAAGAATTAGATTGCGCATCAATGCAACAAAGACGAAGTACCTGCTGGCCGGAGACTCAGACCATCTGGGAAGCAGTGTATTGGTTGACGGCAACAATCTCGAGGTGGTAAAGGAGTGCTGCTATCTTGGGATGGTCATTACTCCGGACAACGGCATCAGGGTCTTCACTGGCTGCTGAAATCCAGAAGACTTCGTGACCACACTAATCTGTCTGAGATATCAGGGCGTGTTTGAACGACAAATCCTCCGGACCATCTTTGGCTGTGTGTCCGAGCATGGAGTTTTGTCGGTGAAGGATGGCTGGCAGGATTCGATGGCTGAAGCATGTTAGAAGGATGTCAGACGCATGTCCCATCAAGAAGGTGTTGGACAGCGACACCCAGTTTGTGACCCCAGTTACAGAGAGATAGAGCGAGAGAGAAAGAGAGAGAGAGAGAGAGAGGAAGAGAGAGAGTGATAGAGAGATTTAACTTAGTCTTAACTCTAGTCCTATAGTAGGTTGTATTAGTTGGAATGATCATGATTGTTTTAGTTACGTAATTTATGGATGATCCGAAGTCACACATGATGTTGTACAATTAAAAATGACTAAAGGCATGGCTGTAGCCGGTCTCGTAGTACAGTCGTCAACTCGTACGACTTAACAACATGCCCGTCATGGGTTCAATCCTCAAATAGACCGCGCCGCCATACGTAGGACTGACTATTATGCTATGGGGGGAATTCAATTAGTCACTGAATTCCAAGCCCACAAGTGGGTACAGACAGGCCTTGACCGACATCGGTTGTTGAGCCAAAGAAGAAGATTAAAGGCTTGTGCATCATCAGCTGCTTGTAAGGTGGCTGGCCAGGCCATACATCGCTCCAAAGCAATATTGTTGAACATATTTGTTTCCCACGTACACATGATTGAAAGAAATAGCACGAACCTGCAAATTAATCGCAATATAACAGACATCCAATAATGAAGAGTTTCCTAGAACGATTGATGATCAGTGAGCAAATCTGCTTCCAACTAACAATTTTGTAATCAACCCACCACAAGG
The DNA here is from genome assembly GCF_016920715.1 of Anopheles arabiensis. Lineage (NCBI taxonomy): Eukaryota > Metazoa > Arthropoda > Insecta > Diptera > Culicidae > Anopheles > Anopheles arabiensis. The sequence goes on along the minus strand of NC_053518.1, from coordinate 71,530,162 downwards.
CTGTTACAGCTCCGGATACAAAACATGTGCAATTCAAATAATACACACCATCGAGCATGCTGGGAAATATCGACGCACTCATCAACTTAATACATAAATCATGAGCTCAATATTACAGCGGCGAGGCATCAACTGTACGCTTTTCCCCGCGTCTGCACATTTCACTTCCCCATTAAACGTTTTACCTTTCTCGAACCAAGAGCTCCCACCTAATGGTCAGATTTTACCAAACGTCATCACACCGTGTAAGGAGAAACACGTGCTTCTCGATCAGCAATGAACTGTGTAGCTCTGCAACCACGTGTAGCCCCTGTGCATTGCACTGTACCAAACGCTGGGAAAAATCAACACCGACCTGTGCGGTGCGACTCGTGCCCTTTTCCAAAACCGAGCGGCGGCTGTGGACTTTGAACTTAATTTTGCACCATCTCGCAACCGCACACACACAGACACACATACATGCATGGACGATTGGGCCGGCCTACCCACCGAACATGTTTGATGTGGCTCGATTTGACATCAATATTTACTGCCTCAATTAGATGCGATGACAAGCTAATCGATAGGGTGCATAAATTTACATAAGCTGATTATGCACTACGCTCGGACATTGCTGAAATGTTTGTATTGATGTGCGCGCTGGGCGATAAATTATGCACACACGTCTTTCGGTGGGGGTTAGTCTCCATGTTTCGGCATCCTTCCGAACGTGTTGTCTGCCGGTTTTAGCATAACGATAGTTTATTGCAGCAATCTTTCGGTGCGTGTGTTTGGTGAAGCTGCACCCCACAAGTCTTATTGACGGGTGCAGAGCAAAACATTGGAATATGTCGTATAGGACATCCAATTACCTGGTCATCTGTTGGTATGTGTAATTGAATATTGAATATTAATAAAAATAAAAAAACAGCAAACTTATATAACATTTAAAACAGGATACTGTAAAATTTAAATAAGTTTAAACTGTTGCATAAAAAGGAGATTTCACATTGGAAAAATAAGAAACGAGCCTGCAAGAGATAGACGTACCAGCATTCAAACATATATACTATACGTATATCTAACGGTTTATATCAGGGTGGATTAAAAATATCAGGTGGTGGATTAAGGCCTTTAAGGGGTTGCCATAGTTGAGGGACTTTACGTCATTTTAAAACCGTTAACCACTGGTTTCAGCACACAAAGCTTTGCAAATAGAACAGATTTCTTTGATATTATGTGCATTTTTGTGTGTCTATTCATTTTATCGAAAAAATGAGATATATTGACAAATGTTTTGATGATTTGTTTATGCACGAAATTTAAAATCATGTGAGTAAGAGTTCTAATATCACGTAAATTGTACATGCGGCTCGTTGGTAATGAAGAATTAATGTGAAAATTGAAAAAAAAATGATTTCTTAGTTTTTATCATCAAAAATGTCGAAAACAGAATGAATTATAGAATAAATTCACGGAATAACACAAAATAACACACATAAATCCATGTTACAATGTTAAATAAGAACTCGAAAAGTCCAAAATATATTTTTGATGAATATTTAATCAAAAAAATGGGGTAGATAAATTTTATGAACAAATTTAATAACTGTAAACAAAGTTTGAATCCTGGGGTCTTTGCGTCAAGTGACGAATTGTCAAAATGCACTAGAGTCCACCACCTGATATTTTTAAATCCACCTTGGTTTATATCAATGACTGTGTAGGAACGAGGTCAAGTATTAGCCAAAATTGGTTTGGCCATCTTGGATGCCTTTTGACAACAGAAAGCCTGGGAAAACTCATGAAACCCTAAAACCATTATCATTAAACGAGGCATCGATACATTTGATGAAACATTCAATAACCAATTTACGATTTTCTTGTGATCACCAGTCCGATTTATCATTTTTATCACAATTAAAATTTGAATCGAAAAAGACTTTTAGATGACAAACTGCCTGTAACGAACTTTTGGCTACTTGTCAAATCTTTCTACATTACTTGACCTCGTTCCTACACAGTCCTTGGTTTATATTGAACCAGCAGCAAATATGAGAGTAACACTATAAGTAAATTAAAATCATAGGATTACAGATTTTAGAAGCTTTCCGTATTGAGTCCTTTCCATGCAATCGAGGCGAGAGTCTTTTCATAAAAAAATAAAAAAGAACTTCTTCAAAATCAACAATTATTCGTTAAAAAATGTTTATACATGAGAGAGCAAAAAGAGTGCTTGTATATTGGTAAGATTTCACTGTAAATTAAATCTTGTACGTATGACAGTTCTTTTTCGTTTAAATCTTCATGCTACTTCACTAAATTTCGTCATAATTTCATACCGAGTTCTGAGCCCCAGTATTCACTCCATCAAACTTGGGCAGCTCTACTAACTGCGCGGGAGCATATGGTTCTTGCTAAACACAATCCACGATTGCACACGTAAAAGTGAAACATCACATTTCATGCACCATCATAAAGCACGAATACTGGCACGGCACCGCACCGCTGACACACCAGCACCAAAGCCAGCATTTGGCCTTACAAATGGCGCAGCAAGGTGCTTATTAGAATCGCCAACGAATGACTGAAGAGAAAAATTGACTTCCTGAATATCGTTATTTCCCCCCGCTCTCGCACTGCACACACACCCACACACACGTACTCGCTGCAAAGTTCCAACCCTCTCTCTCTCTCTCTGTCTACCACAAACCCATTCACCGATCGCATCACGTCCGCATAAATGCATTCCCGCACGGGTTGATTTTTTTCTGCGGCATTCCGCTTCAGGGGAGTGATCGGTGGCCCCAGCCATCACAACCACCGTCACCGAGGCACGAATCTTGCTCGCTTGCTGTGGTTGTTCCTGTTGGTTGGCGCACTCCATCGCACATCTCACATTTTTACACTCAAACCCCATTTGCCCGACCGCCGGCGTTCTTGAGCCTTTTCTTAGCCGCTCGTATCTAGCTGGAGTTTGAGTGAGATAGAGAGAGAGAGAGAGCTGACGATGCCAATTAAAAATTCCACACACCCACACACACACACAAAAAGCAGCCGGAAAGGTAACGACGTGGCAAACGGTTGGGCTTTGTGCAGACAAACTGCAGCCCGGCAAAGAAGGCTCGCGTTGATTACAACTTTGTCTCCGCTCGCTCGCTCGCTCGCGGATATGTCTGCAGCTGCGTTGATTACACGGAAAGGCGAATGCATGCAAACCGAAGGATGAAAGATCGTCTTGACAGTAGGCGGCGCGAAGGGGATGGTAGCCGTGAAGAGATAAAAACAATCTACGCGAATTCATCTTGAGCGGAAAGAATGGCTTTTGCTGAGTGAATGAACAAAACGCTCCATAATGAACGGTGGTGGTGGTGGTACCGTGTCGCCGTGGAATCAGAGCTGGGATGAGGAGTTTCGGAAACTACAGCTTTTCGCGTGACAGTCAACAGACAGTGTGACGGGTTAAAAGAAGAAAAAAAAAACAGCGCAGCCCCGTTTTTCCCGTTTTTCGCTGATATCGTGCAGCACATACATGGCGTGCATCAGACAAGCTTTCCTTTGCTTCCACGAAATTCGTTCGGAAAGCGGGGAGTTTCACCATACCTGGCTCGAACGATAATACTCTTTTCATATAAAAAAATAATATTTTCACAAGCGAATGGGTATCAAAATGAGTTCATATAAAAAAAAACACATACACACTAAAAATCAGTTTTTACATTGAACTTTGAGAGGATGAGAGGCTCAGACGAGATGGGGAGCAGCGAAAGTTTACAAACTGTTTTTAACTACAGTTTTATCGTCTCGGCTGACATGTTTGACAGTTTGCTTTTCCTAAAGCTGGTTGCTTCTTGCCTCTTTCGCATCAAGTTTTCAACCGAAATGATTATGAATAGCTTACCGCTTATAGGAACCAAAGGAAGCAGCCGACATGACCTTCGGTGCAATGCGGAAGTTGATTGGTGGATTTGTGTTCCCGGAAATGGATAATTCACCGAAACTCGTTAGCATTTATAATTACGCGGTGAAGCGGTGTGCTTAAGCTTGCGTTAAATATGTTGACTGCCCGAAAATAAGCGAAGCAAAGCAGGGTAGACTCAATGTCAAACGCAATATGAAACCTGTACGTCAAGGTAGAGAAGCAGCATTCTCATCGTCTCACGGTGTCGCACGCAATTGCACAGTCTTAGGCTCAACTCATGCTGTGTGAGTTCAATACCTATTGTCAGCTGAGCTTTGTATGTATAATTATGTTTCACACTACGTGAGCAAAATCCGAAGCAATTTCCACGAAATTCACATTGAATTTAAAACTCAGCTTCGATAATATATCACAACTATTGGATTTTATTGCATTTTTATGACATTAACCGTTTTCTCCAGAGAAGAGACTTAAGGTGTGTAGGTGCAACTCTCATCTTTGCGTGAAAAAAAATCAATCCAGCTCATGAATGTTTCTCCAACAAAGGTTGGAACTTTCAATAATCTAATTTTATCCATGGAACATTCATGTAAGAATTGTATTTCATTCCTTTATTAGGTATGAAAATTATGAAAACATATATTTTTTTGTGTGGTAAAATTAATTCGACTAAGCAAAATATCTTAAATAAAAAGAAATAAAATGCCAACGAACATGCTTTCTTAATTGCAAAAAATACTGTGCAAACACAAAGATAAGAATAAAAAACAAACAAAAGCTTTACCCTACAACAACCTTCCCATTTAAAAGGTTTGGAATGTTACTTCGACAGTCATAACACACACAAAAAAACAACCGATCCTTTGTAAAAATCTGCTTCGTGCGAGGTTTGCATGCATGTTTCATGTAGATAGAATTTTCTCTCTCACTAACAGTAATAAAAGCAGGCAACGCCTCTTCACTCTCTTGCTTCCACCCTCTCCTCATGCTCCACAGAAACGCAACTCAACTCTCGAACCTCCCCTTGTCCAACAATCCACGTCCTTCCAATCGAAGGACAAACTAAAGTCTCTTTGCATGCTAATGGAAGAGCTTTTTTAGCTTGTGCACATACATACATACATATCCGCCTACCCACTTAGTCGCCCCCCCCCCACTTCACGGTGCAATGTGCGTGGGCCAAAGGTGTGCGTTTCGTTGTGTGCATTGTGAATACCCCTGTGTGTGTGTGTGTATACGACCGTTGATCTCTTATACCACGTGTCCATCTTAGTTGTCCTACACACTCGCCCCGGCTGACATGACCGGGCCAGCTGTTTCGGTCAGACCGAGGAAAGCTTTAGCCTGACTGTATTTTTTGTTCCCTCCTCATCTCTTCATCCATGTTCGGTTATTCAACCTAAACAACCCCATTTGCATGTACCATCAAAATACTTTGACTTACTTTTTGCACCTAACCGGGCCGCGACCGTCGGGCACGATGGGGTGCCACCCCGGCCGAAGCGATTGGGAAAATGTTAACCCTTTTCGAGAGGCAGGGGTTCCGTCGTTCAAATCGAACCGCTTGCCCGCGCCCCATGCCCAGTAATAGTCCATTTCGATCCGTTTCCATCGTCAACACTTTATTTAGCAATCCAATTTCCGTCGCCCAGAGGGAAGCAAGCAACAACAAAAAAAATGAACATTTCGATTCCACACCAACCCCCGTTTCCCGCTTGGGGTGTGTGGATATGATTTTTGGGTGTGTGTGTGTGTGTGTGCTTCGATCCTTCGTCGTCTCGCTCACGCCTGTTCAATAGCAAAACGCAAATAGGGTTGCCGCCCCCGGTGCGAGGAAACGCGAAAATCTGCCCCATCGAACCCGCCCCAAGCGAATCGGAAACGCTGGAATGTTGTCGTAACTGCTGCTGCTGCTGCTGCTACTGCACATTCCTTTTTTACACTAGCGACTTCCCTATATACGTTTTTCTCTCTCGCTCTGATTTGCTGTATTCACCTTAGCTTCGATGGTTGCGCCACAGACGGGACAGGAAGCCTTGTACCCTTTTGCATGCAGATCAGATCGATTCAGAAGCTCCAGGAACATTCAGGCCCCCTTGCTAAACACCGCGACTCACAGAAGGTTGGTCGAAAGCGAGAGAGAAAGAGAGGGCGAAAAGGAAGAGAATGAGTAGAGTGTAACATTCCCTTTGCGCCGGCACGCCACCTCCTCCAGCAACTTGATTCAATTCCAGCTTTCAATCAAGCTTCCCATTCATTTCATTTCACAACTACCGTGGCCAAAAAGTTGCCGTACGGCGGCACAACTACCCGGGCACAAAGATCGGGCGCCCAGGCTCGACGTCGCTCCGACTCCGGCGGGTATATGATGGTTTCTGATTTTGACATCAATTACAGTCAAGCTTCACTGCGATTTTCAACCGGTAAAGGCAGAAGGGTACAACCGCTGGAGCCGATTTAGGGAAACGATAGCCGAAATACTCGATAGCGGGAGAAAACAGGGCCGGAGCGGTGGTAAGGTAGGGCAAAAAGGCACTCTCTAGATGTAGATTCTCACGTACCGCACGTTCACAGCACGACTACACACAGAGATTGGGAATTGTGGGTGAACGTGTGTGTGTGTAAATTTCCTACCAACAATGGAAAAAGCTTCACATATTTTTTTCTCCCTCTCCACTCTGCGCTGCCTACTGCCATTTCCATTGCACATGGACGTGTGCGCCCGGACTGGGGTTGATGGTCCGTGGCTGGATTGCGGAGGCTGGCAAAGCCTATCACGTATGGAGCTCGCTTGCGCCTCCCACGGGTCCAATTGACCTAGAAACGGCCCCGGTGACATGGGCACCGGAGCCCTTTTTTCTTCCGGCAAATATCACCGGGGAACTATTAACTAATTCCGATTTCAACGAAAAAGGATGTTTTTAAGTGGCCGTGTGGTTGTTTGTGCCGATCGATTTTTCACAGCCTCTTTCCATTTGTGTCTGTTGAAGGTACGTGTTTTGTTGTAAAGGACCATTAAAATATACTCAACTAGACACGCAACACATTCACAGTGGGTGGTTTGAGTATCATCCCACGTGCTCGTAGAACATTAGAAGAGGGCGCCTAAATATAGGCAATGCACACATTACACATCATCGTGATCAACAACAAGTGAGTTGGGAAATTGGAAGAAAATAGCTCCAGGAACTATTCAAATTATGCAGTAGAAGACAATAATAAAAATGCTCAAAGAAACACTACACAAGTAGTTAAGGACACGCCTAAATATAGGCAATGTGCATTACTGGTGATGGCTAGTAATACAAGTAGTTAGTAAGTAAGTAGTAAGTAAGTAATTTATTGATTTGTTTTGTAACAATATTTCACAAAATTATACATTGGTTCCGATCGATTGACCTATAACCTGATTGTTATAACGCTTTGTGTATTTGGATACACGGCTTCGTTCCCATACTTTATTGGTATTTTCCGATTGGATATCAATACAATTGGACCAAAAAATTCTGGGAAACGGCCAAAAAATCGTAAGAACGCACCAAAAAATATGGGAATCCACCAAAAATTGATGGGAACCAGCCAATAAATTGTGGAAAACCCTGTAATAATGCCCACGATATCTCAAAATTCTAACTGAATATTTCAATCAGTCTTAAGTGTCTATCAGTCTATTTCAATTAATGAGAAATTAGGAGAGTGCCTGAATGTAAGCAATGCACTTTACATATCGTGAGTTGGGAAAATGGAAGAAAAGAGCTTGATATTTAACAATTTAACCAAAGTAGCTCTAGTTAGTCATATTATAGCATTTAAATTACCTACTTCTATAAAGTAATAGCAACATCTTCTCCTTTTGAGCAACATCACTAACAAATGTTCTACACAGCTGTGCAGCTATTAGACCCTAATATCCCCTTAACATCACGCACGTCCATCGACCATCAACGGCTTTTGTTTCACGAGGCACTACTCTCCCTAACCGCACAGACGCTCACGCATGTTAACAAAAAGCGATTGCAAATCGGTTTCCTTCCCAATTCCTGTCTTCACTCTATCCAATACAAACACAGCCCAACTCTCTCTCCACAGCTCGATGATATGGCATAATCTCTTCCACTTTCACGTCCCATTACAAACCCGCGCGCCCGAAAGATGGAAAGTGAAATAAGGTCCCGAAATGATACCATTTTCGGGACGGCATGGTACGGCGCGGGCACATCAAGAACTTTCGTGCCACCATCCCGGGAAAGCGAGATAAACTGGGAGACAATCACGTGTACCACATTGTGTCCTCCTACCCTACACTGGGTGAGGGCATAATAGGCAAAAGGCGCAGTAGTGAACAGTTGTCAGTGCAATGCGTAGCACGCGGTGACATCCGGGTGTTTACGCGCGCGCCCCATCGATATGGTTATGATAGTCACATAAAGCTCCAAAAATGCCACCAACTGTCATCCGAAACGATTGCGGCCGGATGAAGGTGAACGTTGGCTGTCGTTTACCCCCTTCCCGGGGCCAAACTTTCACATACGAATATGTGGCTGCCACACACACACGCACACTCGTTTGCTGGTTGCAGCCCGGAGTATGTAATCGGGATGAGTTTTGGGAATATTATCCCTGGACTCGGTGCGCTTCAATGGGTCGGTTATTGGAATGCGTACACAGGCTGTGGTTATGCTTGTGATTAGAGATTTTTTGCAGCTAAAAAGGAAAGTAGCACAATTGGCAGCAGCCACGTACGTTTAAGGGCACTGTAAAATTTTATGTTTGTGGTTTGCACAGACAGGCTATAGGCATTGATTTCCATTGGAATGTTCGCCGGAAATTGCTTCGCCGCTTTGTGTATTTTAAATTCATTTTCTTCCCAATTTACATAGCAGTGCGAATGCAGAGTTTGAAATTAGTTATTGCTTGAAGTATGCCATTTTACATTACAATTATACCTTGAATAATATGTGTTTTTAACACATTTATCTCCTGTTTCATTTCATTCCAGCTAAACCTTAGTAGAAATGTCCTATTTTGAGCATCCTGTGCTACCTTCAAGCAACTCACTTACAAATTCAACCAACCGATAAAAGGTAGCTGCACCAACGTGATACAATATCCCCCTTTCCCAGAGCAGCACAGTTCACTCAATTGTCCAAGTTTAAAAATTCCAATCCAATATCCGAAAGCTTCCTGCCCTGGGTTTAATCCACCTTCGTACCACAAACTAGATCTGCTTCAAAATTCGCTCCGCTCATCTTTCAAGCACCCGTTTCGTTGGCACATACGCCCAGCAGCATCAGCCACATTGCTATCCGTGCAGTTTGCTTCAACTCAGCCTCAGCGACGAAGGGCCGGCGGGCTTGCCTCGCAGGCATTGCCCTACCTTAATTCCAATTAATGTAACCAGCTCTAACACTCTCGCTTCTGTTATGAGAAGACGGGTTTCGAAACAAACTTTCACCAGCCAGCCCGGCACCAGTGTAGTTCATTGTTTGGTGAAAATCTGCCAGCTTAAGTCTGGGCAATAATTCCCTCGAAAGGCTAATCGTTTTGCTCTGCCACTCATTCACTTTGTTATGCTCGTTTCCTCGGTGTACCCCCGGTGAAAAGTGGAACGCCGAAGGGGCTGGAAAGCGTTGTTTGTGTTGTTTTAATTGGCAAAAATTTCATATTCCAAGTAATTTTCCAATTTATGCATACACTCGCACTACAACTGTAGCTGTTATCATCGCCGCTTTATCTTTCTAGGTGGGTGGAAATTGAAGGGAAGAGCAAACTAATATCAGCATAATTTAAAATTACAAATTTTGAGAATTTATCAAGTACGGTGGTGCCCTCTAACATGGAGCAGTTTAAAATCTACGCTTGACAGCTTTACGATTGTGCGCCTAAAGGTATGGAATTTATAAGTAATGTAATGAAAAAGTTTTTTTTACTAACGTTTAATTACTTTTGAAGCATATGCAGTCTGAGTGCAAAGTAAATTATCAAAAAAGCCTTACTCTAAAACGCTCTGCATATATTTAGGCGCTGCACGCTTTCAAAGTTTCAGCCAAATAGCATAACCAAACACCAATCCAATGAGAAATTCAATTTACTCTTCGCAGCTCATATTGATTATGAGATTTTCATTTGCTCGCCTGGCACCCTATACGTACGAAACGGGCTGTAAAATATGCAATTTGAAAATAATAATAAAAAAAAACACTCAATCGCTCCATCACTTTCCATTTCCATCGCTTCTCACTGCATCTACCACCACTGATCCGTCTCACTCAGTGGGTCGCTCTCTGCCATAACTTTTGCATCTTATCCGACCGCATTCGAACGCTTCATGAATGTTGAATTCCTATCGCTTCGCTCACGGAAATTGTGAAACGTGGGCTTCACATGTCGGTGGTGCAAACTGACATAATATGGTTGGTAAATCCCCACCCCGTTTGCGCTCCAAAACGGTTGGTGTATTTTATTGTCATGCAGCCGTAGCGCCGGCTTCCGTTCGGGCGATCGATCGTTGGGAAATGTTAAAACCGAGGTGTCAATTCGAAACCATCCATACAAGCACCCGTGTTGTTTACGATCCAAAACGTACGAGTTGCAAGCCACCGAGGGCACGCGGCTGGGAATCCGTTTTAATCTCCCGCCGATATTTGAGTGCACTCGGGTGCGCTCCCTTCGGGGAACGGGTGTTCCCTCCGGTTGGGGAGAGGGAGAGAGCAAAGCAATTGAATCAAACCACGATCAGCAAGGCACTAAGGCACTAAAGCTCCCTTTCAGCGTGCACATTCGCTGCACAAGTGGTTGCTAAATTAAACCTTTTCCAATCCATCGCGCTCGCCCGCCTGCCGTGGGAGAGGGACAACGCTTGGAAGCACGGGACAGAACTGGTAGGAATACGGACAAGATGCTATAACTATAACGTATGTACGTCTTCTTGCACGGGACCGGCGAGTAGTCGTACGGCGAGCTACGAGCGATGGCCTTCGTCAAACGTCCCCAGATGAAGATTAAAATGCATGCATTAGCTAGAAGTGGTAGCTAACATTTCCGAACCCATTTCCTACGATTGTCCCCCCGGGAGAGCTTTTTTTCTTTCCGTCCTTCCTTTCCACTCCCGAACGCACACAGCATACAGACACAGTTGCCGTTTCGCCCGCACAACAACCCTTTCTCTCCGATGCTTGGAGATGTATTTCCAACCTTTTTGCAGTAATATTAAATTCATCGCATCATATAAACCCAGCTTATGGATTCATTCCCCACGAGAGGAGGGTATGGGGTGAGCGTTTTTTTTCACGAAAGCACTCGATATGCTCGTATCGTCTAACTGCTTCTCATTTGAATAAATGCGATAGAAAAGAAAAGGCAGCAAGAAAAAAAAAAACACTTCCTCGGATCCCCTTTTTACGGGAAGCGCATCAACTGATGTGTTTTGCTGTTTCTTTTTTCTTATTCCTTCTTCTTTTTTTCCACTTCCGCTCATCCGTCTCTCTTAGTTTCCTCTATTTGCACTTGCAAGATTGAGAGGTAAACGCGTTCCGCTTTTCCGCCCCTTTTCATGCATACATCCGAAGATCGCCCGTGGAGAAAAAGAAGGCAGCTTTGGCTCGTAAAACTGTTGGAATTTCAGATTTGCTACAAACCCTGCGCGTCTTTTACGTGTTTTCTTTTCGGAAGCATCTCGTGTTGGGGCCCAACCAAACAAATCCACACACACGCACACAGTATTACATTCGGTTTGGAATTTAATGAAGGATGAGACTTGTGCAATAGTTGCACACGCCCTGCTGTCTTTTTACCCTTCTGCTTCGTCCTCGTCTTCTTCTTCTTCTTCTTCTTCTTCTCCACTCTAAGTATTCCTACCCTCCTGTCCTAGTTTGCCGATGTGATCCCTTTGCGGGATCAGATCATCATCGTCGTCATCCCCGCAGATTGGATAGCAGATTGCTGCCGGGGCTTCCAAGAAATGGACCCCATCTAGACAACGGATGGTCACACACGTGTGTGATACGCAACAACAACAAAAAAGCAAACCCCTTTGACAATATATATTCGATTTCCCTGTTCAAGAGCTTTCATGTGGGCCACAGTGGCAGATAAGCTGCTTCAAACGACCCGCGGATATTTGTGTGCTATTATATGGGTTACTTAATAGCGTAGATAAATACTTTCCCATTTATGCGTGTGTGTGTGTTTGTGTTAGTGTGTTGGTTGAAAATAATTTTAAAAATTTATCACTTTTCCTTTCTGCAAACAATCCAACATTAAAAATACATCAGTTTTTATCACAAACACTCGCACAAACCAAATACTAACCACCAATTCACCATTTCGCTTTCTCGGTAGTGCTCACTAGTGATGGGTAACCGGAATCGCACCCACGGCTCGGAATCGCTTCCGAGCATTGCTACTCCGGCTCCGATTCCGAAAAATTCAAACCGTCGATTCCGCCCGGAGCCGTTCGGAGCCGTTCGGCGCGGTCGGAGCCGTCCGGAGCCGGAGCCGTCTGGAGCCGTCCGGAGCCGTCCGGAGCCGTCCGGAGCCGTCCAGAGCCGCTAATCGGCAGCTGGAGCCGTCGAAGCCGTCGTAGTCGTTGGAGCCGACGGAGCCGGTTGGAGCCGTCTGGAGCCGGTCGGAGCCGTCGTAGTCGTTGGAGCCAACGGATCCGGTTGGAGACGTTGGAGCCAACGAAGCCGGTTGGAGACGTCGGAGTCGTTGTAATAGTCGGAAGTATTCTGAAGCGCTTTAATTTTCCCGATATCAGCAATGATTTCATTTTAAAAAAACAGCTCACGAGTAAAAAAAGAGTATTCTTTATTGATTGCTCTGAAGTTGTTTTGTTTTTTTTAAACAATAAAGTCAAAAACAATTGTTTGCTCCGTATATATATAGGAAAAAAATATGAATCAAACTATTATTGATCTTTATTTTCATAAAAGATGGACGGATGATTGATAGTTATATTCTTTGTCTTGTCCATGTGCCATCATGTTATTCGGTAAAAAACAAGTGCGGCCTAAACCATACACGTTAGTCGATGTAAACAACCGTGCAAAACTGTCATAATTATACTCGTCTACGGAGCAAACAATTATTTTGACTTTATTTTTGAAAAAAAAAACACACACAAAAAAACTTCATATCAATGAATGAAGAAGACTCTTTTTTTACTCGTGAGCTGTTTTTTAAAACAAAATTATCACTAATATCGGGAAATTAAAGCGCTTCAGAATGCTTCCGACTATTACAACTACTCCGACGGCTCCTACTGGCTCCAACTGGCTCCGTCGGCTTCGACGGCCTCAACGGCTCCAACCGCCTCCGTCGGCTCCAACGACTACGTCGGCTCCGGACGGCTCCAGACGGCTCCGAGGTCGGAGTTTTGCACCTACCTTCCAGAACCCCTTCCAATTTTGGCGGAGTCATTCGGAAGCGATTTCGGATTTTTGTTGAATTTACCCATCACTAGTGCTCACCCGATTGTTCCCTCTTCATGCATACCCAACAATTAAAAAGCAAATTTACATAATTGTAAATTATGTGTTCGGGGTTAATTTTTAATTGCACGCCCAACCAACTTCTGACCGTCCCAATATGTCGCGTTCGAGCACAAACTTTTGTCACATTCCTGCTCAATACAATTCCAGCTCTCCACGTGTTTGTTTTCAATCAGAGCAACGAAAAACAATGAGCAACTGGGAGTCTGCTCCACAACTATTCGGACGCGCCCGGAAAAATGTATTATCAATCGCACTATCAACATCATCTACCCGGGACGCGTAAGCATTCCCATGGCCATCACACACGTGCACACACATAGCTGGAAAGCTGCGAAATTAATTCAAAAATCGCTTAATGGACTAGCAAATGAATATTTAATTTTACAAACAGACTCACACACAAACGGGGACTCCTTTATATTTATCATACCATTGGCACACTATCAAGATGTGGAGGCAGGGCAGCAAACCGGCTGGCCACCACAGCAGCAACCGTGTGCCATAAACTGAATGCCCTTAGCGAGGGGGGTCACGGTGCACGGAATGGAAGAGAGCAGCTCGCTCGCCGTTGTGTGGTTGAATTTCGTGTTTTATGAGCAAAAATACATTCTCCGTTTTATGTTTTATACCCTCGTTTTTTCGGGGGCAGCGTTGTTTGCTGCCCATTTCGTTGGGGGTGTGTGTGTGTGCACCAGTGTTTGCCTTTCGTAATGATATGCATATAATGAGATATGTCTGCTTTCTTTTTTGGTCGTTGGATGGTGCTTCAGATATGTTTATGGCCAAAGATTTTGTGTTTCGTTTGAGTGGTGAGGCGAGTAAAACAAATCGGATAACTCGTCGGCTTATGTTTTCCTCCCCGCCTTTTCTGTCCTATCCTTAAGTGGCCTCATAAAGCTCGACGTATCGCTTTTATCAAGTGAAGCTTTCACGCAACGCTATGCGGAGTAGTTGGCGTTGTTGTGAAAATTCAAACAATTATGCTCAAACAGTGCACATGCCCTGCTGAGCTCAGCAACACGTTTAAAGCCAGCCCGTCACCGTCATCGAATAGATAATTTAACGCTGGCAAGTGGAAAAGCGGTTGAGCGCAGCATTTGCATACCGTGGCCGTATTGTGGCCGCTAGGTAGAACGGTAGAGCGTAACGTATTTATTCTAAACGACCGTCACCTTAAATGACGTTAATTCTCGATTGGAAACGTAACCAATCCGGGGGAGGCTCCGGAGGGTCTCGGTCGTCGTTCCCGTGCTTGTGCGCGCACCAGTACTGTTCGGGAGTTTCCTCACGTACGGGATTTGTTTCTCGCGGCAACACACACACACACACACACACCACCGCCCGATGACAGGGCGAAATGTGCCGGCGAGGAGCAAAAGGTTAGCTTTATTTTGGAAGGCGACGCAGGCGGAGACGTAACAATCCGCAACACGAAAGCTGCGCTTGGGCGGGGAAAACGCGCGCACCACTTGGTGGCAGGTTTTGACAGTGTGCTAAGCAGTTTGGTAAAGAAAATTGGGGATCTTCTTGAGATGAGAAAAAAAAGCTTCCCCATTTTGCCGGTGCTATCAGGTGAGGGCTAACCTTGACGGGCGAGCTAAGGTGAAAGTTGT
The DNA here is from genome assembly GCF_016920715.1 of Anopheles arabiensis. Lineage (NCBI taxonomy): Eukaryota > Metazoa > Arthropoda > Insecta > Diptera > Culicidae > Anopheles > Anopheles arabiensis. The sequence goes on along the minus strand of NC_053518.1, from coordinate 71,515,154 downwards.
GAAATGTGAGCTCAATTAACATTTTCCAACCAACTCACTAGTAATACAATTCCACCATTTTCCATTACTCACTTATTTCAATTCAATTCAATTCAATATCAATCATTCAAAAATCATTCACAAAAACGCTTCGAGCGTATCTTCTATCCAACTTTCCCGAGCGCGCGCACACACACTAATGGATGCAAATTGCAAAAGCAAATTTAACTAGCACAAACTTGCAACTGCGCTACTGTAACTATTTCCCCAAATTCCCATCCCATCGTGGGAGCCCGAAATTCCCTAACTCAATCGCTCAATGCAAATGATTGCGCACACACAGTGCACAGTGCAGTGCGAACGAGTCGAGTGACGATATGGGGCGGTGAAGGATGGATGAATGGAAACTCGCTTCGGTTGCAAAAATGGTTTGAAATTGACGCACAATTGATATTTTTTGCTTCTGCTAGTTTGACCATGGAAGCAGAGGGGGAACAAACACACCCCGTTCCAGCAGTTAACTTCATTACTGGTTCACGCGTAGATGATTCCATGCAGCTAGTGGCGCAAAATTCCACCAACAAACATAGTGAAAAAAGGAAATTTCTCTCTTTCTGGATGTCATTTTTCATTTCGTGGGAATACATTTCCAGTGCGAGTTTTAAAAACGAAAAAATGGAATGTCGAAGCCATAAATAATGGGAAATTGATTTATTCAGCTACACTATTGCATACCTTTAGGCGCCCTGGGGAAAAATGCACGCCATAGCGGGAATAATAATTCTATACATCTAAACAAAGAACTAAATGGTTTGATTGTTTGGGACAAGAGCAGTTTAACCTAAACACTTTCGACACGTTTAATCGCTTCAGTAGGGAATGTGCGTTTCGACCGAAAAAAATCCCCTTTCTAATCGCTCACAACAAATTAAGCTTTTCTGCTGCGTTTTGTTTCGCATTGTTTACAAATCATTCTAAAGGCGAAAGAGGAAGCGAACGCGGTAACAGTTCGTTTATTTTTATAACATTATTTAGAACCGCTCCGTTTGCAGCATAACCGCACGCGGAAGACGGCGCTCGTGTTGAGCAGATTCTTTGCCCATTATCTTTACCGAGCGATAAGCTGTAACGGGTTCGCGTTATTGGAAGATTATTTTTTCTTGCTACCCCTTTCTTCATCCAACCCAACGCACCCCGCGTTTCCGCGTGACAAATCCGATCTCGAGTTGGTAAATTTTAACACGCACGCCGGCCGACTCACAGCTTCCCCCCGGGAGAGGAAGGGAAGGGAAGGGAATGAATGCTTTTTAAAGCGTGCGAGTTGGGGCTGTCTCGGGGAATTAGAAGCGACGGAACGGAGGCGGCGGAAATAACTAACGTCGTCTATCGTTTGCAAAAACCCAACCCCAGGGCGTGGCAAAACAGGGAAATGGTTGAGGCTGTTTTTCCTTTGCCTTTCTTCGCCCCACTTTCCCAGCCACCTTGCCCGCTCCCCGGCTCAGAGTCACTTCGCATTCGTTGCGCTCTTTGGTTTTTATTCAATTAGCTTCGTTAAGCAGCAAATACCTTACCCGTGTACATATTGTATCCGACCGCGCGAGCTTTAGGGAGGGGGAAGAGTCTTCATCCCATCTACAGCACGAGAATAATGAAGCTAAAAACACATTCAAACACGCACCCGTGATCGTCGAGGAATGCTGGTAGCCGGGGTAGCGCCGTTGTGGGCTGTCCTTATGCCATTGTGCCGTTCGCCGTTCCACTTGGCACAACCGGCAATGCAAAGCAGGGATGCGTTCTGACAGCTGCGTGTGTGCGTGTGTATGTGTGGAAATTACTTTCCGAATGAATCATGTTACCCTTGAGCTCGGGTTGTGGTTTTCCATCGGATAGCTTTCATACAATCACTATCCGGTCCTTGTGCCGATCGTGAAGCAACGCCGCTGGATCATTTGTTCCGGGACGGTGCTAGTGATGGGAGCTCGGATTCGGAACTACCAGGGTCCGATTCCGTTAACGGAATCAATTTTGGAGCCGATTCTGGAATCGATTCCAATTCCGGAACCGATTCCTATTCCGACTCCACAGTCGATTCCCAAGCCAATTCCGAAGAAGATTCCGGAACCGACTCCGATTCTGGAACCAACTCCGATTCTGGCAGTGATTCCGATTTTAAAACCGATTCCAATTCTGATTCCGGAACTGACTCCGTTTCTGGAACCGACTCCTATCCCGATTCTGGAGTTGTCGATTCTCAAGCCAATTCCGGAAAAAATTCCGGTACAGACTCCGATTCTGGAACGGACTTCGATTTTGTAACTGACTCCGATTATGATTCCGAAACTGACTCCAATTCTGGAACCAACTCCCATTCTGATTCCGGAAGTGGCCCCGGAGTCAGAATCGGATCCAGAATCGGAATTGGCCCGGAAATCGCTGCATAGTACCCAAACATCTATACACTTGGAGGTACCGAAATCGAATTTGATTTTGGAGCCGATTCTGATAGTGGAGGCGACTCTGATTCCGGAGCCGAATCCGGAGCCGATTTCTATTCGGATACACAAGCCGACTCCGATTATCGAGTCGATTACGATTCCTGAGCCGATTCCGGAAACCTACTATTCGGAATCGATTTCTCACAAATACTGATCTAGTTGGAATCGATTCCGACTACAATTTAATTATTCCCATCACTAGACGATACAACAGACCAGACAAGGGACTACAGAGTATCATTTTGCTGCTTTTGTTGTGGTACAAGGCGCTCCCAGTTTGTTTGTTTTTTTGCATTTTGAGTTTTCCCACACTTGGAAGAGATTACAAAATGTCATCCACAGATAGGAAAGAGTCCTTTGACGCACGAGGGCTTACCATTCCGACGGTGGTTTAATGTTTCTTTCCTGTGTCTGTCTTTCTCCGATACATTGTTTCCCTGTTCGATCTGCCGCATTGGAGGAAGATTGAAATTACCACCGAGCCTGGATTGGATGCGATCGGCAAAACACTCTTGGCAGGGATGTTTGCTGAGTGTTAACGCGATCCATCATCCTTGCATGGTGGGTGGAAAATGTAAATATCATCCAAACAAGGTGTCACCTGGTACGAATGAACAGTTTTGCGCAATTTGACACGATTGAAGCAAGCAAAATTGAAATGTGCGCTTGGAAAGAAATAGCAAATGAAGCAAACGCTTGATACTTCCCGTTTCGAGTTTCCCGTTTGATGCAGCTGTAGCAACAAGAAATAACCATTTCCACAAACGAAAACAAACAAAAAAAAAACAACGAGCGTCACCAAACGAATCGAACCGACGAGACGTGCATGAAATAGATTTGTTTAGTGTACCTGTCCTATGGCTCCAGTGCTCAATGCTGTGCAACACTTTATGCCACTTCAATCTGGCCAACGGCTTCCGCCCCCGTTTTCTCTCGGAAGCACTTATCAACTCGTGCATTTCATCGCTTGTGTATTGTCTATTGGTGAGCTTGTGTGTTTTCCTGTTGTGCTTCCCTTTTCTTGGCGCTTTTTCGCACTTTACCACCGTCTGGCGAGTGTGGCAAAACACACACACACCTAAAAAGCCCGCATCATCGGTTCGATGTTGCCGAGACATCGTGAACTCGTAGTTTTGAGGTTGATCGCTACCTACACTGCAGTGCACACACACACATCACACGAAAGCTCTGCAATGAATATGCAGTTTGATTGCTTCTTTGTATTGCGAAAATTGAATTCCACCTTTCCACAAAAACGGGAGGTGTCACCCGCATTTCAAGCGGAGAAAAACAAACGCTACCATCACAGGAAATTTCGCTCACAAACACAAAGGGCACACAAAACACAGTGAGGTAGCCCACGAACAAACCAGAGGGGAAAAAAAAGGTGTGCACCCAAAACTTATCGCTGTCCAAAGCGCCCAACAACCACTTAAGAACCCTGGCTGGCTGGCTGGCTGGCTGCAGTATCGCGTAATGAGTGATGACATTAGGGCCCGCGGAAGGCGTTCGCCGGCCCGCAAATAGCTTGGCACGCTGGCACGTGCACCAAAACCCACCAAACCCCCGGAGAACTTGCAACGGGAGGATCCCATTACCTGTGCACCGGACTGGCAGTTTACAACATTAACCGGGAACTGGTGAGGAGAGGGTGGCGAAGGCCCGGAAGCGAAAGTTGCAACACTTTACTAAAGTATGGTAATTTCCTGCCCCTTGCACCTGACCCAACCCACACCCAACCCGACCCAAGCCGACCATCAGCCATAGTGCGAGCGTCAGAGAGAGAGAGAGAGAGAGAGAGAGAAGGAGTGTGTATGTGGCAGGTTCCGCTTCCGCCCGCTTTTCGCAACACCGGAAGATAATGTTAGAAAACTTTAGCAAACCGAAAACTCACCAGACCCGCTGCTGCACACTTTTGCTGCACACAAACTCACACACACACACACACACACACACACACACACACACACACACACACCTGCATTTGCTAGCTTAATGTGCAGGTGTGAAGCGTGGGCGAGAGAATTAGTATTTGTGGTCCGTTCTTTTGCCACCTGCACGCCTCTCTCGCTCTCTCTCTTCCCCTTTTTTGTGTTGCTTTTACACCCTCCTCCCCAGCTTCAATCAACGTCGTGGCGTGTTTTACCAAGACTTGTGCCCCGGTGCAGTTAGGGCTCGTGGCGTTTCGCCCCACCTTCCGCGGCCCTGTAGTCTCGCCTGAGGGATAATAATGTCCAGGGAACATGAAAATTTTTCCTTCCTTCGTCGACTTCTCTAGCTCCTCGCTCCCTCTATCTCTCTCTCTCTTTTTCTCTCCGTTTTCTCTATGAGGTGCTGTTCGTTCGGGAACAAGAGAGGTTGAGAGGTGTGAAAATTGATTTTCACTTCACGCCATGCACGTCACGGTTTACCGACCAATCCTGCTGGCCATTTAGTTAAAGCCAGGAAGTCGGGGCATTTAACATTGCACCTCGACCGAAACGTGCACGCGGGGTGAGTTGGGGAGGTCCCTCCCTTGGCCTACCCTAATGAGGAAGAGTCGCGGAAGCAGGTGTACCTGTCGTACATAATTTCCTGCAGCTGCACGTCGTCGTCGTCGTTCGTCGTTGGTCGTTCGTCGTTGGTCGTGATGAGGGAGTATCGATTAAATTTATTCCGACTGCCTGTGACGGAATGATTGGAATAGCGCATTTGAAATCGTTGCCAGCTTTTTTCTTTCTTTTGTTGTATGTATGGGTGTTCCCATAGAATAGCATATAATTTGTTAAACGTTAGCACAAAGCGGCGCATAAATCCGAATGCTTTCAGCGGCACTTCCTGGCACAGCCAACGGGGGCCGAGCAATTGGCGGTGGCTGAGTGTATGTAATTTTTCTACCTATTCCGGTTGTAAAGTCGTTTATTTAACATTTCCGGTCCCCTGGAAAGAGCAATAGCGCTTGCATGTTGAAAATGGAGAGCAAGGAATTAACGATTCATTAGGTTTTACTTCACCCGGTACGGTAAGGTGGTACGGAGCGGGACGGTGCAATGCAATCCGGTTGCAACCTTTGCCTGCTATTGTGCAATGTTTCGCAATTCGCAGTAGAACAACACACTCAAACACCCACACAAAAACTGCGCCTTTGTTAGTGAGTGATTAATTACAGTCAAATGAGATGAAAGCAACAACATAGCAATTATGTAGTTAATGATGACTTTTTCGCATCGACAATAGTGTTACAATAGTGGGTAGAAAATGAGGACTTTTATTTTGCGTTTTGAAAGGGCTGATAGATGTAAAATCGATGAGGTCTATTAGCTGGGATTTCAAAAATGTGTTCACAAGAGGCAATCATACAAATGATATTGCAATTGTAGATAAAAAAATACGTATTCACTGTTTACAGCCTTGAAAATTCTGTAAAATAAATAATTGTAACACAATCATGGTTATTAGAAATTAAGAGAAAGAGCAGATTTTAAACAGTATATTATTACTTATTTCCGCTTTAAAGTGGCATCGTTCCCGAGACTAGTTTGGTGAGTGAGAATCTATCTACGTCCTGTCTTGCAAGAGCTAGTCAGTCTAGCACATAAACCACCACGCTGCTCCATCAGACACGCGTTATGAAGCTTCAAAAGTAAAATGTTTTGAAGATTCGTTTGAATTGAAATGATTTTTCACTTCTTGTTTCTTTACACAGTTAAGTGCTCTGGTTGCTAGCACGCTCATCAATATTTCTTTTAATTAAATTTAGCACAAGGCCTTCATTAAATGTCACTTTGCGTTTTTAATTATTTTGGTTTAAACTCACCCCTTCTTGCCCATTTCTTCAGCGCACACGCTTACACACATAGCTCGCTCAATAGATCCGTTTTCTTCATTAGCAATATATAGAATCATGCTCGTAATGTGTGTCCCGCTCCTCCAATCTTCCCAGCTCGTGCGTTCGTCCTAATCCTATCTCCCGAGCAGACACTGACGCTGACACGAAACGCGAGCTGCTGCTCGGTGTCAAACTGGCGTGGGATTTAAATTAGTTTTTTCACGCTTCACCAGCACACAACACAAAACAATCCTGCCCGCGAGCGCCATCAACCATGCATCAGGCGCAGCTCCACCACCAAACACTAGCTCCGTCCGCTCACTCTCCTGTATTGTTCGCGTGGCGCGTCGACAAGAAGAAAGGGGTGGATGGATTGAGCCTACGCTTACGATAATTTATCAACCGCGATAAGCCGCGATAGTGTGGCGCTCGATGAGGATGATGATGCTGATGATGATTATTATTATTATGCTGCTGCTGCTGGTGCTGGTGCCGCCAATGCCCCGGACCTGGGTGATGATGAGGCACGATTAAATGGACGAAAGCCCACCATACACATACACACACACACATACACCCGTTGATAAGGCTAAGGATCAGCCTAATTCATTTCGAATTATCATTAGTGTGCAAGACCTCCTCCACTAACTATTTGCCGGGGCCGGTTTCCCACGCCCATCCATCCCATTCCCACGCCACCCATCCTAGCTGGTGCGTGCAAAAACTCCGCTTTTTCAACCTCGAGTGCGCACGCACATTCAAATAATTCGCCCGAGCAACAATCGTCGATGAGCTTTTTAGCACTCGAGCCCCGAAAACTCCGCTCCGCCTGTCCGGGGTCAAGTGTGGGAAAATAACAAGCTCATTTCCTCGATTCCTTTAGCCCTCCCCTTGCTGCAGAAAGTGGAGCGAATTTTCTATCACCAACCAACGCATTTGCATGGGAACTGAGGGTCTGGCAGAGTAATGGGTTGAGGTTCAACGTTCCGCGGGCGTCTCTTCACATCTTCCCTTTGAGGCCCACCAGCAGATAGATGTCGGCATTGGGCAGTACCGGAAGCCGTCAAATATCGTTAAATGATTCATTATTTATGATCATCCGATTAAAAACCGAACACGGAGCCTCGTCTCGCTACCAATTAGCTTAATTAATACGGCAACACAAGCGCACGGAGCGAACGCTAACGGTAGCAAAAGGTTCACGTCGTGGTCGTTAGCGAGTGCCCAATTGAATATATATCTATATATATATATACATACGTATTCGTTATTTTACTCCAGCTGGTAGTGCTGGTGGTGGTGCTGCTGATTGGTGTGCTTTTTCCTCCTCCCATTTGGTTTTGTACCCCCATTTGTGCCGGCGTTGCGAAAATTTTTGATGTTCGACTTTCGATCCCTTCCGCTTCGAGTGGAATGATGAGCGCTGTTTTCGTTTCATTTCATACAAGAGCCGTTTGGATTTACGCTTTATTTTGTTACAAAAAAAAGAAACCGAAACCAGGACAACGCACGCCCACCGTAAGGGTGTGATTGATTTTTCGATCCATAATCCATAGCGGGTCAATATCAATATACGCTCATCAAAGTATTACAAGCCCGTGCGAAAGGTACGATTCATCAAGCGTGTCCTTTGCTGTGGGCACAATATAGGACGCTTCATATCGAACAATGATAGCAAACAGGTGAATTAATTAAAAGCTAATTTTGTCGCGAGATCTGGCCACAAATCCTTCGCAAATGGTGCTAAATCGAACCTACTCTACGCCCTCTAATGCGTCCATCCGAACATACGAACGTGCGTTGCTACAGCCGTGTCCAATGTTCAGCGTTCCCGTTCAACGGCAACGGCGCTAATTCCAGGTAAGGGACTAATTTTCCAAATTACACCCCGTTTTCTGCATGAAACGAACGGGATAATCTCCTCCTGTCGTTTGAAACAAGCAGCACACGCACGGAAGCGGAATTAATATTACGAATCGATGTGTTGATCTCTTCACAGAACATTCGATGAGCTTGGGGCGCTTTTGTACGGAAAGCTCACGTTCGATTGGGGATTTTAGTGCAACTGAAATTCACACAACAAAGCATCAACTATTTAGAGAAGCTTCATGTAAAAAGTCACTATTTTGGAGCCCGACAAAAAAACCCCAATATCCATGAAATGGCTTTATTGCTCGTTTAAGAAATGCGTTCTGCGTTCGATTTGGTACCAGGGCAAACAGCACACCAATAACCATTGATTTTGAAAGCTTCTTAAATGGCATCGGATCGCAGCACCCTTTGACAAACAGGCGAACAAAATAATCCACCGGTTTTGGCTTTTGACAATTGGCTGTCAAAGGCATGGGACGTGAAAATTCGTCAAGATTTCCCCTTGAAAGGGCAGAGGAAAACAAAATCAGCCCACGCAACACAACGGCCTACTACTGGCTACTGCTCCTACCAGCGAAACCATCATAGGACGGTCGCAGACGACAACGATACAGAGAGAGGTGAACGAAAACAAAACAAAATACACCATTCCGACAAGAAAAACCCTTTTTGCCTTTCCACCAAAGCGAACCCATCATCTCGGAAAAAGACAATTTTCTCTCTCACGGGGTGTGTGTGTGTGTGTGTGAGTGTTGTATTTGCACGTGATTGGAAAGGAAGTGATCGGTTTCACGGCTGACCGACGGCCTGCGCTCGTCTGTGCCCTGCTCGGCCGTAGCATTTTCCGAGTGCAGGGAAGCGTGCCCGAGAGTGGTTCTTGTTTTATTTTTTATTTCGTGTTCCTGGGGGGAGACGTGGGGGAAAGTATGCGCCACCATTTTTCAGCCTCCCACTGACGACGACAACGATTCGAATGGTTCTGTCGGTCGGGTCGGTTGGCCGTAAAGTTAATATTGGCCTTTTGTAGCGAGGTTGACAGTTTACGCATCCCGGTCTGCTTCACATGAATGGTTGTTTGCATCATCATTCTAATTTATTTTACTCCTCCCTGTGCACTCTAAACCCTCCTTTACCCCCGTGGTTGGGTACGTGAGTTTGAGTCACGGGCGTGTCGCAATGTCGGACACATTGGCGTTACGGTTTTGTTTTGTGTGCGGGCTTGCAAGTGGGCTGCGATGATGCTGCGATGATCGTTTTTTACTGCCCTTTTTTGTTGTTCGATCGTTCGTTTGGCGATACATAAATCAAGCAAAAGAATTTATATTTTTAACAGTTGTGCTGAAAGTCATTGATTTACTTTCGGATGTACATTTTGTGCCCGGAAGTTTATTGGTTTGGTGGTTGTTTTTTTTCTTTTTTCTCTCTCTCTCTCTCTCTCTCCCTCTCTCTTGTACTAAAATTTCCAGGCGTTTACCACATAGAATGAGAGAAAAAAAGAGAGAGATAGAGAGAGAGATAGAAAGAGAGAGAGATATCGACAATGGTTTTATGTTATGCCCCACTGTATAGGTGAATGAGGAGCACCATGACCATGCTAGGAAATTTGTTTTACCCAAAGACCAACATCGACTTTTCGGCATACGTTTTGCAGTGCTAAGATCTTTGCTGAGATTCATACAATAATTACTTTGATGGATTAGTATAATTAATGACATTGATGATCATTGCAAAGTCCAAAAACCAAATGCAACAACGGTTAATTGACGATTGATGGAGGCGGAATCAGTTACCAGAATCGGAGTAGGTATCAGATTGGGACTGCTTTGCGATCCATTACATGAGTCATCAAGATACAGATGCAATTTTGACAGATACAGTTTAAGGTCCAATATGGCATTGGGATTTGTGTGGGTTTGAGATCATCTCAAGGATCGGAAAGGCTTTGGAAACAGATCCAGGTCCTGTAGGAATTCTGTATAACTACCAAACCGGTGTGGGTTTGGGATCAGTTCCAGCTCCAGCATGGGTACAGTATCAGCTGAATCAGTTTCAGGTTCAATGTGGATTCCATTTTCCACTCCAAGAACCGGTATGGATTCAGGATGAGTTTCATAACTTATATGGAGTACTTAAAAGTAATAAAATCTGTATGGGTTAAGTAAAAGTATCAGGACTTGTAATGGTTAAGGATCAGATCCAGGATTAGTGTGTCTTCAGGATCAGTTCTTGGATCGATGTGAATCCAGCATCACTTCCAGGCCCGGTATGGGTTCATTATCAGTCCCAGAATCGGCATGGATTTAGAATCGACCAGAAATGGTTCAGAATCTGTTTATCTTTATTTGTCTCTTGAATTTGAAAGGTGCCTGGAATTGCTGTGGTTTCCCTTTATTCAAATGAATAAGATTTATTCAATATTTCTTTAATACCCTATAAAGAAGAGCTTTAAAACACGAATGACCTCATCAACGGTGACTTCCATAGCTTTTTGCATTTTTTTTTTTTTTGCTAAACCTTTGCCGTACATCATGTTACCGCTACACTACAACTATTTCCCATGCCTATTAATGTTCAATAATGACGGTAATTATTGGCCATAAAACACGCCCAAACAATAAGCAAGCAAACCTCTTTGTTCTGATCCCGGTTTTTAAATCCTACTAAGCTTTCATCTACCAGAAAGCTCATACAAACGCCGGCAAAATTCCCCGGAATAAAAGGCGCAAAACCGCAAAAATGCATCCTTTTTATTATTCATATGAATGCTGCTTTTCTCTTTAAAGCTGAAATGTAGAGTAAAAAAAAAATACCCGTACCTGCCCATCACACCCGAGGGCCATTTACATTTTAAAATCTGAAAGCAAAATAACCGTTGGGCGTTCGGTGTGCTGTTGGTGGATGAAGGGTGTGGGACGAAACCTCCAAACTGACCCAACCGCCAACTACAACATTATCAGTCATGCCGACCGCTGTGTTGAGAGTTAATCGGAAATGTGTGTGTGCGTGTGTGTGTGTGTGTGTCGCTAGAGCAAATCGGACAGCTGCTCATCGGTACATCATCAATAATTCGATCAATCCACCATAACTGATGTTTATCTTCATTACGATGCACAAGTGGAGCTGGTGAAGCTCCAACGCAGTTGCATCGCTGCTGACGTTGCAGTGGAAGGGACGGAGCTGACTCCCACTCCTCTATCCTAGCTCCTAGTCCCGGGCGTGTGGCCCGCGGCGAGGCTCTCGGTTTGAAAAATCACTCGTCCCGAAAAGTATGCACGCGAACACAATTATCACACAGGCGGTCGTCCCCCATTTCCCGCCTCTGTACACTGAAAACCCGGCCACTGAAAGTGGTACTTTATTTACGCCATTACGCTAGCCTATCTGCCCGTATCCCCACTATCCCTCGCTCAACACCAATGGTGGAGCTTGGCACTTCATTGGAATCCTTCGCAGTAATTAGTGGATGAAAATGGAATGCAAATCATGCCGGCGAGCACTGGCGTACCGCAGCAAACGATCCGCCGAAGCCATTTCACTGCGCCGCCGACTGTCCTGCGAAGCTCGCCACAGGATAGCCCCACAACGGGGAATTGCCACTTCGCTCCCATGCCACCCCAAGGCTCCATCCGTCTTCCGCTGGCAGTGGCTGGCCTGGTGGCGGATTGTACCAGAGACAAACCCGTCCTTCCGTATTTCGCGCCGGTTTCATGTCGGCACGAGACATTTATTTTCTTTCACACCTCCCTACCACCAGCCTCTTCTGGGCCCTCGCAACTTTCTTCTCCCCACGGTGTGTCGGAATGAAGTCATCTTCAATCAATTCTGCCCGCCGCGATTGTGCCGGGCGTGTGCTTTCGTCGTTCTTCAGCAGTTCGAGCCGGCGTCCCTGTCTTAAGGCACGTCTCATTATCGACCATTCGTCCTAGGCTTCATTACCGTGCTCTCTATCTCCTTGCACCTCTTGCACTCCCCACACTCACTCCCTCGTTTTGGCATCAATATTTATGAATACTTCTGACAGCATTTTCCCTCCGGTGAAGGGCTACCGGGGCGTAGTATATACTTACTACACGTTGCTTTCCACCAATGACGGTGGCGGCATCGTGCCTTCAGCCCAGAACGATCGGCCTGGTGTCATAATTAGTGCACGATAAATAATCTAATCTTTCTCGACTTTCACTCGAGCTCCAGATCGAAAGAAGAGGACAAAAAAGGGGGGACCTGAAACAAGGTCCCCTCTCCTTTGGCGGGACATTGCGCACTGTCGTAGCGCCAAAAATCCACACAAGCGGAACGAACAAATTCCAGACGACAACGAAATGTACACACCCGGGCAACGCTGGAATCGACTGAATCCTTTCACATCCTTGCATTGGTTCACACGTTCACGGGATAAGGATTGTGAAAACACCGGAGGCCAGACACGGCGTTGGAATAGGGGTTTTCCGCGGTTACAATTTACAGCACGGTACAAATCGCTTATTTCCACCAAGCACACAGCACACGCCACAAACTAAACAATTTAAAGACACTGTAGAGGAAGAAAAAAAAACGAAGAAGGTAATAACCTTCCCCTTTTTGACAATGAACGATAGTGAACACGCGCGATGTACGCGTTAGCGCAAGGTAAAGGAAGACAAGGAAAAAAATACGGCGCGAACGAACCGCCAACCACACGGTTGAAGCAATTCCCAAATGGGAGAGCAGCCAAATTAAATTGCATATTTCATAAGGTTTGCTTCGGTTTTTTGGTTAGCCGGATACTACAGGTGTACAGCGCTACAGCTCTTGCTTGGTCGACTGCAAGCTGAAGACGTAAGAATTCCCCGCTTCTCATCGTCTTGCGAAGCGGGCGCGCTCTTTCGATGGCGATGGATTTTTGCCGAAACATATTTATCGTCTAATTATGATGTGAGCTCATTACACCGTGCTCGATGTGTGTGTCAAACGGTGGTTTGTGCTACAAGTGCCGACCACACTACTGCTGGGTTTTGCATTATTTTTAAAGATAGATAGGTTTTGGAAATTGAACCAAAATTCCTTTGCGGGTTTGCTGCATCATCATTTGCATAGGAAAACATCATTTAATAATTTCAATCAAAACAGACTGATTGAATAGCTGCAGCGGACGGGTTTCATATCTCATGGGAAATACGATGTGAAGAAGATAATTCCTGCTTCGATGGATCAACTCTAGTTTCAGATAAAAGGAATCTCTTATTCGTTTGCTAGCTTGCCGTGTTTTAAGCTTGCCTTTACTATTTAGCATAAAATTACATCTTGAAATGATGGTTTGCTTGTATGGACGAAAAAAATGACGATATTTTATGTCGAATCAAGTTGCAATACCACATTCACATTCGTACTTATCGTCAAATCATATAAATGATGTTGATATTTTTGAGGTTTGGAATCACATTTATGGGATATTAAACTAGAAAACAACATAAACATATTCTTCAGTCTCTTTTTACCCAAGATTTTTCAAAAAAAATCTATTTAGGGATCATCCCTTAATTACGTAGCACGCACAGAAGCTCTTGTATTCAAATAATGTGTTACAGATGAGAAAGGGAAAGTTTGATATCTGTTACGGAACGTAAATGAAAAGATCATCCAAGGGTTGCTATTACATTACACTTAGTTATGCTACATAGGGTGTCAAATGTTATCATGTAAGATAGTACGTAATTAATGGATAACACCTTTTTTGTTTATTTTTAGCGCACTTGGTGAGGAAAGGTATTAATTGAAACCTTATTTTATCATTTTTTTATGGAGAAGGTGCTACCACAACCTTGTCTCCTATTCAACCTGGCACTAGAGAGGGCCATCCGTGACTCGAGGGTGGAGACTACGGGAACCATCTTCTATAAGTCAACCCAGATCCTAAAAGCCTACCAAGGGATCGAGCAGGCGGCAGAGAACCTCGGATTGCAGATAAACGAGGCAAAGACCAAACTGATGGTGGCAACATCAGCGGGCCTACCAATAAATAATCACAATCTAAGTAGGCTTGACGTGCAGATAGGTGAACGCACTTTTGAAGTCGTCCCACAATTCTTGGGTCAAAGGTCAGCAACGACAATAGCATGGAAGCTGAGTTGCGCGCAAGGATGCTGGCTGCCAACCGGTCATTCTACAGCCTGAAAAATCAGTTCACCTCAAAGAACCTGTCGCAACGAACGAAGCTGAGACTATATAGTACCTATACAGTTCCGGTACTCACAAACGCCTCTGAGACATGGACACTGTAAAAAATCTGACGAAACCCTCTTAGCCGCGTTCGAGAGGAAGATGCTCAGAAGGATACTTGGCCCCGTATGTGTGGAAGGACAATTGCTTGTGTGGAAGGAGCCGATATAATGACGAGCTATACGAGCTGTACGGCGATCTCACTGTCGTGCAGCGTATCAAGCTCGCCTGGCTTCGGTGGACTGGGCGCATGAACATACGCCTGAAAACGGACGACCCAGCCCGTAAAGTCTTTTTAGGCCGTCCACAAGGACAGAGGAGGCGTGGTAGGCCCAAATTGAGGTGGCAAGATGGCGTGGAGGCGTCCGCCATTAAGGCCGGGATAGCGGACTGGCAGACGAAGGCGCGAGACCGTGCGCGGTTTCGAACACTCCTGAGGCAGGCCAAAATCGCAAAGCGGTTGTATCGCCGGATAAGTAAGTAAGTAAGTTACCACAACCACCGGAAATATGTATAAATTCAATCTGTACCCAATTGATAGCACATGTCGAAAATCATCATGTTCAGACAAAACAGCACACTGCAAGATCACACACCATGCCAAAAAGAAACGCTTTCTAAGAAAAAGCTGACATTGAATAGAGGACCCGCTAGAACCCTCTAAATATAACGTCACAAGGACAACGGCTAAGAATATATTACATCTTCGAAAAGGGAATAACATCGCACTTAGAAAAGATACTCTTTCGCTACTTTTGCTATTTTCGCTTCTCGAACCACACACAAAAAAGGCTTGTTTTGCGCTGGCACACTGGTTGGCTCCCTGGTTGGCCTTTGACACGGTAGCTAATTAATAATGCTACCGGCACCAGCCCGTTGCGTTACCATCTGGTGCCGGGTTACACACACACACACACGCAACTCATGCTGCCATCCATCACACTGCTATTTCGATACATTGCAAACAAGCCCCCGAGGCTGCAGGATCGCATGTTTTTAGGAAGTTTTGCGTGACGGAATGGTAATTGTTTGTTATGTGTAGTAGTAGCAGCAGCAGCAGCAGCAGCAGCAGACAGTAGCCATCCCAAAACAGCGCTATTGAAGGCTACAGTAATAGCTTGCGTTATTTATAATTTACTACCATCTATTTCCATGATCGGTGGCGCCATCCATGATGGGTCTGTTGGAAATAAAAGAAGTAGTCATAAAAGATTCGATTACGGTAAAAATAACAAACACATCTCACTGCTGATGTATTATTATCAGCCCCATAGAAGCTAACATAATTTCACTAACTCTTTAAGGTCAAATGTGTAGGGGTCGACTCACAAAAAGACGCGCACGAAACGGGAACGTTCAGCACGAACAAAAAAGCAAGAAGATACATACTTATCTCCCCCCTCCCACATCCATCGCTCCATCCAGTGTTGATTGTTTCTAATGCTAAGAAAACATCCGTGTGCTTGCCGTACCGTTTCCCGCGAGTGAGGTATAGCTAGCACAGCAGCTCCGTCTGGAGGCGCATGTCAACCACAGACTTTACAAACATTCGCCATCCTTCGCCGCTGCGTAGGAAGCGTTTGTGTATGTTTGCTGACGAGCGAAGAATAATGGATGATTTCGGGAACGGCTGCCACCCGGTAAACCCGGGACCGGGCCGTGCTTGGCCGTGCATTCGCAGCAGCCTCATCATCAGTCGAAATGAGCAATCCCTTTGGCTGCCAATCCCGCACATCACAGTACCTACAGCAAAGTAGGCTACTCTGTTTAACCTAAATGCCAAAGTGAAGAAGAACCACGTATGATGGATGTGTGTGTGCGCGTGTTTTCGGGATGGCAACGAGCTGAAGAGTATAGTGTGCCTGCTTTGTTCGCCAAACGCGTACCAAGCGCCGCGCAAAACTCACCACCGTGGAAATGGGGGATAGAAAGTTAGCACCGGCACGGACTAGCACACAATCAACTCAATTACATTCGTACTACAGCTGCTTAAGCGAATCATCGCATCCCGCCGCATTATCCGCAGCAGTAGAGTAAGTAGTGAACGAAAAGTACCTAATGTAAACTAAACAAACGACACGGTAATCCCCTTTTCCGGGTAATCCTTCTCATAATTTAAAGAATTAAAGGATCGCTCGCATTCAACCCCCTGACCCCGTGGCTTTCCCCAGTGTGCGGAGGACGCAGTGTGTTTCTAAAGGTGGAGTCGTAAATTCCAAACCCCCCTCCCCAACAGACCAACCAGAGCTGATGTAACAACCACCGTGGGAAGAGAATGGTTGAAGCTTAAACCGAATGGATGACGCCTTACGCCGGAGGGGCGCAAAGGAAATCCATCCCAGCAACACGTTAATCGCATGTAGAGATACTGCTTTCCACTAATTCTCTCTTATCATTGCACCACGCTTCCCCGTCACTTCCGAAAGCGAGCGTGGGGCAAAAACAATGAGCAGAAGGATGGAATCGTCTTACCGGAACCGGACTTCCTCTGCCCGTAATGTCGGATCCGAGCCTTTGCCGCTCTAATGCCGTCATCATTGAGTGTTTATGGACACTCGAATGGGAATGGTTTGGTTCGATGGGCGTAGAGCGTGTGTATGTGATTCCGATGCCGTATGTCCGATACAGTTCGCATTTCGATTGGGTATCGGTCGAAAACAAAACACCAAATCCTAAACCCACCCGAACAGCTCACACACACACGCGCGCGAGCACAAACGTACTCACAGATGGTTCGACTTTATCGGTTGATTTGCTGAGCACTTGCTTCTGGGAAAAAGGATTTGGCTGCCAGCACTTTTTTTTTTGGGTGAGTGTGTAACCATTATGTGGGAAGGAAAGTGTGCATCTCTAAGTGACTGTCGGTTGCTGGGAAGAGGGTTTTTTCCCTGAGTTTTTTGTGTGTTGGTGTTTGTCTGTTTGGTTTCCGTAAGCCTTTCGTAAGTAATTCGGATTTAATTGTTTCCCACACTTCTTTGGTACGGTGTGTCATCCATGCAAAGAGCGGCCAGTAGGAAAGTAGTTAAAGTGACGTTCCTGGTACCGACTGAGCTAGATGGCCATTTCTGTTCGCAAGCAGTAATTAACTTTCCTTCAGTATAATATCTAATCTGAATTTATCTGAAAAGTTTTTCGCACAAATGACACCTTCTTTTCCAATGATTCACACAATCTTGATTGAATTAGAATTGGACTGTAAATATTTGTTTAGGACGACTTAGCAAAATTATCATTATTCCCAGACCTTAGTAAGTATCTGCGCACCCAACATCAATAATATTGAACATTAATAACCTTTCTAATATCATTTACAAAGTGTTAGGCTTCCAACAACATCGATGCATCAAAATATCGTAGTCGGTATGAGTAATCGTATCCATAAAAGTTGGAATATGACAAAAAGTTCCTATGGACATGCTACCGAGGAATTCTTAAAGCTAAGTATATCTTACAGCCTTAATTACTGCGCCAGAACAAATTCATACGAAGATTATAACGGATGTACGTAATTGATGTTGATGGGTCATCAATCTTGAATCACATACTTCCACCAACTGGTAGAAGGATATGACTCAGAATGATGCAACATTATCTTTATGGTATAGAACAATAGTTGTGAGTTTTTATTATAATTTTTGGAAGTTTCCGGGATTTGACAATTCATCCCATATCACGTATCTTCAGCTTATAAGTATGCAGACAGTTTCTTGAGTTACGTTTCTTTACAAGGTTTCTCAAGCCAGCTCAGTACCTCATCATTTGAAACCAATACATTTCAATGTTATCAATCGTAACTCCTAAAATCTGTCATTGGGTGATCTATATTCAACAAATAATTACCAATATTTAAATAAGCATTGGAAATAGTGTATACGATGTTTTGGCGACTTCCAGGTATTATTTTTTGGTTTTGGTATAATTAGCTGACTGTCCTCATACTTTGGGCCGGTCTGGTGGTACAGTCGTCAACTCGTACGACGTACATGCCCGTCCTGGGTTCAAGTCCCGAATCCTATCCTGGTAACTGGTATGGTAACTGGCAGGCCTTGACCGTCAGCGGATGTTGTACCAAAGAAGAAGAAGAAGAAGAGTCCTCATACTTAAGTAATCGATCTTGCAGGGATTAACCCGGTCCGTACTTATCTGAAGAGTATTTTTGTACGTCAGGTGTCCCTCAGGATTGTGTGCTATGCCCACTTCTGTGTTCTTTGTTAATCGATGATGTTTCTAATGTCTTACCTCCTGATGGTCATCTCCTTTATGCGGATGATATCACAATCTGCCAGATTTTGTGCCTGAAAAGTGTTTTGTTATTTCTTTCTCTCACTCTCTTTCTCCTGTTTTGTTTAACTATACTCTTTCCAACTCTCAACTAGCAGACCTCTCTCGTGTTGTGTCTATCCGTGACCTTGGTGACAGTCGTCTTAACTTTAAACTGCAGCTTGTTGAGGTTCTACTAAAAACTAATCAAACCCTTGGGTTTATTTTACGTTTTACCTTTATCTTTAGAGATCAAAGGTAATTTAGAAACCTTCACTGTGCTCTGGTAAGGCCTATTCTTGAATATGCTAGCATCATTAGGAATCCTCCCACTATCCATGACTGTTCGAGAATTGAAAGCATTCAGCGCCTCTTTACCAGGATTGCTGTTCGTCGTTTGTTCGTTGCTGCCTCACTACCTACCTATGAAATGCGATTGCAGTTATTCAATCTACACTCTTTAAGCTTCCACTGCCAAGTGTTTGAAGCTCGTTTTATTGGTGGCTTATTACTTTCTACTACTGATGATCCCGATTTACTCTCGTCCATCTTGCTGTATGTTCCCCCTCGTTCTCTTCGTCCTCGTGATGCTCTGTCAATTGAAGCACGTCATACTCTTTATACATTCAATGATTCTCTTCTATCCTGTTTCAGGTTGTTCAACCACTTTTACTATCTCTTTGATTTCGACTCCTCTCTTAACTCTTTCCGTAGTCGTCTTCTTTCTTCTAATTTTTCTTTAATTCTGCTTCTTAGATTTCTATTACTCTCTTTTTTTTCTCTAAGTTTATGATAGTCTCTACGCTCTACCTATATTTTTCTTATTTTTTTTGCTTGGCCAGAACTAGTTTAGTTTAAATATTTCCTAAATGATTTTGTTTATTTGTTAGTTATTAATTTGTTTAAAGTCTACTTAATTTATCCTTGATGGCGGATATTGAATTTAATAAATGAAATAAATGAAATAAACCGCTCATGAAAGACAATTCAACACAAAATACGGTATGAAGATCTTTCACAAGGCTCTATTCCTATTGCACCTAAGATCCTCTTTGTCGAATCTGTTAAGCGTACAACCGATTGCTAAACTTTAAACCCATACCCACCAACAATATCTCAACCTTGTTTAATCCCCTTTTCAATGCATTAGTAAATCACGCGCACGGGGCTCGCGCAACCACGAGAGTACAAATCGTAATCCCGCCCGTTTTAGCCATGTTCCGCCATTTCGGGCGGAACAGAATTGCATATTCATGCACGCAGAGCTCTGCTTGCACCAGCACCAGCAGGGCCAAAATGCAATTGCAAACGGTTGCAAAATAATAAATTAAAATCAACACAACTGAAACAATCTCGGCACGCGATTGCAGCCAGCTAAAGTGGGAAATGGGACGTGAATATGTCCTCTGATCGCGAGGCGTTTTTTATTCATCCTCTTTTTGCTACTGGTTTGTATGATGCTACTGTCACCCTGGGAAAGAAGTAGCTTGAACCACTCATCCACAGTGGGCGCGGAATGAACTGCTCGATGGTGGCCACAGCCTGCCTGGGATGGATGATATCGGAGAGCAAAAGTTCACACGCGCGGCTCCTATCAGTGGCCGAACACTCATCGAAGCAAGCCAGCCGATCCATTTCCAAATGCTATGGAATCATCAACAAGCAGTAAAAACAGAGAGAAAGAGAGCAAGAGAGAGAGAGAGCCATATCAACAACCACGGACACAACAAAAATCGACCGTGGGGATAAAAAATTAAACCAAAATTATACACACACACACGCCGTCGATCCATTGCTCAACACCTCGGCGAGCCCTTCGGCGTTCCGGCAGCCTTGCGGGCAGCCCGCCCGCAACAACAGGACCCTCCTTCTCCGAAGGGAAATACACAACAACCAAAAATAAAATAAAAAGAGAAAGAACCACACCAAACGCGCAACAACAAACAAAGCACAGAAAGGACGGTGGCAGTGGCAAGTGGGTTTGTGGAAAAATAAAAACCATTCCACGCATAATAATGAGTCAGCAGCGCAGCTGTATTGTGGCAATCTATGTGTGTGGCTGTGTGGCTGGGGGTGAGATTTTTCCATTTATAATTTCTGTCACTTTCCTCTTTCGATGCGATGAAATTTTGTGTTTTTCCTTTTTCAATTGATTTTGAGAGTCTTTTTTCTCCTTTTTTCTTGTTTTGCTTTTGTTTTTTTCCCCATTCAATACACACATTCTCTCTTTATTTTACGTTTTGTCGTAGTTTTGTTTACTTGATACAGTTTCATGTTTGCATTATTTTTATTCCATGCCCCGGTATCACTTATTTTGCATTTTTTTTTTCTTGTTTTTTGTCACTATTTTCCCTTTCCCACCAAACAAATGTGGTTCGGATTGCAGATCATTATAATTTAACAGGGCCCCTCCCCTCGGGTTGGCCTGTGGGGAAGCGTAGCCAACCGCCTGCTCCCCTACCACCACCACCCCATTAGTCACGACAAAACGAACCTCGTAGTGCTCGTACAATGGAGGTACGCTTTAAAACACGCTCCAGTAACACCAACGGGGTATCGAAAAGAGGTTCCGCCCGAATAAATAAACCCGAACGATAAAAACACTAACTGTATGCTGCAGCACTCCAGGGAAAGCGGGAGCGTGGGCGTGAATGTGGGTGTTGTGTTTTCAAGTTTCAATTAAAAACGTCTTCACTTTCGACAGATGTGATGCTACGGCCCTGTCGCTCGCCACAAATTGGCCGCCAGCTGCATCCTTCGCACAAGGGCAGCGAGTGTGTATGCTGGTGTACACTTCCGCTCGGTATGAGAAAGGAAAGGAAAGGAGAAAATGGCAATATCAACATGCCGGATAGGATGGCGTTAACGCAGCTTGTCAGACCCGCTGCTGCTGCTGCTGCTACTACTGACGCTGAGCCTGCCCTGCTACTTACGGCCAAACTGTATAATGAAATGAAAATTTTCGGCATTGGCCCCTCCGCTGTATGCGCTAGCAGAGCAGTGTTGCAGTTGCACCACCGACAGCACCTTCCCGCTGCACTTGCCCGGGCTGCAATCCGACCGGTCAGAGATCGGTACAACCAGATGCGGTACAGGGCAACGGGAACTGCGATACAGCGAAACAGACAAACGAGCTTCGGGTTCGGGAGGGGGAAAACCGAGGAAAAGGAGGCAAAGAAGGGGACAGTATTCGAATTCGCATTCCGTGCCTGGATGATCCTGCACGCAGCGGGAACATTTCATGATTCCGTTAGAGTACACCCACCATCTCCCTCTTCTCGTTCCACCCTCCGATTTCCAAAAAACGTTCCACGCGTTCCGAAATTTTCTTCACAAGGCGCTTCCGTTCCGCCCGGAAAACGCTACACTTTTGCCATCCCCATTCTTCACACAGCACCTCCCCGCATCCCCTGTGCCACTGTGTGTGTGCCAGTCCGGGTCGAGTCGAGTAGAGCGCTGCTTCGCTTCAACGGGCTCTGTGTGCGCTTTTGCTGAATCAACATGATAACATGAATTATTCAATTTGAATTTTCCCAGCTTTTCCCAGCGCTTTGGCGCTTTCGTACCGTTCGGTTTGCTTCTTCTTCTTTTTTATCCGACCCCCAATGCCTGAAGATCATGGTGAATCTACAAAGGGGGAGGGGAGGGGAGGCAAGGAAACTCCCCTCTCATCCCATTCCTTTGCGTATCGCTTATCCTATACGGGAGCTGCGTAAGATCGTACAAACCGTACCGGGTTTTGCGGGAGGGCAAGCTTAAGACTCGAACTAAGTATTCGTCCCATTCTCCTTGCATCCTCTTCTTTCCCCTTTCCCCCTTCTCGACCGCTTTTCTACGCCACACCACGTGCCACGTTCGGTTGCGCATTTTGCTATTTAATTGTACACGATACACACGCCACGATCGGGGTCACAAACTTCGCTCTTGTGGGACCGTGTGTGTGTGTGTGTGTGTGTGTGTGTGTGTGCGTGCGAGCACACGTTTACCGTTGTGTTTGTATTTGTGTTTTCGGTGAACGTGTACGTCCACTCCTTGCCACGAGGTTAGGCAAATGCCAACCAACAATTCACCGTCCCCGTTTACATTCATCAACTTTCACATTCAAATGAGGTGTGTAAAGCAAGCGGGCTGTCGGAGCGAAAGGATCAAACGTGGAGTAACAGCACAGAAGACGGAAAAATAGACGTACGCCGATCAAGCTGCTGATAGCAGCTACACTTGAGTTCCCTCAACGGCGAAGTAATAAGCGCATAAGAATCTTGTTTCATTTAAACGGATTTGTCCGGGGGTACATACCATCCCGAGTGAGTCCCGCCCGCGGAATTTTACACCATCGGTAGAAGAAACAAATGAAAAAAACCTCCTCTTTTGACTCCTACAGACTGAACACCCAGTCGAGTGTCATCGAGAGCTCGGACGAGTGCAGCACGCTTTCGTATTAATTTATTTCCCTTTTCGGGCTCCTCGGTAAGCTCACAGGACGCACAGAAGCTCTTGACTAACTCTCGAAAGGAGTAGTAGCAGCAGTAGTAGTAGAAGCACTACCTCCAACACACACAGCTCTTGCCTGCCAGCTGAGCCAAAACGAATTCAATTAAAACAAGTCCTATCAAATTTACGGAAACCTGTACCACCGCCCAGGCACATCGTCACCGTAACGGGAAAATGTTGTAAAACTGCTACTTTTTCGGGGGCCACCCGTCCCGGTCCTGAGTGTATCTACCCAACACGTCCAACACTTGCTGCTGCTGGTTTCCTTCCAAGCCAAGCTTCTTTACTCGCCTGACGAAACAAGGAACGCTCTCGCACCGTGAGCCGTGAGCCAACGGTGCCTTTCGATCGGAGCTTTTCTCGATTACGTCCATCCATACCCATCACAGCCTCCCACGCCTCCCGTGGCCAATGATCAAACGGAATATTTTTCGGATTTGTGGACCGGTGGACTCGCTTTTCGAACTCAATTTACGTGCAAACAGCCCTCTTCTTCCCCGATGCCGCTGGACCGTTCGCGTTCCTTTCATAATGAAGATGGAGATATTAGGCAGCACTAGCGGTGAGCGATGGCGGCACGGTTCCTTTTTGGACCGGAGCACCGCACGTCGTCGTCGTTCGTCAATTTTGCTGTGAAATTTAGCATTCGGAATCAGTGGCAAGATGGAAGGGATATTTCGGTCACGGCGCTGTGAGCTGTTAATTGTAAAATGGAAACACGATTAAGTACAATTGCCTGCCCGACAAGCTTTTGTTGCAGGGTGGCGGGGAGGAGGCCGGGGAGGGGCTACTAAACGGA
Source organism: Anopheles arabiensis (assembly GCF_016920715.1). NCBI lineage: Eukaryota > Metazoa > Arthropoda > Insecta > Diptera > Culicidae > Anopheles > Anopheles arabiensis. The sequence continues at coordinate 71,491,255 of NC_053518.1, read as the reverse complement.
AGATGTTGAGTTGGGAATTACTATTTAGGACTGTTTGGCAAAGTGTGTATTTTTATTTCGAAATTAGCTAATTTTATTACACCCCTTTTAAGGGTAGTTGGTTTTATACCGCTCCAGCTGACAGTGCAGTTGTTGAGTTGAAAGTGTGCTTGTTGAATCGTTTTTAGAATGTCTGTTGACCGTGACGATTACTACAAGCTACTTAGTATTATTAGTGAGATAATAAAATCCAACTTTGAAGCGATTGATGTATAATTTTGTACAAGAAGAGCATTATAATGCTGGGCATACTGATTCAGAACGAGGGGTTGAGTTAAGTCTTCAATTTTGCCAATATTTGTTCTTCTTTTTTAAAGATCAATTTTAAATTGTGTTGTGTACATTGATTCAGGGAGTACAATCTCTGAAAGGTGAGCTAAGCTGTAAAAAGTCATCTTTGCAAGTTGAAATCCCAAAAGGATGAGTCACACAAAACCAGTGAGTCGTATCACAAAGGTGAAGGTAAACTCTTCTAGTGTTGGGAGATTCAGGATTCGGAAGATTCGACGATTTAATCCCTAGAAAGATTCGATCGGATCGGATCCCGTTTGTAGGATTTGAATCCCTAAAATATTCCTTTGCGATTGGGATTCTGATTGGGATTGCGAATCGTTTGGGATTGGGATTGCGATTCGATTAGGATTCCGATTGCGATAGGGATTGGGATTGCGATTGTTATAGTGTCATATTGTTGTATTTTTTTCTATTTAGATACAAATATCTGCCTCAGAGGGCTATATATAGGGAAGAGAAATTGTCGAATCACGCAGTTTTCAGTGAAAATATAGCAAATGTTCGTGTAATGTAGCATTTAATGAGATGTTATTGTCAGTAAATAAATTATTTGATTTTATACTGAATAAAGTTCCCCGTACTCTGATTCAACTCACTGGAAAGAGTTAATGTTCTCATCTCTTATGTGAACTCATGACGTGAGCACACTGTTGAATGGTAGAAGATTGAGTTAAATCTTTACCGCGAACGAAATGAATTAAATTGTAGCATGCATATGCTATACTTAGTTCATATAATTCTCATTACACGCAAATAGCAGAAATTGTCAACACACAACATACAATAACACCCCTTAAGTCAGGAAATGTAAATCAGCAGAAAAATTCTTATCCCAAAACATTTACAAAACATGCAAGCCACACACTAACTTTCAAAGGTGAGAAAAACATTATTCAGCACAAAACCCGTTAGAACGCACTTGGAGCGTAAAACCATAACATTGCATAATAGCAACCATCAAGTCATATATAATGAAATAGGAGACACCGTACCTTCGTGTGTACAAATAGAACCGTTACCCGTAAGCGTAGAAACAAAACACCGTATAAGCACAAGAACCCAGAACTGACCTTACAGAATAATTGCAACCATATGTAAACCCAAAACTTCACCTTCAGCATAACTGACATAAAACAGAAAGTGAAAGTAAAACCAAATCTAACTATACTCATAACTCGTATAAATAAAGATGTAAGATAAGACCGAGTACTGCTCAGTTACGCACAGTACGCACAGTGACGCGGTTAAGTGGAGCCGTTTAAGTCTTATCGTAATTCGCACAAACAACACAAATGTGTTAAATTAATTCATTGTGTCTACTCGTTACCTGGAGCCCCTGATGGCTCCCAGTGATCATCCGAAACTCTGCTTTGTTTTTTGACGAATTGACCCCGCGAGTGATGTCTAATCCTTCTGCACCGCTGCTCTAACAATTGCAACCTGATCCGAACATTACAAAATGAGCCCAACTCATTATTTAACTCATGTTTGATTTAGTTATTTGCAAAGGACACTACATCATGATGAACTAAGCCTCCAGACACGTTTGAACCAACTGTTGAACATGAAAGCAGTGGCATTCTATTTTTAAAAAAATGAAAATAACCTGTTATTAGGACGAAACAGGGAGATTAACAAGGGATTGATCTGCGATTTAATAGTGACTGAAACTATTTCTAAGTTTGCAAAGGAGTCGAAGTTTCCAAAACCAAGATTAAGATATTGATCATAAAGCAGTGGCATAAACTTCAATAATATTCACTTTTCCGAAACCCCTCGTTTAAGTCCGCACCCTAAACCCTGGAACGTACTGAAGATTTTCAACCATACCGGTCTTTAGTGGAACCATCATCAATGTATTCAACTGTGTAATTTTAGCAGTAACTTTACAGTCCAATGAACCCCTGTTTCTTGCTAGTTTTAGTGGTTTTAGTGGAAGGCTAACGAACTGTAGCCAGGTGACATTTACTTCCAGTGACAGTTACACCGGATATTCCTGGGAAACGATTCACACCACGAATTACCATTCCAAAGATCTGTACTCAAGTGCCATGTACCGAACCGCGTTTACAAAAGCTTTTGTTTCCCATCTTTCACCGGTAAAACTTTACCCACTAACAAGTGTTACTTGCTACATCATTCTACCAGCACCAGTTTATAGGCCACTCATCGCGCGAAAGCACCATTCAACTGGTTAAATGAGCACGCTTTTTCAATGAATTGTTTCACAATTCGTAGCCAGCAGCACTTACTCACAGCAGGCCCGAACATCGAACTGCTGGGAACGTTCTTCACACTTTCGCACGGCGCCGTTGTGTTCTAGGTGCGGCCGTTTCCAACAGGTTAGCAGCAACGAACCGTTTACGTTTCACCTTCTTACAGAGAAAAAGGGTGGCGAAAACTTTCTCCTCTCCACGGTACACACCTTGGTTGCAAGCGCCACCGAAAACCGGATGAAACTAAAACAATAAACCGTAAGCCTTTCGATATCATTGCTGTAATGCACGGTACACACGGGGTAGTCACGGGTAGAGAGAGAGAGAGATGCCCGATAGTTTTGCACCCGATCAAGGGGCTATGGCACCAACGCCGTACTGCCCTTAATCTTTCGCCCAATGAACCTTATCGTTGTTATAATCACTTTTCTTTGAATCAATTGCCGTGAACCTTTTCCGTTCGATTGGTTGCTTCACTGTGCGCATTTCACGGAACGCCTTGCCGCCGGATGGGAAGATATTGAATGTCTCGCACCTGGCGAGCACACATTCACAGCGCACAGCACGGAAGGCATCGGAGAATTCATCTCTGTGCCAGGCATTCCGAACGAGAATGTCTTTGGTATTGAAAATTGCGGAAGAAATTAAGAGAGACCCTTCATAAGGCAGATGGTTAATTTATTCAATAATCTTCCACCCATTCCCCTACCGCCCGGTCTTCTAGGAACGCTTCCTGGGTTTGATCTGTTTGGCTCCCATCCGGTCCCGGTCTGGTGGTGCTGGTAAGCCCATTTACTTTTCAAAAAGAAAGGATCATAATGGCATGCGAGCACGAACTCTCCGTAACACATCTTGCTTTCCAGGTGCGTTTGCCGTTGTTTTCCGTTGTTGCGAAACGACTATCGAATTGCCAATTGTCGGAAGCATCCCGGCAACAACTCACCGTCATCCGCCCGTAAGGCTCATAATGCATGGAGAGCGAGAGCTTAATTAAGAAATGCTTTGAAGAACTAGCGCACCATGCTCCAGTGAAGCGAAAGTGCCCGTGTGCGCATGATGGTGAAGGAGGAGAGTCGTCTCTCCGTGGAGTGGGACACACGAAGGTAAAATTGATTCTGCTACAATCCCAGAGATGGACGAAATGGTAACATTTTCCATCGCCCATGCCCCGATGGACGATGTTATTGTGTTGAAATAAAATTGAAATTCAGTAATGGGCGACCGGTGGCCCGGAGGTTTGGTTTTGCGATGCTGCTCCAACCACCCAAATCCAAACGGTACGGAGACGAAAACAGTTCGAGATCGAGCTCGTTCGTTCGTTCGTGCCGCTTCCGGCCGGGTCGGCGCTGATCCCCTCAAATAGGCAATCGAGCTAAGCTCATTAAGCTTTACACAAAAGCCCTCCCAGCCCACCTCCTTGGAAGCGTTTGTACTTTCGATTTAGTGTTATTGTGCTTATCTTCTGCGCTTAGAAATCGATTTATGCTACTACAATCGCTCTTCTTTAAAGCTGTGTACAACAGGAGCTCAGGATTTGTGCAAGAACCGGTGATCCCGTGTGTGTGCGTGTGAAGAATGGTATCGGTGGTGTTAAAAAGTCGAATGAAAAGCTTAGTAAAATTATTATACTTCAAACTTATTACTATAGAAATGGGCAGGTGACACGCTATGAACATCAAACAGACTGGAATTTCAATGACGAGAAGAAGTATAAAAGAGCTTTCTTTTAGATTCCAATTTATTTTCAACGTCACTCTTTAAAGAACTACAATCAGTGGAGCGCCGATTATCCGGGCACATCGGGACTTGACCTCGCCCGGATATGTGAATAACATGAATAATGAGTCAAATTATGTATTTAATCACAAGCTCCTTATGTTTCTTGGAAATAAATATTATGTTTTGATAAAAATTAAAAATTATCAACTACATGTTTTTCCAATGATAATATTTGAATTTTGCTATGATTTATAATGTTTTTTATTATGCTCATGTGCTATGATAACCGATTTTTTAAATATCCTCCTCAGAACGCAATGTCACCTTTGTATTGAACTGTCGTTTCTCAACAGCACGGATAAACGAATGGCCGGATAGAAGGTACCCGTATAAACGGCGCTCCCCCTGTAAATTGTCAAAAAATTAAAATGAAGAAAAGATTATATATTCGTAGGCAAGTATGAGATCATAAAAAATAAGTATTTTGCTAATTTTTGATCAACAGTTCAGCAACTTCCTCCATTTTGAAAATGTTAAGCGTAAAAACAAATCACTTCAAGGTCCAAGTTTGCTACTCCAACTCGGTCACAAAGCGTTGCTTGAAGCGTTACATTCGTCAGATTCGTTCATCTTTAAAAAAAATATACATCACTAAGTGGACTTTACTCGGTTAGGTCGTGCGGTAAAGAAGAAATATGTAATAAACCTCTTTCGATTACCAGTCTAAATCCTTTCAAAAGGTATACCTTTCTGTCAAATCAAATAAGTAATAAAATGTTGAACTTTTACAATAAAAATCCAAGTAATTCGGGAAAAAACCTTCAATATGTCCTAAGTAACACTCATTCATGAGCCTTAAACCATCATTTCTTAGAGGTATAAAAACGCAATTAATCTTATCTGGTCATGCAACGTACCTTGAAACATGAGAGCTTACCCCTTATTGCCCTAAAAGCAAGAGTTTCGCAACGATTTTGATATAATAATTTGCCAGAATGCTTAAACTTCATCTTAAACTTCAACCGGAATATTCCCATCGCACGCAGCCGCAAGCTTCATTAGCGCTCTTAAAACAAAGAAGAACAAAAACTAAGAAATGAAGATTGTTTAAAAATTCACTACCAGACGCATTTAGCTCGTGATGCAAATGAATCCGGTTTGAAAAATCCTCCCCGCAAGCCGATTACTCGATCGGCTGCTGCTGCTGCTGCTACGACTGCCAGCTGCTTGCTGGTGAAAAGTTTCACCTTAAAATCCTCTTAGTGTGTGCCGCCATTCATTAACGTATCATCGGTCCTGACACACCGGTCGGGTCGGGTGCCACAAAGTCACGAAAAGTTGGTCAAGGTGGTTGGTGATGGTTTGCTGCTCGTACAAAATATGCTTTATTATTCAGTTGAGGAAAGTGTATTATTTCGCGTGAGCGAAGTGCTCCAAGAAGCGGCGGTGCTCTTTTGATTCACCATCAATCAAACTGACCGTAGGACCCCGTAGGGTGCTGTGCTCCCCATCCTGCTGTCCTCCGGAAGCTGTCACATCCTTGGCAAGGTTGTTAAGGGTTTCTTTTTTCTAGTCTACTTCCTGTTTCTCATACACAAGCTTGGCAGCACTTTCGTCATACGATTTGTCGTGGAAGCTTTCACTCACCCGGGGAAGAGTCAAAGCAATGAAAAAAGGGCCACACTCCACAGCTACTTGACAACTCCACGTACGAGGGACAACAAATCACTGGCAGCAAACCACCATACCACCTCAAAACCACCCTCCCGTTTGGCTCGGTCTCATAAACTATGGGCCCTTTTCTATTGTGGAATAGTGAGTTTGAAATTCAAACCTTCAACATCCGTCGCCTCACCGCTGCGGCACATGGGCCGGACGTGCCCAGGTAAAATTCACTTTACGACGGGTTTCCTCCCCCTCCCCTTCCCCTCCACACACGCGCTGTGAATTTCGCTCGGGACCAAAATGGCCTCGGAATCGGCTTTGCATATGGAAAGCTACCGTGAGGAAACGGGGATGGCCATCCACGCCATCGGTGAGCGACTTCCGTGCATGACGCATACAGTCCAGCGGTCCCACATTTGTCATGCACACAGACACCGAGCCATGTGTCATGTGTCTGCTTGTGTGTGTGTGTGTGTGTGTGTGTGTGTGTGTGTGTGTCTGTGTGTTTGTGTGTGTGGAAAGCATCCCTTTCACCGCCAGCACTAAGGAATTGCATTAAAATGCTCCACAAAATGTGAATCAATTATTCACATATCATTTCGTCCGTCAGCCCAGATTTTAATCATAAATGGGAGAGTGTGTGTGTGTGTGTCTGTGTGTGGGAAGAGTGTACCTGAGCAAAAGGCAAATAGAATGCACAGGGCGTACGGAGCGAAAGCACCAAACAAGCAAAACACCGACCTGAAAAACCGGAAGCCAACCGGGAGCGTTGAGAGCCCGGGGACGGGCTTTAGTTACGGGTGGAGTCCTGCCGATGATATCTAACTGTCCCCGACGACAACGGTGCCGAGTTGGCGTAGAGTTGTGAGGATGCGTGTTGGTGGTAAAGAGCTTTCCAGACCGAAAATGCCCTCGCTCCTTCTCGCGTTTGCCATGAATCCATCACGCGCAAACGAGATCATGTGGTTGTGCAGGAATAGCTCCGGGGCACCTGGTTGGACACCTGGCAGGCACTGCTGGGATGCTGTACGAAACGTCGATTTTTCCACGGTGGAAAATCCACCCGCCATACACATCGGTGCACTATCCGCCTAATGGCGTTTTGGTGATGGTGGTGTGGTGTTGGTCTGACCGATAGCAAACCATGACACCAACGCTACCCTACTTTATGGCAAAAAAATCAAACAAAACAAATCACACGCACACACACACACACATAGGCCCTTCAACTTTTGCCCACTTTTGCTGCCGCTTTCATCTTCATTTATCTCGGGACGCAGTCCAGTTGGTTTTGGCTGAGTGATGGACACAGGGAGCGCTTTATGGGACACTCGAGTTTGTTGTATTCTTCCGCAATAGAACTAAATAAAAGGGATGTTGAGGCAAAATGGGCATGTAAGCCATTTTATCTGCTCTCTATGAAGTTCATTAATTACAGGGATTTCATTATAAACCGTCAGCAAAATGTTTTTCAACAGCATTCATATATTACATTGACATCACAATACAATTCCAGCTCTTACACACGATTTTCGACACATCACAAAGAACTGTCACACTCAATACAGCATGGGGCGTGTTGAAAATCATGTGAAAGAACACAGAAATTATGCAAATACATAAGTTGACAGCAATTGAATAACATCTCGCAAGCAATGGGAAATTTTGTTGACATTGAAAATTGACTCCAAAAACCCTGTATAACATTAGGTTCTGATAATTGGAAAAAAAATCAGCAATACGACAGTTTTGAAACATTCCTCCTGGAAAAAAGTCTAACCTTTTACATTTTACATTTTAGTTATGAAATGTTCTTAAAAAACCCTATTTAACAAAAATTTGTTGCCCATAAAAATGAAATCAAAATAAAAGATTACAAGGCTAAAACTGAGGTCTACAGCATCAGTAGCTCTGGCAAACACTGAAGCATATAATTAGAGTGCACTTTGAGACGACCTCAACAGGACTTGTTCTTTCACTAGAAATGTATTTTTTACAATAAAATAATATTTTTGCGCAATCGTAATTGATTGACCGAAGTTAGAAAATCGGTCCCATGTCTCGTGCTTAGGAGAAAGAGTGTTGCCTTTGAAATCCTAGGCACAATTAACGTTAGCCGCTCTCTCATAACCTGTATTCACGACGCTCGACTTTCATAGTTAGTCAACCGTACGATAGAATCGACCGTTAACATGTATCAGGTGTCATCCATCAATTATGTAACGCTGCTGAGGTGGGTGGGGAGGGGAGATGGTGTGCCATAACATAACGATTTGTTACATGGGGGAGACGGGGAGTTTAACTTTTGTCACGTAACGCAAAAAATGTTTGAATTTGAAATTTGATGTTTGAATGTTTGAAAAACTTAACACAAGATCGCTGCAGTAACGATGGAGATGGAATTGATACAGTCAGCCGTGTTTTCGTCAGTTTGATCATTGCTCGTAATTTTATAAATACATTGAAAATGCAACCGAAACTCCTGCAAACAGTACCGATTTGATGAGACAACATCTAAAGCCAAAGAACATTTCTGGAAAGATGGACATATATATGGAGGACTAGGAAGATAGCTGGATGAATGCGATGCAATCACATTGCAAACCGTGCTGAGGATCCGATTATGAGCAATCTTTTTGAACTTGATTGCTGCATGGGATAACTTTTCTTTATATAAAACATGTTGTAATTTTGTTTTTGTTTTTTTTTTTTCAATTTGTGAATACACAAGAATGAAAAAAAATGAAAAAAAATCACAAAAATAATCTGATTTTGTTCGAAAAACTAAGCTATTGGATGGGGGGGGGGTAGGGGATCTACGTTACGTAATTTGGGGGAGGGGAGTTTCTTCCAACATTACAGTTTGTTACACTAGGGGGGGAGGGGCCGAAAATTTGAAATGTTTGCGAAACGTAACTGATGGATGACGCCTCAGCAATGACATGCAAAATAGTATTTTAAAGATTCTTTACAATATCATAGCATGAATTACATATGGAAAAAATTATCGAGAACTGATCAGTTCGTTCAGTTATTTCCAGTTGATGAACGAAGGCTCTCTACGCCCAGTAACAAATGTAAGTGACTATGTATTCAGCAATAAAATGAAATAAAAATTATCGAGCCATATGCAAGCACTTTAGCTTCATAGAAAACGCGTAGTATACCAATATTGCAAGTTGCAAGTAACCACTTTACCCCGCTGTGCCTGTATCACCTATGGAAGTGCCCGTTTCACCTTTTCAGGTTAGTGCAAGAGCTTTTTTGTGGGCTATCGACTTCCATAATTTTCAACACCAAAACTGACCCGAAGTGTGTGCTTGTGTCCTCCATTCGGGAGTTCTTTTTTTATTTATTTTACACCCAGTACCCTTCACCCTTTATAACCTCCACCACACAGACAGTGGGTACAAAAGTGGGATAAAGTGTGACCACGTGTTAGCCGCACGTCAGGTTGTCCGGCCGAGTGGGTTCCTGAATCAGCGTTTGTGTGTGTGTGCGATTTTTTTTGCTCATCCCATTCTGTTTCGCTTTCAACAGGGACAGGGTGATTTCTTTTTTTCGTTGTGTTGACCACTCTTCCAGTGCCAGCAGGAACCATTGCCCGCGCGTAACTGCAGCACACGCGAAGCGCAGCATTCGCTTCCATAATTCAGTTCACGTTGCATAAATTCGGCATTATATTTCGGACCACTCGACACAATTTCACACACACACACGTATGTATACGGAAGCTATCCCGCACTATCTCGGCTATCAGTGTGCAAATATATATTTTTCTTATCCGTTGAACCAATTTCACTCCGAATTTCCACGGAACCCGACATTTTTCGCCGCACCGGTCGATGAGCTGAGCGGACAGAGTGGCACCCCGTGTTCGGCCATGTTTTGGAAAATGGAATTAAAGGGAGCGATGGCCACGGATAGCTTCAAAGAAAGAAAAAACAAACGAAAAAAAAAGAAAACACACACACACGCAGCGCTGATGTGGATGTGAGTTTGCATAATACATCTGCGGATCTGGGGGCCGCCGCGTTCGCCGTGTTCACTTCCTTTCACTTGCACACCTGTCACCGGCACCGGTTGATACAACCTGCCAGCATCCTGTGAACACACACACACACACACACGCACATACAGTTTTCCCACACACCTTCAAACCCTGGCTTCAACCGGTAAAGCATGGCTTGCCTTGACGTCCGCTACGTTTACCGCTCCGGTCAGTGTGTGTGTGTGCGTCAGAGTAGGATTAAGCGAATGGCTGCCGACCGGTGTGCCACTACTGCTCGATTGCGTCTGCTATTGGCCGCACCGGTTGTGTGTTTTTGATCCGAGAAAATCGAGCACTCGGCTAAGCCAAAGTAGCAGCCACACACGGTCAAACCGGTGCCCGAATCAAAGGGAATTTCTCATGAACGCACGGGACGGGGCTTGTGTGCGAAACGGTGCGGTCAGCTCTATTGCCCCGCACATGCTTCCCGGTCCCAATTACTATCTCTGTGTGTGCCCTTTTCTTGTCGACGCCGTTGCACCGCATAATGGTACGTTCGCTTCTTTCCAGGTTGGCTCAATTTAACAAGACGCGCAAGTGCTTTAGCACGGTAATGGCTGCTCGCTCTCTCTCTCTCTGTGTTTGATCCCGCTCTGCCCTGACAGCCGCATTCGGTTCTGGCAATTGTTAACCCACACTATCCGCATCTCCGTTTGTGGCAATATGTTTTGGCGGGGCAACCAGCAACAAAGCAAGCAAAAGATGAAAAACACACCCGTTAGGGTCATTCAACATTTCTAGCGACTTGGTGGGATGGAAGGAGGAGAGAGCTTTCCACCGCCTGACGAATGGTGCGAATCAGTTGGTGAGCTAATTGAACCATTAGTTTTCCTACCCCGTACATCCCCGTACATGATTGCCCACCCAATTGCTACCGTTTCACAATTGACACGCAATCACGCGCCTTCAGCCACTTGGAGAAGCAGTCCGTAAATGGGAATGAACTACAGTAGGGAGAGGACAAAAAGGAGACAAAAAATGCAAGTCAAGTAGCGCCCGGCCACTGAATATGTGCCCGAAGGCAAATCGGGCACCAATTTAAGTTGTGTTTGGGTGTAATTTCGAAGGAGGTACATTACACATCTGCCGTTCTGCCCCCCCCCCCCTCCATCCCTTTGTAATGCACGGATAATAGGCAATTAATCCCATTAAATATGCAACTCCACCAACCGCACTGCACATAATGTGTCAATCCAATCGCATAAATAACCAATTAAGTTGCAAGCAAAACGATTCGTCAACGTAATGGTCAGTTATGGCGAAATGGGTTGGGAAGGGTTAGTGGAAGGTTCGTGAACCTCGCGAAATGTTACGAGGCATAAAAGCTCATTTACTACCGCACTTTGGCAGGTGTTGGCACGTAATGGTACGGATAGTGAGGTACGATTGTGTAAATCCAGCGATCCGCCACCATCGTTAAGGGCCAGTCAGCAAATGAGGGTGGATTATTCACTGCTTACAATGCGAAAACAAGGGCGACTTTAAAGCATTTGGCCATTCTAGTGTTGGGCAGAATGGAGAGTTTTGGAGATGTATTTTTAAGGATTTTAAGCAAAAGATCTACTGAAGATGGATAAAGCTAAAAATAACGTATTTATTGCTCAAATCACGTCTTCTTGAATGCAAAAAAACTCAGTTAAAAAAATCAGTTAAATCAATATAAATCAGGTAAATAAATAACGACTAAAATTATCATTTTATCGTAAAAAGCAAACAAAAATTATAAGAAATAATGCAAAAGCTGCAAATTTTGAACAATTTATTAAATTATTATGATTATTGACACCGAAACATAACAAAATATGCATAAACTGGAATATAATATGCTAAAAATACTGAATGTTTCATCAGTTCATACAAAAAATGGCACCATTTATCATTTATACACTTTTGAAATTTTTAAATAGGAATACAATACAATGATAAACAGCTTTATCTCAGTGCACAATCACCAGCAAAGGCACGCTTACCTTACTTAGATACAGTTGTATTATAAACAGCGCACATTTAGCTGCATTTCCCTCAAACTGTTATCGGTGCTCTAACATCGTCATCATCATCATCATCCAACGCTGGGCTGTTTATTTTGCGCCAAAGACAGCGTTGTCTTTCCCGTTTGCAACGATGAATGTTTGCAATTACTAACGATGCCGTAAAACACATTTCCTTTCCCAGGCCCAGTTCTTCCCCTTGGTTGCCAGATCAATCGAATTCGCATCCCGTGTGCCTTTGCTCTATCGTAAGAAAAACTACCACCCTTCTCGTCTCCGTCCCAGGCACCCGACCCGGCAGAAAAACAAGCCTAATTCCGGCCTTCCAACCGTCACCATTCACCGGCTCGAAACGGCAACGGCGACAAGCACCGAGAAGACGCACCACCGCGGTGAAACGCAGCAACCGGGGCCACTGATGGCCCAACATCGTGTAGTACAATCAAGCAAAGCCTCTGTTCCCGCACGGATAAGGGTAATGACGGAAAATTTACTTATCAAAATTGATATTAAGACCCCACGGAACATGACGCGAGCGGCACAAACACAACGTTGGCACCCGTGTGGCAAGCGCAAGTGGTGCTGCTTGTACGGCTGGAATGGGAAACACCTGACACGCTATATGGCTTTTGCCTTCACACACACACACACAAACGCAGACGTTACTTGCCCCGATGGGGCACACGATCACGATTGGGCACGACCAGCAACGGGGAAAGACCATTTTTTCCTATGACGAAACTGCACTTTTTTGGTGGAAGGAATTTTCTTACTCGCATCACAGCAACCAGCGAAAGGGCTCTTCTCTGTCAGCGAGAGAAGGAGCTTTGGTTAGTGGAGGTAGGGTGGAAACCGGAATGGGCTTCTTCGATCGAAAAGCTTACAGTTACGGAAATATAGTTTTTTTTCGAACTAAAAATTAGATGTTGTGGTAAAGCAAAATTGTAAACAAGAATTCAGTTATTTCAAACTAATAATAAAATATATTTAAAATAGTAATTCATATTTAACATTTTACACTTTATACATAAGATATAAAAATAATGCAACCGTCGCGTAAAACATCTTTTAAGTAAAAATATAAAATTACCCTACTTCCTCGAAATGCTTCGTTGTCGCACAAAGCCAAACGCTACTGCACTCTACCCGGCAAATGGTTTGATCATGAGTGTCAGGGAAAATGTTCACTTGATCAGAAAATTCTGACAAGCTGCTCCGAATCATCACAAAATATAGCACTGCTGCTGCTGCTGCTACGACACAGCGCGTGCGAGCTTCATTTGTGAAGACAGTTTCAACTTTTTCCCATCCCCAACCCACCCAGGCAAGGCCCGGGCACCCTCGAAGAGCGAACCGAAGCGGACCTGTTTGTCCTGTACATCAACGAGCATATTCACCCCCCCCCCCTTAACAGTCCGTTCGCGTGTGTTTTCCCTTCGCCATCACCAATAGCGCAAGATTGTTAGATTTGCGCCATGGGAAGGGCTGGGAGGGGGAAGGCAGAAGGAGGGAACAACAAAAAACGCAAACGAACGAAACGAAAGCATGTGCATACATTTTTGCCATTTTCCTTCTGCGTTCTGCACCCGACCAAAACCATTACGACATGCTCTTCTGTTTCGCCCTGGGAAGAGTAACTCGATTCCTCTGCTTCATGTCCGTGTCCGTGTGTGTGTGTGTGAGCCAGTTGGACCATTCGTTTGTGCTACACTGGGTACACACAAGCATAGACACACCGGTTTGCGATGGGAAAACTCCTGACAAGCACGATCTCCTCGTGCAAGCTTCGAGTGAGGCATAACAGTAACGACGGACAGTTGGTTGGTTCCTTCTTCGCCGTAAAGATGTTACCCAGGGGTGGTAGAGGGGGAGAGGGGGATGTGATTATACAGACAACCAACCAGCCAACCAAAACACACATACACACACATGTAGCAAAAACATTCGCAACATCCGTTTACACCCAATCTGTGCCTGGTGGTCCTGTTGCGGGGGACAATTTTCCCAAGCGATGCAAAAGCGTGCGAAACGTACCGAGCGCGCATAAGTGTGTGTGTGTGGGTTTGTGTGCGGAGTAGGGTGGATGTTAAGAAAAGCTCCCACAGCGACATGCTCGCGGGGACACTCGCACCGTTCTGTGGACACCCAGCTGGTCGTTGCCCCAAAAAGAAACATAAAAAAACACAAATAACAACATCCGAACGAAACACAACATTCATTTCTGGGGGGCTTTGTGGCACACAGGCAAACCATGACCATCCACGTGGCCACGCTTTTGTGTGTGTGTTCATGTTCTTCTATTTAGTGGCAAACGGAGAGCATAATTTGGCCGCTATTCTAAATCCAGCGTGCGTGCAAACGATGCTGCACTAAATTCGAAAGCTTCGCGGCAACGTAACGCCCCAGGCCGATGGCCGATGTTTGCTGGAGAGTGGGGAAAGTGCACTCGTGGTCAAAACGGTTGATTGTAACAATTGATTGGAATTGACTTTGTTGCAGTGAGGGAAGAAGAATGATGAATACAGCGCGAAAGAATATTCACAACATATTATAACTGTGTGTTCGCTGCCGTTTTGGTCGTAAAGACACTCGGAGAAGGTAAACAATAGTCGATATTAAGCGGAGTGCAATCATAAAACTTCTTACTAGAAAACAAGCAGCACGTCAAACAGTGTTGAACCGTAAGTAGATTTCATCATTTGCAAATCGACATGACACAACGTCAGTTTAGGTTCCGTGCAAAAGTGCACTCTACATTATTGCTTTCGATCAAAACCATCCGGGAGCATCGGTTTTGTCATTTCAATTAAAATCTCGTTCACTTGAAATGTATGCCACACACACACACACAGCTTATGCGAAAGGGACCCGACAGCTTTGCTGCGAACTCTGTTGCGGTTTTGAGCGACGATATATCCTTTTTTCCTGGGAAGAAATTACAGCCGCACTAGTTGTCGTTTGATAATAATACTTTGATGGCCATGTTGGGGATGGTATGATACAATTTCCACTGTACTGGGTGAGCATCCAGTTTGCTTGAATTGTGTAATTGTAGCGAAACGGCTATTTCTGCAATATTCATTTAATGATGGCTCGATAATGTTCGAGAAAATTCAAAATGAAACACTCCGCGCAAAAGACAAGCTTCACAGAAAGCTAATTATGTCTTGCCTGGAACTAATTCCAACATTACACTGAATCGCCACACATCGGAAAAGGACAGATAATGAAGTCAACTTATTACTGTGAAGTATTTCCACAATCAGATTACAAGTAGGTATGCACTAGAAATGAGACGCTATTTCGAAATGAGCTAGCCTATTTACAGATAGATATGCATCAGAGAACCTAAAAATTACAGTGAACCCGGTATTAGAGAAAGGAGAGAACACGAAAGTTAATGAAGAATTCAAAGAACCTCTAATGAACTGCCTTTCTAATTCAGTTTTGTAGAACGAACTAGTTCATTTGCGTTGCTCAGTAAACTAACCAACTGCTGAATGAACGATCAGACAGATCAGAGCAAAAATTGGAAATTCCTATTGTACATTGGAAATTCCTATTGGATTTCAAACGATCAAGTCCAAAAAGGGTTACTACGCATCACATGAACTAGTTCATTTGCGTTGCTCAGTAAACTAACCAACTACAGGCGTCAATTTTCATTTAAATTCCCCAACTATCCAATCTTGAATAACTATATCGTGTAAACGGCTTTTAGAGTAAAATCAATACATTATCGAACATTGTTTTAAATAAAATACACGATATCATTAATTTTGACTCTCCAACTTCCGTTATTAACTTTATATTCACAGGTATTCGACATACGACTATTTCGACTTACGCCTGGCTTTGGGACATTTTTTCGGTCTCAAATACAGTCGTATCTCGGGGGTCGCCTGTACTGAATGAACGATCGGACAGATCATAGCAAACAATGGATATTCCTATTGTACATTAGAAATTCCTATTGGATTTCAAACGATCATGTCCAAAAAGGGTCTACTGCGCATCACATGAAGTGAGCTGCACGAGAGAGCGAAAAAAACGTCCCAAAATTATGAGAACCAAACAAACCCCCCCCCCCCTTTAAATTGCGTGAGTTAATATGAGTAAGAAGAACTGTGCTAAAATCACTTCAACCAATATCCCTCCTGTACTAAACCTTGTTGATTAATGAATGTCCTTCCGTTTTAAATTATGCATCATTAATAATGAAGGTAGACTCATCGGAAGATTCTAAACGCTTTACTAAACATCATAATAGTTTCCCCGAATAGGGTCGTAATGATAATAGGGAGAAAGCAAAAGAGAACCATCCTCCACCAGTTTTAAACCACCTTTATTTCACGGTATATCTTTCTTTAGGTAGAAGACGTATTAGTGAATCATTAACAGCTCTTTGTAATGGGATAACAAGCTCACGGTGTATTGCGCGTTGTCCACTCAATCTGTTCCGGGTGTTTGTTGTATTCCGATGAGCCCAGTAGTGCTTGCGAATGGGTTAGAGTAGTAAATGTTTCGGAGAATCTTCTTAAGATCGCTATTTCCAGTAAGTCATTAAAAAGCATCAACCGGGTGGGCTGGAGAAGAATCCTTGAAGATGACTATTCCTGTATCGGGTTCTTAGTAGAATATTTTTTTACATTGCAGTTTTGAACCCAGGTTAATCAGACAAAGAGCACAAACCTTTAAAAACGAATTCAACTCTCCCCATCCATCACTAATAAGCGACAAACATGATGATGTTTTCGTTCTAAGCTGCTTGTCTGAATTCTCCCCCAAAAAATTTCACACTTTCAACACTCAAAGTTCGGCGAAGAAGAGAATGAATCGTTTCTTGGTGACTTTCTCGTGCCCCAAAATGCCCCCGAAAAAGAAACCCAATCACCAGTGCTCAGCGAGCCGTTTATAAAGTGATATCGAAAGTTGCCGCATCTTCAATTTACCGAGAGTCACTAAATTAGTTTCGGAATTGATTCGTGTGATGTTTTGCCTTCCTCCCTCCTCCCGTGGTAGACGTGCGAGGGGATTGGAGCAGTGGGAAGAGATCGTGCTCGTTGCTTGATTAAAATAAAACTTTGCTTTTTCGGGACAGGCAAATGTTTCGTGCTGCAACCTTACCTTTACTCGCCGCGTGTTGCTATAGTGCTCATGTTTTTTTTTTTTCTTCATCCAATGCCTCTTCTCTCAGGCTGAAGGGAAGAATTTTGTTGTGTCTTTTCTCGCGCTGTTTCGATCCGAGGATCCGCGGAGAAGAAAGAAGGACCAGAGATTCGGTGGGTGTGTGTGTGTATCGAAAAAGTTTCCCCAACCGAAGCATGAAGCATTCCCAGGCCCTGGCCCAACAGTCTCGGCAGCTAACAAGTTCCCCGAATTGCAAGAATCTTGCCAAATGCCCGCGCGGTTTCTCCTTCCCATCAGGGCAACGCGTTCCGGGGACAACTTTCAGCCTTGCGACGAGTGCGGCAACATAATAAGAGTTGATCCTGCCTGCCCTCCCACCCGATCGGAGGTTAGGTTGTGGTTTGGCAAAGTTGCACGACGACGTCAAGACAAGAGAGAGAGCGAAAGAGCCAGAAGCTTACCAGCGCGTCAAGACGACGGCTTACTTCCACCATCCAATCTTTCTGTGTCCCTTCACTTCGAACCAGTTGGCAAAATGGCTCAGAAATGACCACAAGAAACGATGGCTTTGCTGGTATGGAGCGTTCGGGTGGTTGTTTCGCCCGTTCCCATGGCAAATGGCAAAAGCAGCGGACGAGCGGGCAGCAATTTTTCCCCGTCTGCTCGTTACGAAACCCCGTCACTCTTGCAATGAGTCTGGTGCTGCTGCTGCTGCTGCTGCTTCGGTAACCAACGCCCTGCGCTGCACGCAGATAACTGTAAGGAGACCGAACACCGCAGACAGAAGTTCTTGTGTGACAATTATGTCGTACGAATTTCCTTACCTCGCTCGGAAACTTCCACGGATGCTTCCGGGTGGAGGAGGGGGATTTGGCCCTGCCCATATCGAGCTCGAGCGGGGCTTACTGTTGAGGGAAGAAGTCATCTTGCCCGCGGGCCGGGGTGCCGGACACCACCACCGGCATCATCCGCAGCAACGGGAACCGGAAATAGAAACTTGAACTCGTGAATCTCACTTGACGATCGCATCCATTTCGCAAGCAAACGGCAAGAGGAAGACGTACTGTGTGCCATCGCACACATTACCGGTATGGTATGTATGTGTGTGTGTGTTTCGCTCTTATCAGAACGGGCGCACTGATGAAACCCTTTACCGATGTAACGGTGGTACCGGGAACGAGCATTTTTGGAGGTGGTGTACTCAGGGCGGGTGTTACGTAATTCCGTGCCGGCCAAAAGCTGAAGCATAAACTTTTGGACCAGCAACGACGGCAGCTAATATTGATGCTGATGAAGCCGTTGATGCTGATGCTGACGGTTGGTTACGCTGGTTGGCTGAAGAGGGGAGCGGTAGGGTGCCACAGATTTCAACCATGTAAGTCACGTTCAACCGTATCCGCAAATTTCAAACTCTTCACAATTTTCGCCGGCAAGACCGCTGGCCGAAGGAATGGGGAGGGAAGGAGCGGGCACGAAAGTATACCACGGCACGTTAAGGAACAGTTTGGCCCTACCGCATACAACCCACATTTGGCAGAAGCTTTTGCGCAGAGAAAACGCACCAACAACGTACACGTACGCAGGGGGAGGGGTCGTATGTGCACACACGCTTCAGCATCTGGAGCATCAGCCGAAAGGAAGCATAAATGCAAATATCGAAATAGCAAAAGAAACATTTTAAACACTCGCCTAGAAACGCTCGAAACAAACACTGGCTGGCAAGCAGGCTTTGTGTGTCCTGTTTGAGCTACATGTGTTTGGGTAATTTAGGGTAAACGGTTGCGCAACCGAACGTGCATGTTGCTTGAAGTCGGTGTAAAAGTCCGAAAATAGACAGCTAACTTATTAAATAGAAATCATTCTAACAGGACAAACCGTTCACACAGCAATAGCAACGATGCGTTCAGGGTTTCCTATTCAGCATGCTTGCAAGCAGAGCTTAAAACCTGCCGGCCTGGACGGCACACGCTCAATTCCACTGCAGTACGGTTCGACGAGCGTGCCTTTCAACGCTTGCGTCATCTATCTAGCGCCCCATCCGTTTCGATGCAGGCAGAAAAAGCGGACGGACCAGGTGCACTATTCTCCGAAAGCATTGAAACAAGCATTCATAATCACCAAACGATGGGCGGCATTGCTGCATTGCTGCGTTTCGGCAGCATCATCCGGGGTACGCGTACCAACCAACCAAGCGGGTGTTGGGCAGAACCGAGCCACACTTCGCAAACGTGTGTTACTCTTTTCGGTATGCAGCTCGCTCTGCAGTTTAATGATGGTAGGAGGGGACAGCTTTTGCACCACCGGGCTGTATTTCATGGCGTGTAATGAATGAGGGAATTATTTGATTGCTCTGCTACAGCGCTGCTACAGCACTTGCTACGCTGGTTCTGTGCGACGGTTGAAGGCGAATCCTTACGATGACAGTGTCCCCTACTGTGGTCACCGACAAATTGTCCAGAAAAAGATCATTTACAATACGGTTGAAATTACAATTTTTGCTATGTGCTTAAAATGTTAGACAGCAAACAATTCAAGAGCACCTGAGGTACAGATATCTTTCCTAAATGGACATTTGGTGCCACTTCCATATGTTAATTTAAACATTCACAAGAAGTTTCAGAGTTTTTTTAGCTTTCCAAGTTTCAGGAGCTCATTGCCGTATCATATTTGTCAGAGGAGTTTCAAGAGCTGCAATACGCAGTATTCAGATATCTTGCATCTGAAGTTCAGTGCTATAGAAAGGCATAAATTCCTTGAACTTTTACTTGGAACTCAATGTACTCCAATGAGTCAACATCTTCACAACGTTAACGACGTGCAAAGGACATACAATTGTTGCGAAAGGAAAATATTGCAAGCATTCCTGAGGCTTCGTCTATTTTTAATGCTTCGTTGGTGGACCCTAAAAACAAACCATTGTCTTTCTCAGACTTTGGGGTAAAAGTGTCTACAGATCATTGCCTTGACTATTTCGGGCAAAGAGGAATCGGCTTCTTCTCAGATCACTTTCATATCGCCCTCTGTTGACAATCATTGGAAGTTATGGTCAGCAATGGAATGGATCGTTAATGTTTATTAACCTCAACTGCTGCTACAAATCTTCGGTATGATAGTCAATCCATCTCCACTTGGGTCCTCTAATATCTTCTGTCTAGGTGGTAACTTTGTAGTAAAGAATATTACCACCTAGGTCATCTAGAATCATTTCATTCACATGGAACACATGGCAGTCCAACCTCTCACAAACTCCACCAACTGTTGGTGCCTATTTGAAACACAGAACCTTTCTCTTATTTTACGAGCTTAAGCTTAGTTTATCAAAATGTAAATTTTAATATCGGCAGTAAAACAACAATATATTTATTTAAACCAAATGGATACCCAAAATTCAATTTCATTCCAAATAACGGCTACTCTGCTTAACGAAATAATAGCTAATGTTTTATTATTATTATTCAGTTTGACATACATTCTTCACATGAAACCTTTCCCCCGTTTATATACCCCCCTGTACTGTTTTCACACAATCGAATTTAAAGCCAAACCGAGACTCTTTCAATTATTTACCCCCCTTTTTCTTGGCCCCACAAGCCGTGCAACAATTGAACAATTATTTAGCAAAACCAACGGAAAACCGGATACCGCCTGAACAAGTGACTAGAAGCGATGGCTGGAGAGGAGTGTTCTTCAGGGAAGTGCTTACCCTTTACGACTCAATAAAGACTCAAGCACATTAAAAATTCCCACTTCCTTGCGCCCTTTACTCCCGAAACGTTCCGCAAACGATCTTCGGAAACTGCACACCGAACCTGAGATTGGATATTGCCGCACCATATGGTTCCCGTATGCGAAGAGTGGTGTAAGTTTGGACGTTTCCATACCCACAGCATGACACATTGATGCCTTACAATTACTCCTTACACTAGGCGGCCTTGTTAGCCAAAATCAAAACCAAGCCATGTCAAACGCCCGAAGTGCTGACGACGAGCTTTGCACGTTGAACCGCGCGGGGTAGGGCGAGAGAGCTTCAATGACAACCGGGACCAAGGATTGCCATCATGATGGATAAGGCGATAAAGCTGAAAACACAAGGCTCACAGCCACACCCGGAGGCTATCGACAAAATGGATCCGACCGACCGACCTGACGGCTCAGCCGCTTCTGCCTCAACGGCAAGCGATTATTTCCCACAGTCTCGTTTGCCTCCCCTAAAGGCTCGTTTCGGGCGGCGGTGGGCATTGTTCAGGAACATCATCCCCAATTCACCTACCCAAACACACACACACACACACACACACAGCCACGCACAGGAGCGATCATTGTGTGCTGATGTGCTGGAGCTTTTTGTTCGAACACACTTCCGCTTATTCGCCCTCCTACTCATCTCGATTTACAAAAGCTGCAAAACAACAAACAAGTCCACTTGTTTGGACGGGGAAGAACAGTTCGAGAGGGCAGGGAATTCCGAGTAAAAGGATACCCCCCCAGGGGATAATGGGTGGTGGAGGGTGTAGGAGTGGGTAATCAAAATAAAAAGGGCTCTGTTTTTATGTGAATTACAAATAAAATCAGTAATTTAGTACAATGGGACGCAGCGGTTGGAGCGGGAACTGGTAGCAGCAGCAGCAGCAGCAGCAGCTGAAGCAAACAGTAATAGAAGAAAACTTTTCCACCCTATTTACCGTCCGCAGGACGTGCCCGGGACGTGCGATGACCTTTGTGTACCGCGGGGGCAACCGGTCGGATGCTAAGGACCGAGCCGGATCGACTCATTCCGTCAAGTGGTTCCCATACATTTCCTTAACACATTTCCCCGTTCGCCGTGGGGTTAAGTAGCAGCCCCAGAATACCTTCCTTCCTTCCCTTCCTTCCCTTCATCCAGCTAGCAAAGGATTTTATGCTCTAGTCTCTTGCACGCGATTCTCTAGATTTGGTGTGGTACAAGCTTGGGGAGTAAATTTCCACCACCAGCCCAGCCTGCCAGCCAGCCCCAAAACGGAAAAGGGCCCGAAAAACAAAAGCTTGTGCTGTGGTGCTTTCATCTTTGCCCAATAATGAGGGAAAGTAGGGGAGGGAAGACGTCCCTGGAATTGCGTCATTTCGTGGTAAATCTTCAACAACAATCCCGGGCGCAAAGAAGTTTTGGAGCTGGTTGTGCAGGGAAACGTGCGGGACCAGCCAAAGTCCGCCACATACAAACACACACACACACACACACACGCGTGAAATCGTCTACAATCGTCTTCACAGCGCTTAAACTTTAGAGCGCAAAAGCGTGAAGAGGCCTCGACAGCCGGGGCAGCATCTTAGCGTCAGCCAGCCGTGAGTGCCACCGATTCCTTTTGGTGTGCGATTTTTGAACCGACGCGCTGCATAAGGTGTTGAAGAATACAGCAGGGAGGGTTGTTGGACAGGTAAGCCGCAAGGTGCGCTGGGCACGTACCTCGAGCAGTAGGAAGGAAGTGGCATGTGGCGGGACTGCTTAATTGAGAGGCGAACATAATGAACATAATTGAAAGAGAAGGCCAACAGAAGGAAGGGCAGAGCAGCAATGCGCGGGAAGCATAAAACGTAATTGCTATTTCACCTAGACCTCGGCAGCTCGTCTGTCTTACCGCGTGGTACCGCGACTGCCACACCACCAACACCGCCGCCAACGACGACGATGAACCCATTCCGGATCTGATATCCGCCGGCTGCCCGACGGTTCCTTATACATGTGTGTGTGTGTGTGTGTGTGTCTGTGGCTAAAGATAGGATGGGAAAGGGCATAGAGAGCAGTGGCAAAACTAGCAAAGCACAACCCACCTGACGGACGGCGGAGATCCCCTGTGCGCCAGGAGGCTGGTTCAAACGCACCGTCACACCGTTGCTGATGTTCCTTTTTCAGTAGCGACCAACCTACAAAAAAGGAAAAACGGTAAGCGTTCAGCATGTAACGCCATTTAGTACATGCTAACGCTTTGCATGCACACATTCACACGCTTGGGGACATATGCATGAAAGGGAAACGCAATTAGTTTATTATGAGGAAAGCTAGAAACGATGAAAGAAAGAAGCACAACAAAAAAAAATTGATGGCGGGCACGAGCTGACGATGATGCAAAACAGGACAATGCCATGCGTTAAATTCAATTAACAATTAACTACACGTTACAATGCATTTTCGTGCGGCAGTTAACATGCTTGCAGTCTGGCGTGATTTGAACCACGTTTTGTAATAAACCGTGAACATTACAGACACTGGTTACGAGCTATGACACTTCATTTTTTTAAGCCTTTAATATTTAGGAATAAGAAAAGGCGTCTAAATCTTACAGGTAGACATAGATTCATGATTAGAAAAAGGGTTATAGTTCTTTCTCCAATTGAGGGATTACAAACTCCTCGAATGTCAACTCTTCTTCTAATTGGCATAACGTCCTACGCTCACATGCCGGCCGATACAGGCTTTCAGGATTTAAGTCATTACCACGCAACCGGAAAGTTTTTCCTACGGGGGGACGGTTCATTGTAGACTTGAACCCATGACGAACATGTTATAGGGTTTTCCAAGTCCGCCTCCAAGATGTTTTTCAACAGCTGTGAAATGGTGTTTGTCAATTTACATCGTAATTAAAAATTCAATTCTTACACATGATTTTCAACGCATCACAAAGAATTGTCAAACTCAATCCAGCTTGTGGCGTGTTGAAAATTATGTGGAAGAACTAAAACTTTATTGTGATGCAAATACAACATTTCAAGGCTGTTGAACATCTTGCAAGCAATGAAAAATATTATAGACATTGGAATTTGATTCGGAAAACCCTGTACTGAGTCTTTCGAGTTGACTATTGTACCACGAGACCTCTTCTGTCAGTTACTACAGCAAATAATCCAGCTCCTTGGGAGTAGATGGAAGAAGTTACACTGTTTTCCGGGTTAGTTTCTAATGTAAACGGCATTATTCAATAATCTCAAAAGGATTATCGACACAGCCAAGCTGCCAGAATTAATGACAGCTGTTGAAAAACATCTTTAAAGTTTTGAATAATGCTGTTCACATTGAAAACTGGGCAGGAAAACAATGTCAAATAAGAAAACTCTATGGCTTTATCATGGCCGATAGGACGCATAATATAAACGTATCGGTGACCAGATGGGATGGGATCTCCTGTTGTGTCTGAAAGTACGTGGATGCGTTTTCAAGCGACCTGTGTCAAAGATTTGTTTGATCTTTCGGAAGGATTACTAGCGACAAAGAGAAGGATACGCTATCGTGATTTGGGATGGTAGAAACGAAAAACAGCAAATATGAAAACATTGCCTATCCCTGTCCCAAAAGGGGAGCTGCAGAAGGGTCCTTCTTTGACGTCCTTCTTTGCGCACCTTCCTTCATGACACGTTGGCAAAATCTGTGGGACTCGGATGAACTCGAAAGGTTTCTATATTCAATCACTCCTCGTGTATGCTTGAAGCCATGGTTCCATGACATCCCTGCCGATCGTGTGTTCATTCGAATGATGTCTAGACTTAGGTCTAATCAATTCGCATTGGATGCACATCTCCAGCGTATAGGACTAGTCGGCTCCAAGGTATGTGGCTGCGGGCTTGGATTCCACGACATGGATCATCTTTTGTGGTCCTGCGTGGAATACGAGTCTGCTCAACCCGCTTTGCTGGACGCGGTCAAAAGACTGGGAAAATGTACTGATATTCCGAGTCGGGATATATTAGCGACATCTGACCAGGAATTCCTGAAGACCATATTCGATTTCTGTAGGAAAAACGGCTTAACTGTGTGACTTTCCTTAAGCAAAATGTCTGTGAACCAACCAACATTGTTGGCAACAGCAATCATGCATCTTATCTTATTTCCTCTTGTCTGTCCATGTGTTACATGGTGTACATCGCTTGTATGTTTGTGAAGGATGAATGTATGCATGAATGTAAGAATGAATGAGTGCAATATAGGCTGAGTTATCGGCATTGACGGCAGACAGAAGATCTTTGCCTGAACGATGTTCTTGCAAGGATTTACTAGTCAACTGGAACGATACAGACCCCCGCCACGTCCGTAGGACCACTCATTCGGACCACCACTCAAAGGACTACAACGATACAGACCCTCGCAATGTGATTTAGGCCACTAAACTGGACTATACTCGGACCACTTCTGATGGATGGATGTAACGAAATGCCTGGAATCCAAACGATACAGACCCCCGCAATGCCATTTCGAACACTGAACTGTAATACCGTTCAAATAGACATACAGCGACAACGTCGCGCGTCAATTCTTGCAAAAAGAGCTACTCGTCTCGCGCGACATTTTTGCTTCATCCGAAATAATCGAATTATCTAGTTTGTTTGCAAGCCAGATTAATGCCAAACGCAAAAAATTAGATTTGAACACATTTTAACATATTTTTGTGTGTTTTCAAATATAGAACAAATTGGTTGATTGAGTCAAATGAGCTACTTTGATCTACACGGAGTGAAATTTAAGCTATTTTTCGTCGCGCGCGACGTTGGCGCTCTATGTCTATTTGAACGGATAGACAACCTCGAAATCCGAATGATGTAGACCTTCGCCACGCTCCACAAACATGGACCACAAAATCATGGACTGGATAGATTAAAACCAGTACACCCGGGATAAGGTGCCCTTCCATGGCTCATAGAAGGAAATGTCTCCCAGCCAATATGAATTGTAGCGCCATGAACTACATTTGTATTCTCTACTCTTAAGCAATACGGCCTTTTCGGACCGTTCCTACTGAATAAAAAAAATCATTGCCTATCATTACCTCAACAAACATCGTGACTGTATGCTGGGTAAAAAATCTTTCCAAAAAGGCACAATTGTGTATGACCAAGTAACGTTAAATGTGTCTAAAATATTATCCCCCTATTTATTCCACATTTCCAATCAAAAAGCACTTATATCATAGGAGCTATCTTGGTGTTTTTTCTCCATAATAATAAATAACGCCATAGGAAAATCAATCAATCCGCTCGGTCTCGTATTGCTCAGCAGCTCTGCTAACACGCTTACTTCCCAAGGCATGCAATAAACTGCGGCCACACGAGCATGCTATCGCACCAAACACGTAATCCGTTTATCCGAACGAGCCGTGTTTTTCTCTACAGCACTTGATTCCCTTGTTTTGTTGTTGTTGTGTCTGTGTTTCTCCCCAGAAAACATTCCCGCAAACTTTTCCCTTTTAGATGCTACTCAAGCGCGCCGTCCTCGTCGTCCGCGTCGTCGTCTAAGCGATAAACAATTACACGGGAATCGTTGCTGCCTAATTGAAATACAGCCAAACTCCACTGCACCACCGGCAGATTGTAGCGATGACAACACATTTATTGTACCAAAACCGGTAGCTTCACGGCGAAAAAAAAACCCGTTTTCCAAACGCAAAATTTACGTGCCAAATCGGACCGGATTTGAGGGGGAAATGGCTTTTTTTTCGTTGGTGTGTATGTGTATGTATGTGTTCCACTTCCACTACGAAATGGGAAAATCACGGGGTAGGATACGAATATTTTGCAAAAGCTCTTCCCGCTGCTTTTGTGACTCTTTTCTACTAATCCCCTGTGTGCTGGGCACTCGGTAAATTGATCGCCAGTGAAACTATGCACATTTATACCTCTTCACTGTAGGTTTTTTTTTTCTCTCTCTCTCTCTTTCTATCTCTCATTTTCATGCATATGTACATTTCTAAGCGGCCAAACAGCGGCCTCAAACGCTGCATTGGCGATAGATCCTTTGGGAGGCCGGACAAAACAATCACAAAAAACGGGGACACAACCACCACCTAAAACCAGGCGCATGAATTCGATACGATGCAATTGAACAACGTATTTCAACCTGTAAGTCCGAGCAAAGCTACCCTTAGGGCCGTTGGCATGGAATTTCGTGTTGGCCAAACGGGCACGTTTTTTTGTATTCCACGATCCAGTTTTTTTGTTTTATATCCTATCCCTTCATTTCCCTCCACAGGAACACAGCGATGAACAAATAGTTTTTGAATTGCTTTCACGTTCAAATGATCAACCGAGGCTCAAATGATAAAGCCGGCATTTTTTTGTGAGAGAGTGTGTGCGTGTGTGTGTTTTGCTCTATTACAATGCCATACGCTAGGGCGGATTTCGGTTATGGAATGCATACATCCCTTGCACGTGCACAGCAAATCCTGCAAAAGTATGGTTTATTTAAATCCATCACCAGAACGAGCGTGATGGGGGAGAAGCTTTTATGATGCTGGCTTTTCAATTTAGCGAAACCATTTAAAGCCCCTGCCGAATGCGCACAGGTATACACAAATATTGTCCTTCGAAAAACAAAACACAGTTAAAATCCGGTTCGTACAAAAAGGTAGAAATCATGCACGATTTACTATTTATAAAAAGGCAACTGTTTTTCTTTCCCTTACATTCCAATCCATTTGGCAGTGTTTGTCGGGATTCGGATGTATGAGATTTGCTAAATAATCGATCGATCGACTTTTGTTGCCCGAAAAGCTGCACAATATGGAAAAATATTTAATGCAGCCATGAATTTCATCAATTAATTACTTGAAATAATGTTGAATCGTTAGCGAGTCTTATTGGGTAATTCAATCCAACACAGAGAGATACCAAATTTAGTCTTACAGGGTTTCCCACGATTTATTGGTCAGTTCCCATGATTTATTGGTGCGTTCCCACGATTTTTTGGTCGTATCCTATAGATTTTTGGTTCGTTCCCATATTTTATTGGTATTTTCCAATTGGATATCAATACAATTGGACCAACAAATTCTGGGAAACGACCAAAAAATCGTGGGAACGCACCAAAAAATATGGGAACCCACCAAAAATTGATGGGAACCAACCAATAAATCGTGGGAAACCCTGTATGGTAAGTTTCAGGATTAATACAACACCGAACGTGCGATCGAGCCTCATCAACACCGTCTCCCAGAAGTGTCATTAAAGTGCTTTTCTCCTAACGTTCTTGTTTATCTCTCTCTCGCTCTCTCTCTCTATCTCTCCCTCTCTCTCTCTCTTCCTCTCTTTCGCTATGTATTTGTGTTGTGTTACGTCCTTCTGTCATCCATCCTAAAGTATTCCATATTTTACTGATCGTCATACCGAATCGCTAGCGATACATCCCCAGAAAACAATGCCAATATTTTCCACTTCAAAACAATTGTCAACCAACAATGCAAAGAAAAATACAGTACAAAAAAGGGGAAACAGTCCGACAGCAAGATGAACAGCGTGTTGTATGCAGAGCGGAGCCCACCACGGAACGGATTTAAACGTTAGCCAGCCAGCGATGCAATAAATAAACACCGTGTTTGAATGAAAACACACACAGATTGTACACGCAAAATCCACGCCATGGTAAAATCATTCGGTAGGTTGGAATGGTTGAGGCATACGTAAAAACAAAAAACCGAAATCTTGCCGCACCAAACCAAGCTCAGGCAAAGGAAGCGGGCATGCATACACGATCGCTCCTAGTCCGGTTTTAGGCTGCGGGAGTTCCAAAGCACACATAAAAATGTGTCACAGCACAGCAGTGTGGCCATAAACTGGATGTGCCAAGAAAAAGTCGGTAAATTTCCGGCACGTGCCCGTTCGAGGGACATGAAATGTCCGGCAGGTAAGCCGGGCATACCACGGTGCACGGTGTACGATCTTTTACTTCCACTCGCACCAAATTGCTAACGACGAATAAATATACGTACGGCAGCAACCATGTGTACTTAGCTCGTTCATCTCGCATCATCATCGTTGCCATCGCTACCGAATCAAATGCAGCCCGAGCGAGGCAGCAGTACGTATAATCATCGTCATCGAAATGGTGTTCGTGCGGTGTGGTAAAACGTTAAAAATCTCCACCACCAATCCGGTTGGTACGATTTTATGTTCCCTTTTTAGTGTCACACTCGCTCTCCTCATAAAGAGGTGGTGGAGGCAGAAAAAACGTACCATATCCCAATCACATAAATCTGCAACTGAAACTGCATAGTTCCACAGTTATTCAAGCTTATTTGACTGTCATATTTTATACACGATCCTCATTCTCTCACTCTCTCTGTGTCTCCATTTCTCCAAAACCCCTTCTTTCAGGTCCGAAACATGGGGCAAACTTCGACCAATAGAGATAGTGACTCTAACGGTCAGTTAAAAATCCCTACAATATAACAACTCCCCGCACGCACACACACACACCTCCGTATCGCCCCCTGCCGCCATATCAATGAAGGACTCGCTCGCTTTCCATTCAGCTGCAACCGACCGGAACCGACTGACCGCTCTGTGTGGGAGTGTTTTTTTTATATTTATTCACCCTGGGACTAAAGTTTAAAGCAAAATTTATAATCAACCAGATTTAGCTCCGTCCTCCAGCTTCGTCCCTTCCTCCTTAGCTTCTCGTTGATGAATTGATGCAAACCGGTGCAAACCTCCATCTCCCTCTGAACGGACAGCATGATCTTCAGAATTTATTCTCGTCCATGCCAAATCTCCTTCCAAGGGGTTGACAAATTTGCTCCTTTTAGTCGGTGGCTGTGTGAGTGTGTGCTGAAGAATCTCCTGCAGGAGGAGGATGGATTTGAGGAGCAAATGGATGGAGGAAAAAAACGACCCTTCAGCCCCTTGATTTTATTTCCTTTATTAGTTTTGGCGACGGAAGACGGTAGCGGTAAAACTTTGCTAACCGGTCGGTTGGTGGGATGTTAGGACGGTGGGCCGAGTAAATTAGTGGCCTACCGGTCATTAGCAGGTGAGTCCCTGAGATCTATCAAACCTGCTCCACAAATGGGCGAAAGCTTAACTCCAACCCAACCCTGTGATTGTGTCTTTACGGAGTCCAAATTGAAAAATCTCCTTTCCCAAAATGCTAATAATAGCTAAGCAAACAAAGCTTCGAGCCTGGCGAGTTGGACCAACACGGGGTGTAAGACAGAACCAAGCTGCTCAATTGTAACCCAATGGATACCATTTTGTAGGAGGAGTTGCAGGAAGAGCGTTTAATTCCCAACAACGCTCCCTCCTCTG
The DNA here is from genome assembly GCF_016920715.1 of Anopheles arabiensis. Taxonomy (NCBI): domain Eukaryota; kingdom Metazoa; phylum Arthropoda; class Insecta; order Diptera; family Culicidae; genus Anopheles; species Anopheles arabiensis. The sequence continues at coordinate 71,461,109 of NC_053518.1, read as the reverse complement.
ACCCCCGGAACCATGTCCAGAGCGGTGGTTGTCATTTATCATTTATTGATAAAACCACACCGCAACCACCTCCCATTTTCCTCCCGTGCTGCTGCTTTCTCCGGCGGGAAGCAACGTTTTCATGGCGAGCGTTCCAGCGTGAAATTATTACAAATGAATAATGATTATCCAATCCAAATTGGAAATTACCAATAATTATGATTTATTAATGTACAGGTTTTACGGTTGCATCGCATACACACACACATACACAATCCCGTAGATGTACTTATGAAGGGGTTGAAGGTGGAGGTGATTAGATGTGGGGGCCACACATATTCATATGTAATTTTAAATGGCATTTAACACTTTTTTTGGGGCTGTGGTTTGTGGTTGATAATGGAAAATTGGATTTTGGATTTGATTTCCTTTGGTTATGAAAAATCATATTTTATTTAAAAGCTTATTAAAATGAATTAAAATAACATAACAAAGCTAACGAAATAAAAGTTGTTTAAGTTTTTCGTGTTAAAGAAATACAGTGATAGAAATGAGTATAAGCGCACAAGCACATTTAATGAACATTTAATGTTTAATGATGAATAAAGTAAACTTAATAGTGTGTGTGTGAATTCTTAATTCTTTATTTTTATTGGTACTGAAAGTCTCAGTTTTTTACCAAAAAGCTTTAATTAGCATAACACAAGAGACTTAAAATAAGACACTCTAATCAATACAATCCCGGTCTCGTAGTACAGTCGTCAACTCGTACGACTTAACAACATGCCCGTCATGGGTTCAATCCCCAAATAGACCGCGCCGCCATACGTAGGACTGACTATCCTGCTATGGGGGGATATCAATTAGTCACTGAAAGCCAAGCCCATAAGTGGTACAGGCAGACCTTGACCGACATCGGTTGTTGAGCCAAAGAAGAAGAATCAATACAATATTGATTCTCTACACAAAATGTTTAATGTATGCTTTTTGCTGGAAGTTTTTAAACATCTCATTATTCATGAAGTTTTTGACCAAAGGAAATGCCAGCGCAAAAGTCGTTCCATACGAGCTTTATACGCATAACTTGTTGAGTCTCTTCATTATCAAACCATTTAACATTTAAATGTTGAGCTCGAAACGAAACCAAACTGAAAACTTTCACATAAATAAAGACACGCTTAACGCATTTTCTAGACCTGTGTCCCTAGTAACGCACCAATGTAACGCAGCACACCGAATGATCGATCGTGCACGCCCTATTAGATACGCACTGCTTGTAACGCGACGCCTGCTAATGTTCGGGGGAGGGGTGCAATAAATATGAAATCATTACCTAAAATCAGTTTTTACACCCGGCAATGTATCTTCCCACAGTTTGCCACTTAAAACTGGACACACCGATGCTAAATACCGGAGCAAATCGGGTGGGCGACATCTCGATCGAAATAAAACATGCCCAATGAAATAGTGACAAGAGACAAAGGGGGGAGAGAAAGAGAGAAAGGGATCGGAATCCCAAACTGCCCATCATCCTGCTGTTTTGGAGAGGGTGGGTTCGGGTTATTTCGGACAGGAACACAAGAAGGCATTTAATTTAAGCACCGATCCCGATTCCTGTACCTATAAATTCTATAGCACACCCGTACCCTATCCTGGATACAGGGCTACTGGGAGCCGTTCGTTAGTGTTGCCCTTTACTCTCATCCCCACCAAAACCCACTCTCCCCAAGCGCCACCGGGTGGCAGTTTATGGCAAATTTATTTATCATGCTCAACCCCGAGGGTGTGCGCTCCTCCGCCAACCGGGACAGCGTGGACTCTTTCCCCATCGCACCCATTAGGCCCCCTGGATGCAATTGAGCTAATTCGGTCACATTCGGTGTGCCAAAACCGATCCCCGTACCGATGTGTCTGCAAAACCGCGATAGGCCAGCTCGGCTTGGGCTTCGCTTACTAAACTCAAGCCCGCCTCCAGCAAACCAGCCACGGCCACTGTCAACCGCGATGGCATCGTGACACCGTGGTACACACGCATTCAGGCTCGTGATTACATTCCGCAACCGATTGCTATTGCCCTCGCGCAATAGAATGATGCATTATGGTTGTTTAAAGGGTGTGAGTGTGTGTGCATGCAGTTTTAGCACTTGGAACAGTCCAGGCACCAAGCAATACTGGTACAAAACGCGAGGAAGGTGTAAAACATGCTATACTATCCCACCGGAAAGTGTACTGTCCCCGTCCCTGTATCGAATGTGTTTGAATATTATTTGATGTGTATGATTCGATTCGGGATTTGCCATTAAATTTACATCGAAAACATTGTGAGGTCTGTACCACACACACACACACACTGTCACAACCCACAACAGGAGCAGGTCAATAAAGCGCGAAGGATCCGCCACCAGCAGGGTGTGGCCCAGAGCAATAGGTTAAAAAGTGCATAAATTATTCAACAAATTAGTAACGCGCGTGCCTTCACACGCTCGGTCCTTTTGATGGCGCGCGCTCGTTTCCAATACATTTCAACACAGTCACAGACAGCCCCCGAGAGGGCCCACGACCCCATCCCCACACACACAAGCTGACGGATGACGGATTCCGTTTCGGTGACGCGGTTCTGTGCGCACTCACTGGTGGTTACACACCTCCCCGATCCCCACTGGGTGGCAAATTGGTCGCACAATTGCCCGCTGATTTATGCCGGCTGATTCGCCGCGTTCCATGGGGCGTGCGGTCGTTGGTCCGCTGTACTAAAAAGCTCGACCAGCTCCGCGCCACTATTGAAACAAACGTTTTTACGCGAGCGTGAAATTAATGTGCGTAAATGCCATTAATTACTTCTCGTACGAGATTCGCTTATAATGCTTATTAAATTTGCATACACTATTTTATTATACCTATTGATACCGATTTGATACCGGCGAAATGGCAATGTGGGTGAATGGGTCGCAAGGAAGGGGGTGAAACCGGTCGTGAAAGGATCGTTAGTTTCATTTGGAGGGTCGTTGCTGTTGCGCTCCCTCTTCGTTCAGGCTCGCGCGTACTATTCGTTTGGTTTTTTATGCACTAAACTTGGTAGCAAACATTATGGAACCACACAATTCATATATTCCATCGATGCTGCAATTATCGGGCGCGGCTTTTTTTTTGCAATCAAAACACTAATCAATAGAGAGTGGGAAACGGGTGGGAGAAAGTTTAGAGTATTGTTCAGTTTGATTATGCCCCGACCGTACTTGACTGTTGTGTGCGGGCAATGCAAATTCAGGGTGGGACAATGGGTGAGACAAATGAGCCATTCTTTTTTCACCACGATTCCTGCACTAACGCGGTCAGAGTGACGGAAATTGTTAATTGCTTCGCGTGAAATCGACATTGTTTGATTGCTGATAATGGCTTTTGATGGGCAATGGGTAAAACAATGCACTGAATGAATTTATTCAACGCGGTACCCCCTTATGAGGTTTCTGTGTGGAATTTTGGGCGCAAAAAAGTGGTATAGATAAAGCAGTGATTGACCCTTTTTTTGTTATAAACGAATGAGAGTTTTCGTTTTTTTATTTTACTTTTCCTCTTTCAATTTGCTGCACTTGATTAGCTGACACTGAAGCGCAATGGTTTGTTTGAGACATTGTGGGGTGAATTGTAATCGAAACAGGTCAAACTTAAGCGAATAGGAATGTCAAGCCTTCCATGACAGGGTGTAAAGTGTTTGATCGTGCAAACCGCAGGTCGTGAGTTCGTTTCTCAATTGCATTCGGGCGACTCTCGCAGATCTTAAAAAAAAATTCGAATGGATACTACAAACACGAAGTATCGAATACAGAAACCTCATTTTCTGACACAACTGGCACTGGCACAACTGGCACAACTGGTAATATCTCGTACGATGTAGCACAACGTACAATAAGTAATAAACATTTCGCCAATTTTCTTAAAATTAATAAAAAAACAATACTAAATTTGATAGTGGGGCCCTTTCCGTTGTAAGTTCGTAGGCTGAAATTTCAGCCTGTCAGCTGTTTGCACTGTATAGCAATTTTCGAGCAGCTATCTAAGTGGGTATAATATACAGGTGGCTTATCCCAAGGTGTATGAATATAGAAGGCTGATTTTTATCGCTTCTGCTTCTGTATGAAGATTTTAAGAGTGTTTTGAGTATTCGTCAAGCCTCAAGAAAGCTTGTTTGAACAAAAGTTTTCACCCATCCTGGGAAAAAGTGATACTCAAATTTGGTTATAAAAAGACCACCTGGACTACATACACTTTGATTCTAGATTCCAACACGTGATCTCTTTGGGATGCACCTTGGGATAAATGTAAACAACACCGTGTTTTCGAGCATGTACTCGAATCTAATTATAGCTTTGAGGCTAGAATAATCTAGACTGAAAATTGGAGTGTTTACATGATTTCAGCCACCAACTGTCAAACTCCATACAAAAAACTAACTAGAATGGTGAAATGTCCCAATATTGGATTATTTCAAAAGCTTTGCTTGATAAAATTATACAGATATTGTAGAAAATTACAATTCTAGGGGTGAAAAGAGTAGGATAGGGTGTGAAATGAGAGGAAAATTGTGATATTTTGGGAATATGAGGAAATAACGTGTAGGCGGTTGAGCTTTCACTTTGCTAATGTGTATTCACTTGTCCGTTTGAGTTCATTTGCAATTCATTATGCAGTTCATCTAATCATCATCTATTTCCTTGTTTATATTCTAGCCTTCAAGTGTTGTCTGGTCCTAATCCCGTTACTCTGTTTATGTCTGTTAATCCCATAATTCATGCCATAATAAAATATAATTCAAATATAATATATCAATGTAAATTCAAACAGACATTGATTCAAACCTTCCCAAAGCCTTACATTTTACTACAAAGATTATTTAGGTATCATTCAATGGAATATTATTCAATTACTTTCAGCCAAAGTCTACATCTCTAAATGGAAATCGTGTGCTATTAAAGTCATCTTCACAGAGCCGTATGCCTACATTTAAACAACTAACACGCATACGCCTCTGGTGTAAGCGAAATTCAACGAAAACACACAACAATTTGTACATTTTATGCATTGTTCGCTTAACTTCAACGTAGAGCACACCAACAGCCAACATTAACCCTAACCTCTCATAACCATTTTGTCTGAAGCAGTTTGGATTCATTGAACCAACCTACTTACTCAGAACTACAGCGAGATATTATCCTTATTGTGCAACACACACACACATACGCTGCTCGTCAGCAACACCCAACACCCGGCTGCCAACCTGCCGAAGGGGAAACAATACGCTTTTCTCGCAGTCCTGTAGCCCCGCTTCGCATGCCATCTCTAATATACACACACACACCGGGCGCCGGGCACCATGTTGTTTAAGTTTTGTGCACCGTTGGACAAACACTAAACGTTAAGTACGCATTAATCATGCTCCAGTTCGGTTTGCCTTTTCTCAGATTTTCTCCGAAAAACTACGAAACCCGTACAGCGGCGATGGCAACGGCACCAGCAGCAGCAGCATCCGGACACTTCCCCCTTTGCGCCAGCGTCCGGGGCGTCCAGTGTGGAAGGAGAAAAACACCACCATTATCACCATGCCCGTGCGCTCATGCATGTGCATGCATGATGATGATGACGGTGGCGATGTTTTAAAGCAAACAAACAGCAACAACAACAACAACACAGTCGAACAACGGTACAACAACAACAAAAAGCGTGAAAGACGAAGAACCACCACACCTCGTCGCGCAAGCTCGTCCTCGTCCTCTTAACCAGCACAGCGCAACCAGTTTTGCCATGGTTGGAAAAGTTTTTATTCCACTGCACAAAACCCTCCCTCCCATCGAGCCATTTTCCTATTTTCACAAACAACAGCAAAAAAAAAGACAGAAAAAGATAATACTCTTCTCGCATATTTTTTTTGTTTAGTAAAGCATGTGCGAAACACTACGGCCTATCGCTCGGCGCACAAGCGATGACGACGATGATGACGATCATCGCAACGAAAAACTTGCACCAGATTAAAGCAAAAGGGAACAGTTTTGTTCATTTCGTAGTTTTTGTTTTTAGCAAAGAACAAAACTAATTATGAGTTCGTTTTATGTGCTCGTTTGTGTGTGTGTTCATGTGTGTGAAGTTTTTGACAAGTCCGAAAACAAAGACAAGCGTTTGAAGGTTCCATAACACGATGTTTCCATCATCAAACGGTTGCTAAAACATTCACAAAGGAAAAAAAAGCGAAACAAAAGGAAACCCTCTAACTAAATGAAAAAGTTTCTATTGCACATTGAATGAATGGGCGTATAATTCTAAGAAGGGGAAAAAGAACATAAATAAAATAAAGTACACTTAGATACAATTAATAAAAACCCTTGAATACAAAGAAGAAGAAAAAGAGGAAAATATGGTATGCTTTGGTACAGTGAGTACAGAAAGTGTAGTACAAAGAATGGGAAAAGGAAGCAGATTAATAAAAAAAACATAAAGAAATAGAACCAACCAAAAGTAATAAAGAAAGCAAACAATAAATTAGAAGTAAAAATGTGGCCTAAAGGTAAGAGTAGAACTCCAACATAATAAAAACTGAACTGAAACAGTATAAAATGAACAAAAAAGAGCAAAATCGAAGTAGAATAAAATATAGTATATATTGGTACAGTAAAAAATACACAAAGCACAAAGAAGGAAAAAAGTTTGCGGGTAAATTCAAATACACATAAAGAAAGTGAGCCAAGGAACAGTAATGAATAAAACAAATGATGAATTAGAAAAAAAACTAAAACTAAAGGATAAAGTAGAACAACTACATAATAAAAACTCAACAAAAAAACTACAAAATGAACAAAAATCAATCAAAACAGTCAATCAAAACAATCAAAAGGAAAGAAAATCCTTCATTTATCACATTAGAAGCAAACACAAGATAACTACAGTATTGCACTACGACATTGACATCGAAATCAAGGGTGTTGAGATGAACGGCAAACGTTGTTTATTCTATTGGAAAACACTGTAAGAGTAGTTATTAATAATGAAATTCTAGTATAATAATTGCAATAGAATAATAATGGGAAATAATGGCCGGTCTGGTGGTCGTCAACTCGTACGACTTAACAAAATGCTCCTCATGGGTTCATGACCCGAATAGACTGTGCCGCTATACGTAGGACTGACTATCCTGCTATGGTAACAATAAGTCACTGAAAGCCAAGCTCATCTCACCAGAGTGGGTACAAGACAGGCCTTGATCGACAACGGTTGTTGTGCCAAAGAAGAAGAAGAAGAATGAAATGAAATAATGAACTCACAATGAGTAATTTAACTAAAATATTACCATTACACATTACCAAGAAACTTCACACCACTCTCGCAAAATTTGAGATAAGCATACAAAATGATATCCATTGAAATCGTCACCACACCTGCCACCGGCTGCACCGAATCCATTTGAGCCCAGCCTTTTTGTCCCCGGCACCGGCAACACCCAAAAATCTTATCCCCCCCCTTCCCCCGAAGAGTTCATCGTGCAAAACCTTACAGTTCATAAAACATACATAACAACCCACTGGCCCCCTCCACCTCCCCGAAAAAGGGCAAGTGATGGCTTAACAAATGTTCACCAGCACCGCGCGCCGATAGGTGAAAGCACCGTGAAACTGGAAACCCGTTACGAAATGCGACGCCAGCCAGCTTGAGTACCGCACACAGCAACACAATGGAAGGTGTAATATTCATCGATCACGGCCTGCTAAGGCGCGGCGTCACCCAAAAAACCGCGCCCGTGCTCCTAAAAAGCCATTCCAACCAAAAGTGTGTGTGTGCGCCGCAACTACAATCGCAAGAAAACTCCCCTAAGACACTCCGAAAGTTCGTTCGTACCATTGTCCCCTTCCCTCTTCCTTAGCCGGGGTACTAACCTCATGCAAAAGTGCCTATTTGTTCTAGTACATTTATATTTGTCCTATTTAAAGTCGCTCACCCAGTCACCGAGGGGGAGGGCCCGGGATCTGCATATGAGGGTGTTCTCATGCACCGGTCCCCGTACCGAAATGCGTACGTACGTGTGTACGGGTCGTCCGGGTCGGGTGTGTGCCATATGGTGAATGCGCGCCCAGCCCTTGCGTTTGCTGCATTCTGCATTCTCGAGCGCATTTGCAATGGATATCTGTAAGCATCTAGGGAGCCTTTGCCAACCCGCGCGCGAACGTATACGAACGCTCGCACACTCCTCCGTCACGTGGAGTGTAAACTGTGCGGTGAAGCAAAAGGTAAGTCGTTCTCCTTTTGTCTGCTTCTTTTACTACTACTAAGGTGGGGAGGGGTGCTTGGCGCACTTTATATGCTCGGCACTTCATAAGTTGGTCTTCAATTGTAAAAACAATAGCGGAGCGAGGAGTGACGGTGTACGAATGCTTCTCGAATGCTTTGCATAAGGCGTAGAGGCGTGTGCACGACCAATGCGCGCCATCTGTCTTCTGCCGCTTGCTCGCTGTGCTCCGTGTTTCTTTCACGGTTGCTTTTGGGTTTTGTTGCACATTCAAATGGTGAGTGGTGCGGAAGACTTGCTCTTACCGATTCACACACAACCACACAGACACACACACATGCCCATTTGGAAGTGCGCCAGGACGGCAAATGGCATCACCCTGTCCGCCGTTATAGTAAGTCTTCGGGAACGGTATCCGGACGATCCGGTGGTTTTGGTTTGTCTAACTCCTGCCACCCCCTTACCGTTTTTATAGCAGCTCAGCTTCCTATTTGGTTTGGGAAAAGAAATAAAGACACCAACTCAAACACACACACATACAGACAGCACCAACACGCTACCTTCGCAACAAACACAGGCTACTTAGACCACCAACGACGACCGGCGCGAGGAGGTTCTCAGGGACCTGGTACCTGGTGCTGTTGTAGGGTTTCTATTTCTCCCATTGTTTTTCCTCCCTCGTCACGGTCACTTCCACTTGCAATGGTTGAAAAGAAGTAAAGAAGCAACACAAAATGTTTATTGGAATAAAATAAACATTTTCTTGCGAACGGAAAAAAACATGATGCTGGGGTTTGTGGCAGCAACTAAACCCCATCAAATCCACATCCAACCCACAGTACATAACTCGCACACGCATACGCCATCTCGCGGGAAGCTTTTTCTGTTTTGTTTTTTTGTGTACCGAAACCACACAAACACGCGCGGGTGGTTTCGGTAATGTCCGCCGAGTTTCGAAGTCACGCGCCAACGACACCAAAGGACAGCCGGGCAGAACGATGACAAGGGAAAGGCGTTACTGTCCGGTTTTCCTTTTCGCCCATTGTGTGGTGGAAGGGACATCCGGACGTAATAAATGGTCACTGCGCTGGGAGAATTTTGTTACTGAGAACCCGGCCCCAGTTGGTCAGTCAGGGACAGTATTATTTGCAAACTTTTTGCCGCTCTTCACACACACACACACCTACTCGTATCCAAATTCCTAAAATCCAATCGAATGGGAATGGGTGGAAACGACACTTAACCACCACAATCTGGCAAGATGCATACGAAAAGGACTTGCAATAGACGTGGGATAAAACCCCCATAGGGCCGCTGCTCTCCCCCTTTACCTTTGCGTGTATGTGTTCGCTTGTGTCTCTGGACGGTAGTTGCCTGTGGTGAAGGTATGTCTATTAAAGTTAAGTTCGGGAAAATCGATACAATCTTGCCCGACCGAGCCGGTCTTACTGGGGGGTGGGCAAAAAACGCCCCACAGTACTGAGTAAGTGAGTGAGCTCAGAGTGGTTACCGAACGGCTGGACCTGGATATTACCTTCCTGGCGGCACAGTGGGTTGAAAACTTATTCTTCTACGGACGGTAGTTTCGATTTAGTGCGACGGAGTTTACTTCCCGGCGTTAGCCGTTGGGACGGTTAAGTTTTTGCGTCTTCAATTTAAATTTTCAATTGCCTCAAGCACGACGATCGAGCTACCTTTTTAGTTAGTTTAGTTTCGATGGGTTTTGGGCAATGATTTGAACGAATAAATCCTGTTTGAAGTTCGCGTGAAGTGTTTTATGGCTTGTTGATTTTATGGCGGTTTAGTGTTGGAAAAATCCGTGCAAACGAATAAAATATTCTGAAAAGAATACGAACCTTTACGTAGTAAAGAAGCATCATTACCCTTTAAGTAGTATGGTAGCAGAATGGTAGGGTTGATAACTGAATCCACTAGATGGCGCTAATGGATGCTGTACAGTTGCGTGTCGATTCGTCGAAACAGGGATAAGCTGAGAGGCTTCCAGATGAAGTAGGACTTGTAAAGGTTTTTTCCCCATTTTCTGAACTGACAGCTATACGAGAAGGCTTATTCGTACCTGAAAAACTAGGAAAAATAGTTTTTTTTTTCTAACACGGAACTCACATGGCAGTAAATTATGGAGTTCCGAATAAGGTTTTGTAATGAAAAAGATCTTTCAATTGTAGTTTTGTTCGTCTATTTTCATGTTAAATTATTCCTTTGAAGCAATTTTTAAATAATAAAAATGGAAGTAATACAACAATAACCAACCTTCCTGGATTATATTTTTCGTGTGTTTGCAAGCCTAGTAAGAAATAATTCTTATGTGTCATAGCGTCTACTTATGTTTATACTTATCGTGTTACAGTTAACATTGGTTTGACTCAAATGTTTCACTACCATTTTGAATCTATCACAGTTGACATCAATAGAAATAGTGCTCTTTAATATAATCGAAATAGCAGCAAAAGCTCTACCCCAATGCTCTACTGACGTTAGTAACGGTGGGCAAATACCATATCTTTCATTAATCTTTCATTTTCTTCGTATCGAAGAATATATGTATACCAGCGAACGGTAAAACAACCTTTTTTTCAGGGTCACATTCATTCATTTATTCATGCAGTTGTATCGTTTTTCCCTTGCTTCCTTTGCTTCCATCGGCATTTGATCTTCGGCACAAGATTGGGCACGATGCACGTGTTCAGTCAATAACATATTTGTGCCCAACTACCTACACCTCTTAACGACGTACTAGGAATCCCATAAATGGATAGATATTTATAGGGCAATCTCGTGCGACAAGATGGTGGAGGATCGTAGATGGACTTGAAAGGTTTATTTTTAGCAAAGCTTGTGCAAAAAGGTTAAATGTAAGCTTAAAATCGGCTTGTTTGTGCTATTTTTAGGAGAAAACAGGAACATGCTTTTTTATTTGCAATATTTTACATTAGTTATCATCAACCGTAAATAAATAAACTAGATTGCTTTTATAGGCAAAACAGGCACTTGTTTATGCGAGCACATAGTGGTCTATTTGATGAATGCATAGGCTACAACAATGCGGCCCTTCACGATTCTAGTCAGTTTTTTGTAGGAGTTTGACAGTTGGAGGCTGAAATCATGTAAACCAGCGGTCGACAAAGTCCGGCCCGCGGGCCAAATGTGGCCCGCCGGAACATTCAATCCGGTTCGCGAAAGGATTCGACTGATTTGGAAAGATTGGAAGAAACTATTCGTAAACAAATTACTCAATAAAAACATTGTTTCAACGCGACAATAAGTCGTTAAGAATGGAGGAAGTGGCATACGAAACTTTGTATAGAGAAGATAAACTAATGTCTGGTTACAGTAAATTAATTTAAAGTTTTGCATGCGACTTTACGACGAGAGATATTTGACTTCCGCCAATGCATTAAGACAAAGTTTTAGTAAAAGTGAAAAAGATACATGTATTTTTCTCGTGATAATAATTTCTTCTTCGATCAGTATTTTTATTGTAAAAGTGTATTATTATAAGGAATCAGTTCTCAATTTGCCTGAAATGGCATTACTTGTTCGAAAAGCGTTTTGATAGTTACTAAAAGTACGTTTGTCTCGATATTTTTTCAGCAGATCTTTGACATATGAATCCTACATTACGATTTAATAATAGCAGCTACCAATTTTTATACTTTGTTTGACCGATATAATTACAAAAAAATAACTCTATCAACTATCGCAGTGTCCGATACTATCAATGAATTCTCGTATTTCTACAATTTTATAATGTAATAATTTAAGCGCAAAAAAATCCTATTCATAGCCTGCGGTTATCGATCATTTAGTAAATTTGGCCCTTTACCTCAAAAGTTTGCCAACCGCTGATATAAACACTCCATACATAACCACACAAAAACTAGCCTGCAATTTGCAGTCTAGATTATTCAAGCCCCAAAGCTAGAATTAGATACGACTACCTGCTCGAAAACACGGTGTTGTTTACATTTACCTCAAGGTGCATTAAAGAGATCTGGTGATGGAATCCAGAATCGAAGTGTATGTAGTCGAGGTGATCTCATAGCAAGTTTTAAAAAATCAAATTTGAATATCACTTTTTGACAGGATGGGTGAAAACTTTTGTTCAAACAAGCTTTCTGGAGGCTTGACGAATACACAAAACACTCTTAAAATTTCCAGCTGCGATAAAAATCAGCTTTCTAAATCCATACACCTTGGGATAAGCCCACCTGTATATTAAACTCACTTAGATAGCTGTTTGAAAACTGCTATACAATGCAAACAGCTGAAATTTCAACCTACAAACTTAAATCGGAAAGGGCTCCAATGCCGGACAACATCGACTCCCTTATTAATCATTATTTCCTTTCGAAGCTAAAATTGATGTTTTAGGCTTACGTGGTACTCCTACGTGGTATTTTATAATTCTAGAATAGCTTCTTTACATCCAAGCAGTAGAAGTACTAGATATTACCGCAAGATAGCCACTTAAACTTATTACAAAATAGCAAACGAAAGGCATCATCAAAGGTATCCTTAACAAAAAAGGTAAAATCAACTCAAGAGCGATCTTCCTCTAATAAGAATCAAATAATTACGCACGTGAAAAAAAAACGAACGAAACTTACGCCACAATTTCACTTCTCAGTCCCCGAACGTTTCTTCCTGATAATTGAAATCCGTTCACGACAAACGACCTACACCTGTACCACTAAGAAGAATCTATCGGCCAAGCAAAGCTGAAGCAAGAACGAAACCAAAAAAAGCAAAACCGTATGAATGAAAACCGTATATTCACCGTCGATCCCAAGGATGACAGACAGCAGCACCAGCAGCACCGGTAACTGGCCGGTAAAATATTCCCAGCGGGAGTTTCGTAATACAAGTATCAATCACAAAACGGTTAGCAAAGCGCGATGTGGAAACGTGGCAACGGGACAAAAAACCGTTCGGGGAAGGAGAGACTGATCGAAATCAAACTCATTGTTGCACGCATCGGTACGACCCGGACGAGGTTCCAGCCACTCTGTTCGGGTTTATCGAACGTTCTCCGTCCGACTCGATACACCGGCTCGCACACACACACAACATGAAATAGGGGACCGAGCGCCCGTGGAGGGGCATGATTGCGACCACGAGCTACGTGGTTGCCATTCCGATGGTCTGCAGAGGGGGGAAGAGTGCTCGCGAAACGACCAAATTACAGAATGTAAATGAAGTCCCCGAATGACCCCTGCCTGCGTTCTTCTTCTTCTTCTTCTCTGTGTGCTCGGTGTTCGCCTGTGTGGTGGCGTGTTTCGACCTGAACGACAGCAGGATGATGACCTATTTCGTTACGCTACCGGTTCCTGACGATCGTAGTCGAACACCGTTAATGGATGTTGGATCGAATAGAAAACTAACACGTGTTGGAAGGTGATGGGGATTACGACAGCAACAACAAAAAATCCTCCTCCTCTCCAAATAGCTGCAAGCGGAATGAATAGCGTTGCATTTCGTGGCAAAGAAGTTTGAGCTGTTGAACTTTGTGCAAAAATGAAGGTCCTCAAGGGAAGTGTTTCAAACATTTTTGGAGATTTTTAAAACGATTGAAGGAGTATAAAACATAGTAAATTTATCTCAATTTTGGATTTAGAAATGTTTCATCAAAATTCAATCATATCATTCTTTCGCCGTAAGACAGCACACAACAACACAGCTAATAAGAGCAACGATTCCACCAAAAGAGCTAGTTAATTATCGATAGAAAATGGGCAATAATCCAATTTACTTTCACATGCCACAGCCGACCATTGTGTTGGCACACCCGGCCCAAAAGCGCATCCTGATCGATTTTGACGACCATCGCCGTCGATTACAGACAACTGAGTGGCGAGCGATGGTACGACAACAAAGTGAAACCATGTCTCAGGGCAAAAGTTTGGCCGCCGTGTTCCGAGCAGGATCAGCAGGATACGTATCAGCCAGCACACAACGTACCGTCGGGGTGATGATATTCCTCCTTCTCAGCTGATGGACGGGTCCATGGCCATGGATCCGGCTACACAAAGCGCAGCATGGGCGTTTCTTCTCATAGGACACACACAAGCACATACACAGGGGCTCAGAAACTCACAACAGGATCCGTCGGATCACCTTTGTGTTGTTTGGATTAGATAAAAGGATAAACGCATCCATCAATATCCGGGGCAATATTGCCTCCGTGCATGAAGCGGCGTTGGATCGCCCTGCTTGGTGCGTTCGGTTTGCCACCTTTGCCACCCTTCATCTTGCCCCACCATCACCACCACCACGCTGGGAGAAGGGACGTGTAGTGTCCCCCAGGGCCCAGTGGCCACCCCAGTTGAAAGAAAACGGCCTCAGCAAGGACGACGACGACGACGCTGGCAAATGCGCGCTGCAAAACGGTGCGGTAATTAATGTTGTTTATTGCTTCCTCCCTATTGAATATTCATGTCTTGAGACCTCTGGGGCATTCTGGGGTGAACGGGAAAGGAGATGAAGGATGGGGAAGGGGGGCAAAAACAAACTCCCACAGGCAAACACCTATCCACCGTGTGTGTGTGTGTGCTCGTGTGTGTGCATACAGGATACATCGAGCTCCTAACACCACGCACCACACCGTGGACGCTTTGAGGCTTTGGGCCGCGCTAACAAACCGCGCCAGCAAGAAGCAATTAAAGTGCACATTCCTTTCACATTCCAACACCTTTAAGGTGAACGATTTTCCGACCCATTTGAAACCGGTTGGCATAAGAGACCCACCGACCGAGTCAGAACCTTCTCTCGCTCCCACTTTCACAGAGTGCCGTCAATCGACCTTGCCATCGATTCTTTTCTTCCTTCCCGACGGTTTTGATTGAAAGTGGAATGGGGTATGGAATGTTGCGGTCTAATGTTTTCCGGGAAAGGAAAAATGCTCACCCCCGATGGGAAGCTGACTTTGTGAAACGCACACAAAGTACCAACGTCAGCAGAACAAAATACATTTTACTGAGTGGATTGGTGGAGAAGCTGGTAGCGAAGTTGAACGTAAACGAAAACGAAACCAGCGCCAACACCAGCAAACCATCAAACGGAGGGAAATTGGCCACCAAGGTAAACACTGCTGGCCAAACCGAGCTGGCATCCTGGCCGAAAACGGAGATCCGAGCTGGAGACAAACTGTGACAAACGGGAGCGCTTTCGCAATCGCTTGTGCTTACTTCTCGCACTTTTCATTAAAATCCAATCAACTTCAACTTCATCGGTCGATCGATCGATCGACCAACGACGACGTCAGTGGTAACGGGGATTTTCGCGCTTTTCGATCAAACCCAAACCCCCGCTGAACGAATCGTGTTTGTGTTTGTGAGCGTGTTTGTGCACCGGCGAGCTCTTTGATGATAAATAAGGAAAAACTACGACTTTTTTGTGATGTGTCACTCTCTTTCTTCGGAAGCGGAGAGTTTTGTAGCTGAGACCTGGGAAAGCTGTCACCAAGATCCAATTCGTTCTCATTTCGTAAAAATGATGGTTTTGCACATCAAACGAAGGCGGCGGAAAGGGGGCAGGCAAGCGAAGCGAAGGGGCGAAAACGACGCCCTCGCGCGGGGGCAATATTTGGGTTTTGGGTGACATACTCCAAGGGTTTGCTCCCTGGCTTGTGAAGTGAATAGTTTTCGCTTTGCCAGTAGTTTTGTAAGCAGCTGCAGCTTCCAATATAACTGTGGCACATCAAAGGATGGTATCCATTACCGATTTCTTCTACAACAGTTTTGGGGATGCTTTTTTGCTAGTTTTTTTTCGTACACTAAGTGATGATACATTTTTAAACAAGAATTTCGCCGGAAGGCATCGCATTTTTACGATCGGGAATGAGAGTTTTAACTGTATTTTCAATTTCATTTATGTGTCATGTGGATACAGATTTTAACAAGATGAGCTCGTGCCTTTCTGCTTGCCGTCTGTCATCTGTTGAAGTGGGTGCATTTGTAGGACTCTTCTAGGAACAAGAGACTTTACAAATCTTACAAATCAACTCTTCTGCGAATCGGTTCAAACTTCAAAGTAACTTATTTACTTACTTATCCGGCGCTACGACCAATTTGCGGTCTAGGTCTGTCCCAAGAGTGTTCGAAACCGCTTGCGATCTCGCGCCTTCGTCTGCCAACCCATTATGCCGGCCTTAATGGTGGACGCCTCCTCGCCATCTTGTCACTTTAATTTGGGCCTACTACGCCTCCTCTGTTCTTGTGAACGAACTAAAAAGACTTCACGGGTTGGATCGTCCTTTTTCATGCGTACAACATGACCAGCCCACCGGAACCTCGCGAGCTTGATACGCTGCACGACAGTACGGTCCCCGTACATCTCGTATAACTCGTCGTTCTAACGGCTCCTCCATTGTCTTTCCACACATACGGGGCCAAGAAACTTTCTGAGCATCTTTCTCTCGAACGCGGCTAAAACGGTTTCGTCAGATTTGGATGTATTACCTGTACTTATAGTCTTCTAGGCGACCTACGACAACGTAGGTCGGAGACAGCTATAGAACATCGTGCAGCAGGATCACTTCCCTGGGAAGCTTATACTCTCTGTTCAAGTTCAACATTAACAAGGTTGGGTTCTCTGAGGTCTAAGACAAGATACGACGGCCTAATACCTTCATACGAAGGCATCTACAACCTCGAAATTATAGAGGAGCTCTGCGATATTGGAACAGTGGTGACATCAAACAAAGATATCAGCAGCAAGATTCAGCAGAGACGCCAACTGCTGAGATACAGAAGATTTTGAAGAATAACCACGCAAGCATGATTGTATATCTTGTTTTGGAGCTGGAGCTCTTTCAGATCAGAGAGAATGTCTCAAAAGAATACTCTAGCGTGCAGTTTAACACTCTGGACGCTGTGTGGCTCGGTTTGGAATCACAGCTTTGTTCATTCTCCTTCTTTGTGATTGGTCTCTCAGCAACTCTCAGCTGAGCGTATTGCAGAGGGAAGAAAGAGAGAGCGCATATTGCAGAAGCGGCAACGTATGTGAGGATCGGAAAGAGAGTGAACGATCGTAAGCCAATGAAACGTTCTCCTCACTCTCTTATCTTGTACTGTGTTCTCCCTGGAAAGCTAATGCAAAATTCCAGCGCCCAGAGTGTGAATAATACGGTACTAAGTTGCTCGACAGTTCTTCCAGATAAAGTTACTACTTAAAACAATCAACAAATTATAATTCTTCCTGTCATATGTAGTTTAGCAACAAGGCCTGATCGTAGACCAGAATTCAATTGAAGTAGAGTTAGGTTTAAAGATTTTCTTGACGTCTACCCGGCAGACTCCGGATACTTAAGATCCGTTGTTTAAAGGCGACGAGCATGAAACTGGTATACCGTTTTAGATAAACAATTGGTGAAAGAGTGCATCACTCAGTATACCAAAATCGATGACAACTGTGGTGATAACAGCAAAAGAAGATTTCGAATGTAGATTGTGAAGCTGATGACATCATTATCTCCAGTAGCAGATCTAGCATAATGTTCATGCATTTCAAGTTCAACTATCACTCATTAGCGGTAAGTTATCTCGAACAGATATCTCATTGAACAGTATTTGATGTAAACCTAACTCTCTGTTGTATTTACCGGACAAGCAGCAATCAATATCCTGAAATACGTAATTCAACTTATCTTGTTCTCTATGGTTCTCTCTTATCGGTGGGAACGGCAACTACGCTGTTGTAGATAACCACACCAAATGTTCTACCACCTACACTCAATAGCGCCTATCGTTGCTAGTAGCTACTACATTATATGCATTTCAGTTCCCCTTCAAACACCGTTGCCCCTTTATCAAAGAACAAATAATGTATGGTCCGTACTTAGAATTACCATGTCCAAAAACGGCAAATCACTCAACCGGCAAATTAGGACAGTTTAGAATTTCGTTCAGCAACAAAACATACTTTTCGCAAACACATCCGTTTGCACACGCACCGAAACTAGGCACACTAATTAAGTGATTCCTAGCATATCCTTACATAAATATACATTATCATTTTCGGCGCTCAATAATTAACTGGCTGGGGTTTTTTGCTGGCAAAAACTAAACAACTCCTTCCTCCGCTCAAACCCTTCGTGTTTGTTTCACAGTTCCCTGCAAATCCAATTCTTTACTTTACCCCTTTCCTTAATGCGATAGTAACGCTCACCGATGAGTTTAACTATAATCTGAGTACACAGAAGCCGTCAGAAGAGCAACACCAAATCCATCATAAACGCACCTCACCAATACCACCCAACCCTTGCCGGATCCCGCGACGGATGCGATGGGCTACCAACGCACGCTTGGATGCGCTTTACCCGCACACGCTGCATTTGTGTGCATATATAAATCGCGCAATTCAAAATGCCCGGCACGCATGGCAGAATTATTGCTACATTTGCGGAAACACACGTGCATGGCGTGGGAAAGGGGCTGGGGGGGAGGGGGCCTTTTTGCAATGGCCAATGTGCACCAGCAGCCGCCTCGCTTATTAACGCTCGACCAGTTGTAATGTACATCCGTTCGAAACGGACACAATTTATGCCATCGCTCCAAATATCGCGTTGTTTCGCGGAAGACATGAGCGCACATGCCACCCGTAATATCGATCCTCGATCGGGGAAAACTTTATTTACAGCCGTGCAGTAATCAGTCCAATCAGTACGCTGCTCGCTCGCTCGACTGTCGCGGCAAACTGTTTGAACAACCGTGGCAAGAACCGAGATAAACAGGGCATACAGAGGCCAAGCCTCGCCTCCATTAATCAATCTCGGCAAAACGACGAGTGAGCGAGCGATCTTAAATCATTACTTCAAACTCCCGGCCTGTCATCGTGTGCACGTGTTTTGCCATTGTTTACCGGCTTCAGGGATGGAAATTAAATCCTCATCCCTTTGCGTTACTGGCAAAGCAATTGCACTAGCTGCTAACAAGCAATTGGAAAGAAATCCTGCAGTCCCGTCCGGTACGGTAAACAAAAACAGATGTAATCTCGATGCAGTCAGAATGTCCCACCCTCTTCTGTTCCCTTTTTTCCTTCCCTTCACAGACATATAACACGAACTGAAATGAAGCACGATACATAAGGATAATCTGCCGCGTCCGTTCGCAGTCGTCCGCTTGTAACGTGTTCGTGCAAGAGGAGAAGAAAAAAAAGGACAACGGAAAAAGGACAGGATAAGGTTTGCTTCATCTTCTTCTTCTTGATCGATCCTCCCTTATTTCCTCTCAAACGCCAGACCAGTCTAGAGGGGAGGGAGGAGTGCTTACAGATCACACGCCCGCTCCTCCCCGCAGAAAACGCTCCAGCATTGTATTGAATTAAACTAAATTGAATTCCTTTTGATTGAGATTTATCGATTCGTCGATTTGTACGTTTCCTTCTGGGTCGTTTTTCTCCTAACCACACCCCTCTCCCTCTTCCCCTTCTTCCACTTTCTGAAGCAGGGTTTTCTTTTTCTTTTGCCTCCAGGTTGTTGTTTTGCCTTCCCAGAGTGCCGTTCACCAGACAGTTTCACCATCCATCGTGGTGACGTGACGCCGTCCCATCGCGTAACTCCCTCGCTCCTGCTCCTGCTGCGGGGGGAGAGGACAGACTGTTTTGTAGCCTCTGATAGTGACAGCGAAATGGAAAATTAAATTTTCGTTACAGTGCTGCTGCACAAAAATTGAAACAGCTGTTTCGGTTCGGAAATGGAGGCGCCCAGCACTTCATCACCACAACCCTGGGGGTGGGCGAGGGGGGGCTTCTGGGGAAGGAGAGCAGGTGATACGGCATTTTCCCCATTTCCCACTTTTCCCTCCTCCCTCCGATTAACGATCCACTGTAATAGGGAAGCAGCTACCGAAACTCCCACCGGACACTTGTCAGCTGCTTAAGAGCTGTCACGTACTTCACGCAAAATCGTGGGAAACGGGAAAGGCACACACACAACACATTGATCCCTTTGCTGCCCACACACCTGTGAGGCAGCGAGGCATGACGAGCTAATTACCCAAGAGAGGGTTTGGGGGGGGGAGTCACAAGACCACTGCTTTCCAATCCGGTGTACCAATCGCAAATACGGCGCGCTCACACTACGATGGACAATTAGCGCCCTGTGAGCCTGTGTTCGGTGGACCTTGGGGTGAAGCCGCAGAGATGGATCCCCCCACTCCCCCTCCCCCCTTCCCGCTTGAAGATAGGATAGGGCGGTGGAGGGAAAGTAATTCATTTCGGATCGGTTCAAGCAGATGAAATTCAATTTCTGCTTCGCGCAATCTCGGGGGGCGGTGGATTTTTGGGGCAACGGCAAAAACGGAACACACCTGCAGGGCTGAGGGTTGCGTTTGGGGCTGGGGATGCGAGGATTAGATTTGTGGCAGTAAAATAGCAACCAATATTCGTGGGATCGTCCTCGCGCCTTGTCCCAGCGCGTGGGTTTCGGGGGATTGAACGTTCATCTACCATTTCGGCACGATTCCAATTGGAATGGTGATGATTGCTTTCGTGCAGCGTGGAGCGACGGACGGACGGACATTGTATCCTTTCTCTCTGCCAGTTGTTTAATTCTATCTTTCTTTGGGGCGTTCATCCATGTGTGTGTGTGTGTGTTTCTACCACACACACACACATAGACACACTGTAGTAGAAGTGACCGCGGTTAATCCGGAAATAGCACAGTTTGCCACGGCTTTGC